>NC_134784.1:73020335-73022835 GCF_046742065.1 Oratosquilla oratoria
TACGTATATATGTATGTATATATATATATATAATATACACATGTGTATGTATATACATATATATATATATGTATAATATATATATACAAATATATATATATATACATATATATATATATACATGTGTATATATATACACAATATATATATATACGTATATATATTTATATATACATATATATATATATATATATATTTATATATATATATATATGTATATATATATATATATATATATACATATCTATATATATATATATATATATATATATACATATATTTCTTTAGAGGAGTACTAGGTTATTGCAAAGATAAAATGAAAATTGATCATATATTGTATTCATCTATTTATTCTTATCTATCTATTCGTTTATATATTTTTATCAGTCCATCTATTTATTTATTTACTTATTTATCTATGTATCTATTTATCTATTCATTCATTTACCTATTTATTTAGTTATTAATTTATCTATTCATTCATGTAATAATTTCTTTATCTCGCTAATTACTCATGTATTTATTTATCCATTTACTCATTCATTGATTTTTGTTTGTTTATTATCTTCTTTTATCTTCATTTGCCATATTGTTTATCTTTATTTATTCATATATTCATCATATCAAAATTACATTTTGCTGGACAGAACAAGAAGGTAGAAGTAAATAATCCGTAAAGACTTACACTTGGTTAAGTGTACATAGACAAAACTAGGAAAAGATAAACGGAGATAGATTATGCAATAATATAAAGTATTGTGATAAAAAGAGTATATAATAAAATAAAAATAACCCACTACTAATGGAGTATTATAAATCTATCTCATTCAAGTTCTTCCTACTCGCTTTCTTTCTTTTTTTCTGTTCATATATTCTTTTGTTTAATTATGCCATTTCCAGTGTACATTCACTTCAGCGCACTGTGTAGAGTCAGATTTTTTTTTCTTTTTTAGATTTTCTTTTGTAACGCATAAGATGCTATCACAGTCTTCACCAATATTCTTTACTTGATTCTTACTCTCCAGCTACTTACAGTCTTAGACGTTATAAGGCTATATATATATATATATATATATGTACATATATATATATATATATATATATATATATATATATATATATATATATATATATATATATATATATATATATATATATATACATATGGACCCAACTGTCACTACGGCGATCCGAGTTCGAATCCTGCCCAGGACTGAAATAATTTCAGTACCACTGCGCTTCGAGTCGTTGCTCCAACTCTCATGGGTGAGGAGTTGGGTGTGTGTGGGCGTGTAAGGTCACAGTATTACCCATAGATCAGTCATACGAGCTCTGAGCTCTCTTCCAGGAGGGAAACAGCTGTCGATCACGAGTCCAACACGTGACCCAAATAGACCAAGGTGAATCACACACACACACACACACACACACACACACACACACACACACACACACACACACACACACACACACACACACACACACACACACACACACACACACACACACACACACACACACACACACACACACACACACACACACAAATATATATATATATATATATATATATCCTCATTTATATCCACTTCGCGCCATCTACATCGACACTGGCACGAAGTGGATGTAAATGAGGATACGCGCAACAGCATTGATGATGGTCTGTCAACTTTAGCCGACAACCACCTGACAGCAAATAGAAATAGAATTGGTCGGAAGTTAGCTTCTCTATACGGAGGATCAGTTGAAGTACCGAGACCAGTTGATCAGTTTCTGAATCTAAGTAGCATTACTCTCACGGAAATGTAGAAGAATTTCCTCAATTTAGGACTTAACTGCCATTACGTCAGCCGTCCTAGCCCCCTGACCAAGCGCATTGAATTGATGGAAGAAAATACGGTAATTCTACACAGAGAACATGACACTAGGAGATTACGAATGACGGAAGCTGTGTATATTCACAACTTAAAACCTGCCATCAACATCCAACAAATGCCCGTTTCCACTCTTCCCTCAGCTAGAAGCTTACAAGCACCCCACGGAGCGCCACCTTCCGCTTAAGGTCACCTCCCCAGTGCCAACATAAGCCAAATATAATCACCATTTTAACCTAACACAACTACACTTACACTCCTGACGATGGCTGAGTGAAGGCCGAAAGACATCTCGAGTTATCATGGATTTTAGAAATTTACTTAGTACCCTCGCCTACGAAGATCGGAACACCGTTAGAAAAATTGAAAAAGCAAACTGCAAACCCAGTCGAAACTTTGAAGAGAAAAGTCAACCAAGTTCTTGATATCGTTAACAGACAAAACCCACATCCGCAAGCTCACTGGTGACTTCGACCTAGTATATGCATATGGGAATGTCAAGACACAAAGCAGGTAGCCCCTTAAGACCCATCATCAGCCAGATCCCCACCCCGACGTACCGGAGAGCAAAACATTTAAACAAAATCCTAACACCCTACACCCCTTGCGGATATAGCCTTTTGTCT
>NC_134784.1:73042835-73045335 GCF_046742065.1 Oratosquilla oratoria
AAACATCTTGGCTAGTTTCTTCCCGCCTTTGCCTAATTGAATTGCATTTCTTCCCAGAAACCAGAACCAGAGCCTGTGAATTCTGAACCTGATTCTGGTTCTCGATACACAAGATTTTATCACAGAGATGCAAAGATGGTTTCCCCAAACGCTGATAAAACTGTTTGTCGCCTCACAAAATAAAAACCAAATAACCCGCTTAACTGGAAATGGTTTGCTGACTTTTATTTAAACTCGTTCATGGATGGCGAGATTCCTCCAAATCAAAGAAAATTGTCATGTCCGGATCTCAGACTAAACTGTCTCAAACATCTTAGTACAGAAGCGCTGGTAAACCACGCTCCATAACAACATCAATAATATTAATAATATTATATAATTATTAATTCTATAGCCAGTCTGAAGACTATGTTAGTGCCAATGGTAGACAATCTTATTCCGTATATGAGGAACCTGCTTTTGGCAACAAAGTGGATACAACCTACTTCGACTAATACTAGATGATTATTTTTTTTTTACTTGTCGTCAGGTGATTTTATTCATGTCATTGACACACTGGGCTCAACTTGAAAATTCAAATGAAGGAGTTTGTGATATTTTAAACAATTATTTTAGCTCAGTATTTGTAAACAAAACACCTCAAAATGAACTCCATATTGAAACCTGTGAAAAGTCTAGGGTGAACTTACTCATTACGGTAAATATAACAAAGAAAAAATTAAAAGGTATATAGAAAAAACTCAAAGTTAATAAAACACCAGGTCTTGACAGTTGCATCCGAAAATCTTAAAGGAAATGAAAAATGAGATAGTTGTTCCATAAGAAATTATTTTCAAGAAACCCATCATATCCAGAGATGTCTCAAGAGAATGGAAGCTAGCTAACGTTACCCCCATATTCAAAAAAGTTGACAAAAAGAAACCAAATAACTACAGGCCTATAAGCTTGACTTCAATTATAGGAAAAATGATGGAAACTATTATCAGAGATACTATTGAACATCATTTAGAAAGTAACTGTTTGATATATAAATTTAGCATGAATTCAGCCAGCCAGCCATCATGAATTCAGACGGAAACGTTCTTGCGTGACTAACTTACTCGAATTCTACAACACAGTCATCTCGAATTATGACAAAAGAAACAATATAGATTTAATATATCTAGAATTTGCAAAAGCTTTTGATACCGTCCACCACGAAAGACTACTTACTAAATTAGCTTTACACGGAATAAGTGGTAGCCTATTAAATTGGACTAGTAATTGATTAGATGATCGAAAACAGAGAGTTCTAAATGGCAAAAATTCTAGATGGAAAAATGTTACGAGTGGAGTTGCTCAGGGTTCCGTTCTTGGGCCACTTCTATTCTTAGTATATATAAATGATTTAGACCACGGATTAAAACATACTGTCTCCAAATTTGCTGATGATACAAAACTATGCGGAATGGAAAATAATCACTTAAACTAATTACATATTCAAGAAGATTTAGATATACTATAGCAATGGTCTGAAAAGTGTCTGATAAAATCTAACACAAGTAAATGCAAGGTTATGCACATAAGTAAAAATAACAGTAAGTACGATTACAAGTTATTTGGAAACTCGTTAACAAAATTGGATAGTGAAAAGCATCTCGGCGTAATTATCAGTAACGATCTCAAATCATCTAAGCAGTGTATTTCAGTCACTGAGAAATCAAATAAGATTCTAGAGCTGATTGTGCGATCTTTTGCCTTCAAAATTCCATCACTCATTAACAAGCTATATAAATCGTTAGTTCGTCAACATTTGAAATATGCTGTTTCCGTATGGCCACCGTGCCTCATTAAAGACATTAACATTTTGGAAATTGTACAACTGCGAGCCACAAAACTGATTCTAAGTATCAAAAATAAATCATACGAAAATCGACTAAAGCATATGAATCTGTTTTCCCTAAAAAAGCGTAGACTCAGAGGTGACTTGATACGGGTCTTTAAGATTCTAAAGGGAATTGACAACATCAAAAGTGACAAAAAAATTTACACTGAACGAGAATCCGACAAGAAATAGGGATCTCAAACTGTCAGAAAATAAATCTAATTTGTAGGTGGGTAGAAACAACTTTGCCCACCATGTAGTTAAGGAATAGAATAAACTTCCTGCAGAAGCAGTGCAATGTAGTTCAGTTTGAAGCTTTAAGATTCGTTTAGATAAACGCCTAAGGAAGACGTTGTAATGCCTGCCATTTTTTATATTATCTGTTTATTTGTTTGTTATGATTTGTCAGTTTATTATTATTTGCATGTTTTAATTTACTATTTTCCTGATTGTTTATCATTTAACTATACCTATACATTTATTTATGAGTATTTATTCTGTTTATTATTATTTATGTTGTTATACTTTTTATTTGTTTATATATTTATTTATCTTGTTATGGACCAAAAGGTCTCCTGTCTGCATGCTCCGCCTTTGTAATCCTTTGTAATCCCAAAATGCGGTTTTTCATAGGAA
>NC_134784.1:73060335-73065335 GCF_046742065.1 Oratosquilla oratoria
ACGTAACCCAATACGCTATATATACATATATATATATATATATATAGATAGACAGATAGACAGACATATATATATATATATCATATATTATATATATATGATAAATATATATACATATACATCCACAACAAAGATATGTCGTAGCACATATGTAAAATAATACTGATGACCCACTTTCGGAGAAGAATAAGCGAAGATATAGAGATCTGTATATTTCGATCACTTACTGTGATCCTCTTCGGCAGATATGAGTTACAAAGTACAGAACAATGTGTATTTATAGTAAAGCAGTGAGGTAGCATGAGGGGACGAGGCTCAGGTCAACACGCCCGGCACGCATGCTCGCATCTTGGTGGCTCAGGTCACATGACCGGCGTTGCATGGGCCTTGGTGATTTTTGTCCACCGTTAATGTTGATGGTAACATTTTATTTATGGCAAAAGAAGAAATACAGTCTGGTGACCATTGACCATGGGAAATGTTATAATTTGGGAAATTATTTATTAAGGAGGATTCTACTATTTTTCTTCTGAAACTACATTTGGATTTATAAATTATTTCAGCATCGTCCCAATTTATTCGGTGGTTTTTATTGGCGACGTGCTGAAATACTGCGGAATTTTCCTGTCCGTATTTAACAGAGTTCTTGTGCTCCTTAACCCTGGTATTGAGATCTCGACCTGTCTGTCCCCAATATACATCATTGCAATCTAAACAAGGTAATTTATAAACTCCAGGAGTTGTATTACTCTTGGATCTATGATGTATATTGACAACTTTACTGAACAAATTATTAGGATAATGGAAGATAAAATTTACCTTTTCCTTTGGTAACATGTGAGACAATTCATGGATTGATTTGTTAAAAGGCAATTTTATGCTTCTATTATCCCAATGATGATTCATGGCGGAATGGGAATCTGTTTTGTGAAAACTAATTTTGGCCTTGCTAAGAGCTTTTTGTAAAAACCACGGCGGGTATCCTAATTTTGTTAGTTGATTTTTCACTGAATTTAGTTCCAAATCTAAGTATTGGGACAGACGGGTCGAGATCTCAATACCAGGGTTAAGGAGCACAAGAACTCTGTTAAGTACGGACAGGAAAATTCCGCAGTATTTCAGCACGTCGCCAATAAAAACCACCAAATAAATTGGGACGATGCTGAAATAATTTATAAATCCAAATGTAGTTTCAGAAGAAAAATAGTAGAATCCTCCTTAATAAATAATTTCCCAAATTATAACATTTCCCATGGTCAATGGTCACCAGACTGTATTTCTTCTTTTGCCATAAATAAAATGTTACCATCAACATTAACGGTGGACAAAAATCACCAAGGCCCATGCAACGCCGGTCATGTGACCTGAGCCACCAAGATGCGAGCATGCGTGCCGGGCGTGTTGACCTGAGCCTCGTCCCCTCATGCTACCTCACTGCTTTACTATAAATACACATTGTTCTGTACTTTGTAACTCATATCTGCCGAAGAGGATCACAGTAAGTGATCGAAATATACAGATCTCTATATCTTCGCTTATTCTTCTCCGAAAGTGGGTCATCAGTATTATATATATACATACACATATACATACATATATATATATATATATATATATATGTATATATATATGTATATATATATATATATATATATATATATATATAGAGAGAGAGAGAGAGAGAGAGAGAGAGAGAGATGGTGAATGGAGAAAAGAAAAAGAGAGAGAGAGAGAGAGAGAGAGAGCGAGAGAGAGAGAGAGAGAGAGAGAGAGAGAGAGAGAGAGAGAGAGAGAGAGAGAGAGAGAGAGAGAGAGAGAGAGAGAGAGAGAGATGATGATGATGATGATGATGCTGTGAAAGGGATCAACAGAACCTTCAGTTTGCCTTGTGTTTCTGGGAAACAGCCGGAAGTAATTGGCGGAAAGCGCGGGTGAGAGTTCTGCCCATCTCCAGAAGCCTCAAGAGTCGAATTTCTTCTTCTTTCAAAGAGTCTTCCTAACTGTGATGCAACTGTCCTTCCCTTGAGTTTATCTCCTTTTTCTCCACTTTTTTCTTTTGTTTCGCCTTCTTCTCCTTCCCTCCTCCTCCTTCCCTCCTCCTTCTTCGTCCTCACTTCTCTTCCTTCTCTTCTTTCTCCTTCATTCTCACTCCTCTTCTTCATCTTCCTTTTCCCTGATCCTTCTTTCTCCTCTCTACTATTCTTCATTCTCCTCACTCCTCCTAATTTTCCTTATCTTTCTCCTTCCTCCTTTATTCTTCTCCCTCCTCCTCCTCCTCCTCCTCCTCCTCCTTCGCTTTCTTTCCTTATCCTCCTCTTTTCTTCCCGTTTCAATCTTTCCTCTTTCTTTTGTTGTTAGAATACATTTCCTCTTCCTGCTCTTTATCTTCTTTCTTCCTTTTCTTCCTCGTCCTCCTTCCCTTTTCTACTCTTTTTTTACTCTCTATTTTACTCCTCTTTTCATAATTACTAATTCACAATACCCTCTCTTTTCTCTTTTTTATTCTAACCTTCTTCCTCGTCAGACCTCTCCTTGTGTTATTTCGTCTTCTTAAATTCTACATTCACATTTTCCTCCACCGTCATCTCTTTCTCTTTTTGTTTAATCTGAAATTATTCCTCTTAATCCTCTTTACTTCTTCCCTTTCTTATCATTTGCGTCAAATTGTCTCCACTGTCTTCCTCTCCCCTCACGCCCTACGCTCGTGTCTCCTCCTCTTTGGGTTTATGTGCTCTCTCTTTCATCCTCTTTTTGACTTATCTTTTTTCTTTTTTCTTTTTTTGTCCAATAGGAGTCCCCATTTTTCCCTCTGAATTAAATGAACCAAGAACGCCTTATTTCATGCGTAAGGACAGACTTGCTTCAAGTCAAAATAAAAACCACTTAATCTCTACTACTACTTCTACCACTACTACTACTACTACTACTACTTTTTTTTTTTTTTTTTTTTTTTTTACGGAAAAAACCTCCATTCTCGTGGAACTGTGTGGTGGAAGCAGCAGGGTCTGTCTCCCACAGACACAGTTCATTGGCCCCTCTCCCGATACTACTACTACTACTACTACTACTACTACTACTACTACTACTACTACTACTACTACTACTACTACTACTGCTGCTGCTGCTGCTGCTGCTGCTGCTGGTGCTGCTGCTACCACTACTACTACTACTACTACTACTACTACTACTACTACTACTACTACTACTACTACTACTACTACTACTACTACTACTACTACTACTACTACTACTACTACTACTACTACTACTACTACTACAGCAAACATTCGTCCGTACATATACACTATACAGTTATAAAGATGAGTCTCTTTATATCTGTAACGTAAATATAATTTTCATTTTAGTACACATCAACGTATCGTATATTCTTATTCATTCATATGTGGATACATAATTTGTAAACACTGTTTGGTTGAAGTACCGCTAATTTACTGATGGCTTATGCAACATTTACATTGAATTGTATCAATGTACGTTGTGAATTAATGATTTGGTATGCATGCAAATGCATCATTACGTCATCGCACATGCAGAAAGCTGAAAGTTTTGTTTTTATTCTAAATTAATTTTCACTTTTTAGTGACTATGTATGCAATGTAACTCACCCAACCAAGCATGAGAGGAATGTAGCTAAAAAAAAAAAAACATACTCAAGCAAATTTGCAAAAAGACATGTACATCTATAACTACGCAACAATTCAACTTCTAAGCTAACTGTATATAAACGTACCTATATGAAAAAAAGATCAAGCTTCCAATATTTCATTAACATACATAAAATATACAGATGTGGTTCTCCACTTTTTAGAGACTACGTATGCAATGCAACTCAGCCAACCAAGCATGCGCGGAATGTAGCTAAAATGACACAACACACTCATACAACTTTGCAAAAAGACATGTGCAGTTATATCTAAACAATTATTTAACTTCTAAACTAAATGAAAAAGAGTTTAAGATCCCAATATTTCATTAACGTCGAACGCAATTTTAACGTCGAACGCGGTTTGACAGAAACGTGTTTAAAGTGATGTGTGAACGTGTGAACGGGGTATGTGGGGTTTAACCAACGTGTTCGACAACCAAATACCCCGTTCACACGTTCACACATCACTTTAAACACGTGTCTGTCGAACCGCGTTCGACGAACCGTTAAACTGTCTAAAGCCCCTCTAAGATATACAGATGTGGTTCTCCACTTTGTAGACATTGCAAGAGTGGAATAAAGATATAGTCACACTCATGCGGGTTCAGCACTTACTTGTTTTCTTTTTAAGGGGTAACTTTTATTGTCTTTTTTTAAATCAAACTATTATAATGGAGTTACCTCAGAAACCTTTTCTGGATGCAAGGGTACCCATGCGCTAAGTTTAATTGAATTTTGCTAAAACTACGACCGTAGGAGATAGACATACAGACACACTCATGCGGGTTCAGCACTTACGTGTTTTCTTTTTAAGGGGTGACTTTTATTGTTTTTTTATTATTATTAAATTATCATAATAGAGTTATCTCAGAAACCTTTTCTGGATGCAAGGGTACCCAAACGCCAAATTTCATTGAATTTTGCTAAAACTACGACCGTAGGAGATAGACATACAGACACAACGCGGGTTCAGCACTTATGCGTTTTCTTTTTAAGGGGTGACTTTTATTGTCTTTTTTTTTTTTATCAAACTATCAAAATGGAGTTATCTCAGAAACCTTTTCTGAATGCAAGGGTAGCCATACGCCAATTTTCATTTAATTTTGCTAAAACTACGACCGTAGGAGATAGACATACAGACACACTCATGCGGGTTCAACACTTACGTGTTTTCTTTTAATGGGGTGACTTTCATTGTCTTTTTTTTTTAAATCAAACTATCATAATGGAGTTATCTCAGAAACCTTTTCTGGATGCAAGGGTACCCAAACGCCAAATTTCCTTTAATTTTGCTCAAACTAAGACCGTAGGAGATAGACATACAGACACACTC
>NC_134784.1:73072835-73085335 GCF_046742065.1 Oratosquilla oratoria
CTCCCTCTCTCCCTCTCCCTCTGTTCAGGCACGAGCAACGAAACTTATTCCCGACATTAGACTCATGGGATACGAGAGACGTCTCAAGGCTTTGGTGCTCTTTTCTCTAAAGACCAGGAGATTGCCAAGACAGTTAATAGAGACTTTCGAAAATACTTAAAAGTTTAGATAACCTTGACTATCGACATCTCTTCAGCTTGAACGTGAATGCCACTTGCAATCATGGATGGAAGATCAATTCCAATCGTTACTCTTTTGACAAGATTGGTGATTTTTTTTTTAAACTATAAGATCTGTAACACTTGGAACAGACTGATAAAGGACGTAGTAAACAGTTACTCAGTTGGTCAGTTCAAAAGTCGGTTAGACAAAGTTGCTATGCATATTAGTGTACGCGTATGAATCCAAGGTAATACTATATCGGTACCTTCTCGATATGGATTTTTAAGCTTTTTAAGGCACTGAGATTCACTGTAACTCTGTAATTTACTCCCTCTCTTCCTCCACCCTCTCTCTCTTTCTCTCTCTCTCTCTCTCTCTCTCTCTCTCTCTCTCTCTCTCTCTCTCTCTCTCTCTCTCTCTCTCTCTCTCTCTCTCTCTCTTCCTTTATCTCTCTCCCCTACTCTCTCTCTTCCTCTCCTACATCTTACTCCCACTGACAAGTCACAATATTGATTTTGCTTCGAATCTTTAAACTTTTTTTTTTCTTTTTTGCCCCCACCACCCTCGCCCTCGCTCGCCACTTTATCTTCCCATTTTCACGTGGAACTTTCGGACTTCAATGTGACAAACTCATTTGGCGGGAAAATTGCAACCAGCACTCGGCCCTAGATGGGCCATCGGCCTCCGAGTGGCGATATTGTTGGCGGTGGCGGTGGGGTAGTGGTTAGTGGAAGGGGGGAAGGTGGAAGAGGAAGTGGGAGGGAGGAAGGGAAGTGGAGGGGGAAGGGGAGGAGAGGAGTAAGGGGGAGGGTCGTTATCAGTGGGTGGGTATGTTGTTGGTGATAACACAGGACGTGGTGGTAGGAATCCTGTTATCTCTGTATCGTGTTGGTGATAATAGCTGTACTCGTTAGTGATATCTATGGTGTCGACTTGTGTAGTGGTGGTGATATGATAATAGAACAAGTGGTGTTAATGGTAACGGTGGAGTAAATGTATTAGTGGCAGGTGGTGGTAATGGTGATAGTATTGTAACGTTGGTGGTTATACTATCAGGAACCGTGAAGGACATGAAGATAGAAACGATAGTGATAGTGTCAGAGACGGGTCACCTTGTCCTCAGGAGTGGGTGGAGGGTGGAGGGTGGAGGGTGGAGGGTGGAGGGAGGGTGGAAGGAGAGTTGAAGGGTAGAGGGAGAGTGGAAGGAGGGAAAATGGAAGGAGGGAGGGAGGGTGTAAGGAAGGAGGGAGATAGGGTGGAGGAAAGGTGGAGGGAGGAGGGGAGGAAGGAAAGGAGTGAGGAAGATAGAGAGGGTGGAGGAAGGGTGGAGGGAGGAGGGGAAGGAGGGAGGGAGGGAGGGGAGGAAGGTGGAGGAGTGGGGAAGGCAGGAAAGGTGGAGGAAGGGTGGATGGAGGAGGGGATTTGGAGGAAGGGAGGGAGGAAGGGAGGGAGGGAGGGAAAGTGTGTAGTTTTGAGGGTTTACCGAAGTTGGTGGTATAGGAGGTGGGTGAGAGGATGGAGGGGGAAGTGGATGAGTGGGTGGAGGGAGAATGAAGGACAGGTGGAATTAATATGGAGGAAAAGAGGTGGAGGAGGAGGTGGTGGAGGGAGTCGTAGGAGGAAGGTTGGAATGGATGCAGCAAAAAAATGAAAATTTAAACTTTGCTCTTTTATTAAACCTGCCGTCAAGCGATTATATTCACCTGCGATCAGCTTTGGGAGAGATTTGTGTCTCGGTTGGTCGATTATACCCCCTTCAACTGAATCAAGTTGCCTGGCGGTAGTAAATTTAAATCAATAAAGAAAACGTGCTTGAGAGAATGAATTAAAGAAAACTAAAGGAAAGAATAAGACAGGAAGAGAGAAAAGAGAGAAAGAGAAAGAAAGAGAGAGAGAAGGAGAGAGAGAGAGAGAGAGAGAGAGAGAGAGAGAGAGAGAGAGAGAGAGAGAGAGAGAGAGAGAGAGAGAGAGAGAGAGAGAGAGAGAGAGAGAGAGAGAGAGAGAGAGAGAGGGAGAGAGAGAGAGAGAGAGAGAGAGAGAGAGAGAGAGAGAGAGAGAGAGAGAGAGAGAGAGAGAGAGAGAGAGAGAGAGAGAGAGAGAGAGAGAGAGAGAGAGAGAGAGAGAGAGGGATAGAGAGAGAGAGAGAGAGAGAGAGAGAGAGCAGAGAATACATGTACCCAGAGATACATAGATATACTAAGATTACATTACCATCAAATGCAGTTGCAAAGCAATACAAAGTCGAATGCAAGAAGAAATAAACAGAGAAATAAACAAAATAGAAATTGATGTAAACAAATAATTCTAGTAACTTGAAATACAATAGTTAGATAAGATAACGATAATGGGTAAAGTTAGATTAACGATAGACATAGAAAGAAGACAGAAATGCAAAGTCCAGAGAAGAGGGACGGGATTAATGAGAAATAAGAGAATTATGATGATTGGATGTTTAGATGAAATAATGAATAAATAAAGAAAAGTCATGGAACTTGGTGTAGCAAGAGGATAGCAGCATGGACTCGTAATTGTGAGGTACCGGGGTCGAGGCTCGTCGGCTTTTGGATTTGTTCGTATAAATAGAGATGTTGATGTTGTGAATTAAAGAAAGATTGTGGTCAAAGGTTTCGACCCACTTCATACGGACGTGCTTGTGTCTGAATATTCGATATATATATATTTTTTGTACAAGAATGCAATTATTACTGTAGCGATAACTACACAAATAAAAAATAATAAGATTCAGCAAAATTGTATTTGCACGATGCAATCCTTAAAATATTCCTTAAACTTATGTCCATGGTTGTACTCTAGCTCTTGTATTCAGCGCCCTGAGGATCGTTGCCAGCCACTGTGGGGCTGTGGGTCAAAGAAACTGGAGGCAGAAAAGAATGATATTATTTGTGGTGGACCAAGATCATAGGTATCAATTGCTGCCTCAAGTTTCAATAAGTGGAAAAGCCGCAGCCCCACAGTGGCCGGCAACGGTCCTCGGAACCTCCAACAGATCTCTCTGGGAAGACACTTTGGACAGTTGTCCGCATTGTGTGAATGTGGTAGGAAGAGGCGAATAGTCGCCGATTGTCATCTCCCTATATGTGAAAAAGTGTAAGAAATACTTTTAAATTTGACAGAGATAGATCTTAGGCACACTCCGGGGACCGAATGCCAGCCCACCAAGGCCGCACCTCCTGATGGAAATGAGGGGATTGACGAGTTTTGAAACGGGGCAGCCTCTCTGGTCCTTTAGGCTCGTTTCGCACGTACCGACTTTTCACCGTGCGCGGTCCACAACACGACGTCGTGTACTCAAATGACAATGTTTGTATACGGACGCTTTCACATATCACGACCACGTCCAAAAGCGCACATTGATACCCACGGCGAAAAGTCGATACGTGCGAAACAAACCTTAGGAGGGCAAGGGAAGGGGTACTTGGTGACCACTTTATACATATTGTTCTGCCTAATGACGCAAGATTTTATTCATATAAGAGGCGGGTTGGGCTCTAGATTGAGAGAGAGAGAGAGAGAGAGAGAGAGAGAGAGAGAGAGAGAGAGAGAGAGAGAGAGAGAGAGAGAGAGAGAGAGAGAGAGAGAGAGAGAGAGAGAGAGAGAGAGAGAGAGAGAGAGAGAGAGAGAGAGAGAGAGAGAGAGAGAGAGAGAGAGAGAGAGAGAGAGAGAGAGAGAGAGAGAGAGAGAGAGAGAGAGAGAGAGAGAGAGAGAGAGAGAGAGAGATGATAATGACCTTGACGAGAAGTGTGGGAAGAAGCTTATTCACATTTTGAGATTTTAAGAAAATTCCTGAAGAAAATATACATTATATATACATTATATACATTATATATACATTATATACATTATATTTTCTCTTTGAGAAAAAAAAATTAATGACTCGAAGAATGTTAGCAGATATCCAAATACTAATAGTTGCATTGAAGAAAACAAAAGAAAACGAAGCACAAGCAAATACGTTATGGAGAGAAAACGGGAAGAGGAAGATGGAAGAGGAAGGGTGACGAGACTGGGAACTGATAGGAGGAGGGGAAGGAGGGATAGAGGTAGATAGGGGGGAGGGTAAGGAGACGGAGGGAGGAAGAGGGAGGAGGATTGAGGGGGAGGGAGCGGGAGGGAGGGGAAGGGAAGGGGAGGGAGGGGGGAGGAGGGGAAGGGAGGGGTATGGGATTATGGGAGGATAGAAAGGGATAGGGAAGGAGAGACAAGGAGAGGGAAGGACACTGATGATTAGGGAGGGTTAAGGAGGGTGATGGAGGGGAATAGAGGGAGAGGGATGGAGAGGGAGGAAGGGAAGGGGAGGGAGGTGGAGGGAGTGGAAGGGGGAGTCATGGAGGAAGGAAGTATAAATGTAGAGTCGAGGGTAAAGGAGATATTGGGCAAGATGGTGGGGAAAGGAGGAGGAAAAGGAGGACGAAAAGGGAGGAGAGGCAATGATGGGGAAGGGAAGGGAAGGGAAGGGAAAGGAAGGGAAGGGAAGGGAAGGGAAGGGAAGGGAAGGGAAGGGAAGGGAAGGGAAGGGAAGGGAAGGGAAGGGAAGGGAAGGGAAGGGAAGGGAAGCGATAGGAAGGGAAGGGAAGGGAAGGGAAGGGATGCGATAGAAAGGGAAGGGAATCGAAGGGAAGGAAAAGGAAGAAATGGGAAGGGAAGGGAAGGGAAGGGATGCGATAGAAAGGGAAGGGAAGGGAAGGGAAGGGAAGGGAAGGGAAGGGAAGGGAAGGGAAGAGAAGGGAAGAGAAGGGAAGGGAAGGAAAGGGAAGGGAAGGGAAGGGAAGGGAAGGGAAGGGAAGGGAAGGGAAGGGAAGGGAAAGGAAAGAAAAGAGAAGAGAAGGGAAGGGAAGGGAAGGGAGGGGAAGGGAAGGGAGATGGGAAGGGAGAAGGGAAGGGAAGGAAGGGATGAATAAAGATTTTGTCAACAGAAGGCCTTGAAATCGCTTAAAGTCTTCTTAGCTGAGAGAAAAGGTGGACGGAGGGAAGGTGGAAGGAGGGAAGGTGAAAGAGAGGGAGATGGAAGCCATTGACAGTAGGACCCACCTAGTCCCTCCGAAAAAGAGGGAAAGAGGGGAAAGGGGTAGAGGGAGGAGGAGGGAAGGATCGACTCTTACATAAAGAAATGGAACATTAGATGCAAATGGAGGGAGAGATAGAGAAGAAAGATAGAGAGGAGAAGGAAAAAGAGGGAGAAAGGAGGTGAGTAGAGGCGAGAGAGGACGGAAGAGGAAGGGAGGAAAGGGTAGGAGAGAAGAGAAGAGGAGTGGAGAGGAAAAGAGAAGAGCGGAGAGGAAAGGAGAGGAGAGATGAGGGAAGGAAGGAGAAGAGAGGAGAAGAAAGAGGAGGGGAGGAGAAGGGAGGGAAATAGAGGAGAGAATAGGAAATGAGAGGAGAGGAAAGGAGAGGAGAGGAGAGGGAAACGGGAATGGGATGAGAGAGAGAGAGAGAGAGAGAGAGAGAGAGAGAGAGAGAGAGAGAGAGAGAGAGAGAGAGAGAGAGAGAGAGAGAGAGAGAGAGAGAGAGAGAGAGAGAGAGAGAGAGAGAGAGAGAGAGAGAGAGAGAGAGAGGAGTGGTAGGGAGAGAGAGAGAGGGAGTGGCAGAGAGAGAGAGAGAGAGAGAGAGAGAGAGAGAGAGAGAGAGAGAGAGAGAGAGAGAGAGAGAGAGAGAGAGAGAGAGAGAGAGAGAGAGAGAGAGAGAGAGAGAGAGCGCGTTGGGAGAAAGGAAAACAGGAGACAGAGAGACGGGAGAGAGACATGAATGGAAGAGAGATGTGAGAGATAGAGGGGAGTGAGGGGAGAGATAAGAGAGAGACAGTGGAGAGAGAGAGGGGAGGTTAAGGGGAGATATAGGGGAGAAATAGGGGAGGAAGACAGGGGAGAATGATAAGGGAAAGGGGGGAGATTCAGTAGAGAAGAGGGGAGATAGGTAGATAGATAGATAGATAGATAGATAAATAGATAGATAGATAGATAGATAGATAGATAGATAGATAGATAGATAGATAGATAGATAGATAGATAGTTAGATAGATAGATACGTAGATAGATAGATAGATAGATAGATAGATAGATAGATAGATAGATAGATAGATAGATAGATAGATATATTGATAGATAGATAGATAGATAGATAGATAGATAGATAGATAGATAGATAGATAGATAGATAGATAGATAGATAGATAGATAGATAGATAGATAGATAGATAGATATATATAGATAGATAGATAGATAGAGAGAGAGGGAGGGAGAGAGAGAGAGAGAGAGAGAGAGAGAGAGAGAGAGAGAGAGAGAGAGAGAGAGAGAGAGAGAGAGAGAGAGAGAGAGAGAGAGAGAGAGAGAGAGAGAGAGAGAGAGAGAGAGAGAGAGAGAGAGAGAGAGAGAGAATCCCATTCATATAACATGATATAAAGTCTTCATAACTTGTCCTGGCTAACAACTAACGACATCCTTTATTTCATTGATGACGTTTTGTGTTTATTCTTTATGCCTCCAGACGATTTCATTCAGTGAAAGGAAACCTCTGATAGTGAAAGGGTCGATTCTAACAAGATACCTCAAAATCTCAGTCTGGCTATCGCTATGTGGTTTGATTGATCTATGAGGGTGCTATTGTGCTCCACTTATTTAGTCATTTATTAATAAAATTTATTCGTTTATTAATGAAATGGGTGGGAGTGATTCTATGTCTTTTTCTTTTTTGGCTACCCCCCGTGTAAGGGGGAAAAAGTCTTTGGTATATGTATGTATGTATGTATGTATGTATGTATGTATGTATGTATGTATGTATGTATGTATGTATGTATGTATGTATGTGTGTATGTATGTATGTATACATGCATGTATGTATGTATGTATGTATGTATGTATGTATGTATGTATGTATATATGCATGTATGTATGTATGTATGTATGTATGTATGTATGTATGTATGTATGTATGTATGTATGTATGTATGTATATATGCATGTATGTATGTATGTATGTATGTATGTATGTATGTATGTATGTATGTATGTATGTATGTATGTATGTATGTATGTATGTATGTATGTAAGTATGTATATATGCATATTTATTTACTTATATATTTATCTATAAAAGAATTCCGACAATTGTCCCTGAACTCGAACCTGAGCTTGCGCGTTGGCATGTCGTTGCTCTGTCAACTATGCTACCAAGTCTATAAGATTCTTCAACCTCGGGGTTAATCTTCTTCAACTTTGGGGTTAATCTAGTCTCGGGTTCGAGTCCAGGGGCAAATGTCGGAATTATTTGATTTAAATCGTCGTCATTAGCGATTCTTTTCAGACATAAATCTATAAATTTAATTATTATTATTATTTTATTTATCTATCTATTCCACTACTTATCTATTTTTTCCCATTATCTACCCATCTCTCTATTCATCAATTTGATTATTCATTTGTTTCTTTTTATTTGTTTTCTTTTTTCATTTATCTATTAATTCATTTTTTTTTTCTGTGACTCGTTTGGCTGTCTCTGCTTGATGAGTTCGAGGGCTCTGGTTCGATCCTTACGGACTCACAGTAACCTCAGCCCTGATGCCCTAACACCCAGGGCAAAGATGGCCATCTTCGGCTGCAGTAAAATCCTTATTACCTCGAACGCTCGACAGAACAACCAAAACAGCACCCTGACCTTTCCCCCCTTTGTTCACAAATGATAAAGTTCATATTTACGAACTTCTGGAACTCTGCTTTTGTAAATCTTGAACAAGAGGGTCTTAAGCGAGGCCGACATTTGCATTTATATGAATATATGTTCAAGATGTATAGGCTGCAAAAAAAGATATGAATATTTACATAAAATGTTTCTCGTGTTTTCATACATTGTATAATGCTTTGTGTGTATGTGTACAATGCATGCATGCCCATGTGTTTGTGTATTCGTGCCTGCATGTGTGTGTGTGTGTGTGTGTGTGTGTGTGTGTGTGTGTGTGTGTGTGTGTGTGTGTGTGTGTGTGTGTGTGTGTGCACTCGCGTGTGTTTTAGTTCAAGATTAATTGTCCACTGCTTTTGACCTAGGGCAGTGGACAGGATGCAGGGATGACCCGTCATCCAAGAAGTGCCAAGACAAGATGGAGGGAGGAAGGTGGAGGGGAGTGGAATATATAGAAAATGGAATGGGTGAGAGTGGTTTCTATGCCTTTTTCTTTTTGGCTACCCCCCGTGTAAGGGGGAAAAAGACTTTGGTATATATATGTAGTAGTTATTCTGTAGTTCTTTTTCTGATTGTTTTTATCAAATCATCCGTGTAGATGTTATGCTTTTGTTCAAGCGTTGGGAGACTCTACCCAATCATGTACTTATGCATTTGTCTTTATACTTGTATGTGTCTGTGTGAGCTATATTTTCTCAACCGAATATTACACTAAGACATAAAGCAAAATATCCTTATCCTCTTCATCAGAAGGCTCCGTCTTTAGCTGAATAAAATCACCTGACGCTAGCAGAAAATGTTTTAAAAAGACGTCGCTAAAACAATGAGGGTAAATTTCCTTCACATAGAAATGTCACAGTAACTTAAGAAAACAAATCATCAGGAAAGTGGGAACTGATAAACCTAGCTGAGGTGTTTGGTAGTTAAGCTAAGGTAAGAAGTTTAAGGAAAGGGAATTAAATAAAGGACTGTAATGAGCGTAAAACACTTTCCCCAGAACTTGAGACGCTTTTGGTTTATTAATATCTCAATTGAGGTTGGCTTGTACTATCTGAAGGACTTTCTTTTGCTTAAACAAAGTGTCTGTACAGAAGTACAAGTAACATGGATTTCTTTTTCAAGGTTTCTGGTTACATCCCTTATTCTCGTACTAGATGTTATGAAGGCAAAGTTCCAATTGTGGACGATTTAACTTGACCCATGGCATTCCAATACTGATGTTGTTCCACCATTGCTATATCTTTAGAAATATATCAAACACTCAAAAACAAAAGATATTTTTACACAAAGATAACTTCTTCAACCTGATCACATCCCCTATTCTCGTGCTAGATGCTATAAAGGCAAAGTTCCAATTACGGACGATTGAAATTGACCCATGACATTCCACAACTATACAAAAACCAATACTAATGTTCTTACACCACTGCTGCGTATATTTTTAAAAATATATCAAAAACTCCAAAACAAAAGACATATTTACACAAAGATAGCCCTTTTAACCCTCCTCTTTATTTCCACGAATCAAGTCTAAGATTACCTCCGCTGTACTCACTACAGCACGAAGAAAATCTATTATCTCATTTATTACCATCGCGTCTTGAAGAAGTTCAGGGACCAGAGTGGTGGTGGTGGTTACACGAAAGGGACCGTTTCTCCACTAACAATCTTCGAAACCATTTCCTTCTTTATCAAGAAGTGTATCCTTGCCAAACCCTAAGTTTAGCTCTGAGATCTAATGTGATAACCTTCATGAATTGCAAACTCAAGAATTTCTATGTCGGACGACGCATGCTTGAGAGCACGCCAAACAGTCTGTAACCTGCGCAGCTCCTAAACGAGTTCTCGCAGATTATTGTTAATCGATAGAACAATATTTTGTATATAAATGGATTTATTTACCGTTAAATGATACAGAGAGGCAGCTGCGGGAAATATTACCTGTTCTCAGGTATATATATATATATATATATATACATATATATATATATATATATATATATATATGAATCACAATGGCAAAAGCCGACAAGACTGTGAGAATAAACACCTTGTGAGATCGAAACCTTTATTGGTAACCTCTCCCAGTTCCTTCCCTCTTGGCTTATATCTGCACAGAGTGAGTGTCATGTCTGTACTTGAAACAGCTGTAACAAGCGAAACGTAGTACCAATAAAGGTTTCGATCTCACAAGGTGTTTATTCTCTATATATTTATGTATATATATATATATATATATATATATGTATATATATATATATACTGTATATGTGTGTGTGTGTATATACATTTATATATATATACATATACACACACACACACACACATACACAAACACACACATATATATATATATATATATATATATACATGTATATATATATATATATATATATATATATATATATATACATACAAAAATAAATGAACATATACATTCCAGAGGCCTTCAAATGCTCAACGAAATTATTCCTTCATTTTGGCTACCACCATGGTATTTAATTACAATATTTTTATTTATGTCGACGTTTGGCTACGTTGAAAAAACAGCAGAAAAAAAAGTGGACGGAGGGGCACCCAAAAACATGACTTTATTACACATACCTTTATTGAAGTATTCCTACTTCTATTCGCCATTGGAATTTCCTCGCAATCAAAGGACCTTACACTCTGCATTCTTATTTCTTTTATCTTTTATTGATGAACGTGACCTAATGATATCTCGGAATTTGTTGAATATCTTCACGAATTACAGACAGTGACAGAAGTCTTTTGATCTTTCTAATCAAAGAATACGTTCTCAAAGGAACCTGTCACTTTCCAGACAGTAAACGCAAACTAAAATTTGGACTGCTGCCCATGTTGTGTGAACGTGGAACTGTTCCTACGAAGGTGAGCAGTCACCGGTTGTCAGTTCTCTATGTGTGAAAAAGTGTAAGAAATATAGTTGGAGTTGATGTAGAAAGATCTCGGGCCCAGTCCGGACACCGAGTATCAGCCTCTCAGGGTTGCATCTCCTGAGGGGGTTGACGGGTTTTGAAAATGGGGTTTTCCGTTGTCCATCTTGTAGGAACACAACAAAGGATTACAAAGGATTACAAAGGCGGAGCATGCCGACAGGAGACCTTTTGATCCATATCTAGGTCGGATGCAAAAAAGAAAAAAAAAAAAATCATACATACATACATATACCAAGGCTTTTTCCCCCTTCCAAGGGAGGTAGCCAAAAAGGGAAAGGCATAAAAACACTCCCACCCATTTCATCCCCAAATACACTCCACACCCCTCCCACCCTTCCTCTCATCTGAGCACCTCCTGGATGACGGGTCATCCCTGCACCCCGCCCACCGCCCTGGGTCAGAAGCAGTGTCGCAAGACACAGTACATCCACAGCAAGGCCGCTTCATTTAATCGGCGACCCCCCCTCTCCGTCCCCCTTTGCATATAAGGAGAGGACGGGGAGAAATCCCTTCGGGCTGCGTCAAAATTTACTCACACATACTACAACACCCCCCACCCCCCCGCCCATTCCTCCTCATGCAATCACATCATCATCCATATACAACCATTCTCCACTCACCTCTGTCTTCCGTCCTCTCCCTTCCTTCCTCAACAGACATTCCCCTCTTCCCCAAAGCCCCCTTCACCCCATCCATCCACCTCATCCTAGGACGTCCCCTCATGTTCACTCCCTCCACATCTGCCTTCCATACCTCTTTTACTATTATTAATAATAAAATAATAAATAAAAACTATGATAATGTAAATAACAAATAAAATACATAAATAAATGCATAGGTATAGTTGAATAATAAACAAACAGGTAAATAGTAAATAATAATGAATTGACATATAACTACAAAATGGCCCTCCGTGATATCTTCTCCAATGTTGTCTGTCATCATTCAGATAATGTGTAGCTTAAACACGGAGAAAGCAAAAACTCATGAATATTTCAGCGTTTATACTTTATAATCAAAACAAGTATCAAAAAGGCCTTGCCTATTTTCTTTTTTTCCTACTATTTTTTCTCGAAAACCCTTTGCAGTTTTCCAAATCCCACGTTCCCTGAGATCGCAAACACATTACTCCTCTTTACCTGAATTCTTTGAACGCGTTTTTATGCGCCACTATAACTCAATATTTTTTCTTCTCTTTTTTTTTCTATACAAAGCTGAAATTCTTGCGAATCATTTTTGAAACTTTCTCACATCATTACTCTCTTCTTTTTGAAGTCACTTCACTTTTCAGAGAAAAGGAACTCTCATCCTTTCGAGGTACCTTGTCCTTTTTTTCTTTTTCTTTTTTTGTCATGAATATTTTCAAAATTCCTGGAAGAGGGCTATTCAACCAGTTTCATATGTGACGAACTTGAAGAGTTTAAGTCTTCAACATTCCTGTGTTCCCCTCGTCTGATCGAGTTTGAGTAGGTCTAGCATACTATGTGAAATAACCAACAGACACATATTCCTTTTGAGCACTTAATATACTCAATACAATTAACATAAGAAGAAGAACATAAGAAATAAAGGAGACTGCAAAAGACCATAAGGCCTACACTAGGCAGCTCCGTATCCATCACCACCTGTCATCCCCATTCATAAAGTTGTCTAATCGTTTTTTAAAACAACTGATAGTTTCAGCGGTT
>NC_134784.1:73090335-73097835 GCF_046742065.1 Oratosquilla oratoria
TTAGTAAGTTTGCGGACGACACTATAATAGGACGCCAAATTAGATCAGGAGACGACGCAGAGATTCTGCAGGATGATCTTAACAATTTTTCACATGGTCGATGAAATGGCAAATGAATTTCAATATCTCTAAATGTAGTGTGTTAAAAGTAGGGGTACACAATCCCGAAAATAGATACAGCTTAGATAACACGCTTTTAGAGAAAACTGAGTGCGAGAGAGACTTGAGATTTCTAGTGAGTCCGGACCTTAAAACCAGGAAACAGTGCATTAGCGCCAGGAATAAAGCAAAGAGAGCATTAGGTTTCATTGCTAAGACGGTAACGAATAGAAGTACAGAGGTAATTATCAAATTTTATCTAGCAATAGCTAGACCCATTCTTGACTATGCGTTGCAGTTTTGGTCTCCGTCCTACAGAATAGACATCAATTCACTAGAATCAGTACAGAGAAGAATGACCAAATTAATACATGAACTCAGAAATTTTCCTCACGAAGAGAGGCTTAGGCACCTTAACTTACACTCTCTGGAAAGACGCAGAGTGCGGAGTGATCTAATAGAGGTGTTCAAGTGGATCAAAAGCTTTAACAAGGGGGATGCAACCAAGGTCATCATATTAAAACAACAGAGCAGGACTCGCAATAATGGTTTTAAACTGGATAAATTTAGATTTAAGAAGGAAATAGGCAAAAATTGGTTTACTAATAGGGTGGTCGATGAATGGAATAGACTTAGTAATCTTGTAGTAAGCGATGAAACTATCAGTTGTTTTAAGAAACGATTAGACAGCTTTATGGATGGGGATGACAGGTGGTGTGTGTGTGTGTGTGTGTATTCACCTCGGATCTGCTGCAGCCTCTTTTCGAGACAGCCAAACACCACCCTACGGCAGTGAGCTCAGAGCTCATTATTAGCAGATCTCTGGGTTGGTCTGAGACCACTCACACTCCACACACCGGGAATGCAAGGTCACAACTCCTTGACTAACGTCCCGTACCTACTCGCTGTTAGGTGATCAGGGGCTACACGTGAAAGGAGACAAACCCAACTTGTCTCCGCCCGGCCGGGGAATCGAACCCCGGTTCTCCGGCTTGTGAGGCCAGTGCCTTACCAATCCGCCACCGGGCCGTGTGTGTGTGTGTGTGTGTGTGTGTGTGTGTGTGTGTGTGTGTGTGTGTGTGTGTGTGTGTGTGTGTGTGTGTGTGTGTGTGTGTGTGTGTGTGTGTGTGTGTGTGTGTGCATTCGTGTGCTGTGAGACGTACATTAGAGAAAATTATCTCTTTGTCCCTATTTCTCCACATCTTCACCCGCATTTAGTGGTGCGGCCCAGAGGGGTTGGCACTTGGTTTCCGGTCCGAGAATACTTTCCTTTTCCTTCTACTTCAAACAGGTTACACAAAAACGTCCCCACCATGATGCAACATAGACAATAACCAAAAATGTCCCCCCAAAGGCCTACGCAAGGACTGAAGGACCGTTGCCAGCCGAAACGGGGCTGCGGTTTCCCAGATTTGAAACAGAGGTAACATTTATTACCAAAATGTGTCACTTTAGAAGTATGACCTCATTTTAAAGGTCTTATGAAAACTGATAAGAAAACCAGTAACTTAGGATGTATATAGGACCATAAGCTTAATCAAAACAGGAAGCAACTGTGATTGTCGCCAGTTGCACTGATCAGACCATTCAAGGTGTCAACCATTTCGTGACACGAAAAGGTTCTTGGAGTTCCGTTGTCATTTCGAAACCTCAAAACCCAAGAAATAAATACATACATACATATATATATGCATACATATATATATATATATATATATATATACATATATATATATAAATATATATAAATATATATATATATTATATATATATATATATTTATACATATATATATATATATATTATATATATATATATGTATATATATATAAGTGTATATATACATATATATATATATATATATATATATATATATATATATACACGCATATTTGGTTGTAAGCAGTCGAGGAGAAATGAAGTGTCAACAGCTGCTCCAAGTTTCGCTCCGAGTTTCGCTACGATTAGCACTCCGAATGAGCGCTTTAACTGCTCAGCAGGAAAAACGCCTTGTTGATATTGGGGAGAGTATCAATATGTATTCGTGGGCCGCCGGGATTTGTATCCTATCCAGTTCTTGAGTGAATAGTTTAATACAAAATGGAAATTAATAAAGAAGAAGGAATAATCAATGAACCAACGAAAAGAGGACTAGACGATTGAGTCCCCGTGGGGGGTAATACGCAGGGAAAAAAAAATCCTGAATGACATTCCCAAAGCGACCAGCAGGTACGTAAGTGATGAATATTTCTCGGAGTTTAGGAGGCAAGGGGAAACAATGGAAAAAACCTTAGACACTGAGAGATTTTTAGGATTAGCAGAGCAATGCGAAACAGAGAAATTAACAACTTAGCAGACGAAGTGATCGATTTAAAATTAGACTACAAAGCTTTGTGACTAGAAGTAACCAACCTACGTACAACAGACGAGGTAATACTAAGGGAATTAAACGAACTAAGAAGTGAACTAAGTGCGTTAAAGAGAGAAAATGAGAGAAAGAAAAACAAGGTTAAGATTGCAAATGGTGAACTGAAACAAGAGTTAAAAGAACAATTGAAAGTAGTAACGGAAAAAATGGAAGAATTAATCAAAGAGGCTGACCTAAACGAAAAAACAAAAAACAGTGGAAAAAGGAACGCGAAAGTCAAAAAATTTCAATCACAGAAATAGTACAGCAGCAGATAGAAGAGATTGCAACGTAAACAGTGATCAAGTGATCAAAAAGAAGGAAAATTGGGTGAGAGACACAGTAGACAAAAAGAAATGCATTGTGGTTTATGTTATAAATAAAAAACATAATGTACACAAATACCAAAGGGAAAAGAAAGAGAAAGAAATTGCGAAGGAGATTCTCAAAGCGATCCAAGAAGAAGGACAAAGTTTAGATACAGAAATCGATGACGTACACAGAATGGGTACATATTCAAAATCAAAGAATCACAGACCAATGAAAATTATTCTACGAACACAAATGATAGCAGAAGAAATACTATCAAAAGTGGCAAAACTAGCAAACAGTAAAAAGATACAAAAATATATGGATGGAAAAGGAAATGAATACCGAGGAATTAGAGAAAGATAGGAACCTGAGAAGTGAGGCTAAGGAAAAAAAACGATAAAAGAACGGAGACGGAAAAGAAAAAAAAATGGAGAGTGCTGTCTATCAATAGAGAAACCTGACATAGTGGGAATTATGTCAGGAAAGGGTTTATAGTTGTTTATGTGCCACCTGGACTGGCAGCAAACACTCAAAATTACTAGAGGATACAAAGAAAGAATTTACCGAGACACTGAAATATGGAGAAAATATAGTAATTATGGGTGTCTTTAACGCAAAGGAAATAAATTGGGATGAATTGACAATGGAGGGTGGAGACAAACTCTGGGGAAATGTCCTAATGGATATGACCATAGATTACACACTGACACAATGGGTTAAAAAAAATACTAGATTTAGAGAAAACGAAGAACCATCGAGACTAGATTTGATATTCACCTCTGAACCAGAAATAGTGGAAGAAATAAATTATAAAACACCAATTGGGAAGAGTGACTACATACTAATAGAGATCAAAATCAAGGAACAAAATGTGGTAAGAAGGAACGAGAAACATAGAGAAGGAAGACTGATGTACAACAAAACTGATTTTGTAAAACTTGGAAAAAAAAATCCAAAATCCCTGTTGGGAAAAAATTGCAAATGATGAAATAAAGACGGAAGAGAAATGGAACATTTTCAAAGAAATATATAAAGAGGGAACAGACAAATATGTGCCTAAGCGGAAACAGAAAAGGGAGTACATAAAGTGATAGTAAGATAAAAAGTGTAGCGATGCTAAAGATGGAAGAGACAAATCTTATAAAAGGGAAAAGAGACACAAAAGTGACTAAATGGCAAACATTCATTAAACTGAGAAATGAATACGTAGACTTACGAAGAGAGGAAATAAAGAAACTATGAAAAAGATATAAAAGCAAAATGTAAAGATTAACCTAAACTGTTCTAGAAATATGTAAACGACAAACTAAAAGACAAACACGAAATAATAAAACTGCGTGAAGGAAATCAAGAATACACAGAAGATGTAGAAATGGCCGAAGTAATAACCAGACACTTTAATTCTGTTTTTACAATTGAAAGCTCATAATTGTGGGATGATAGTTACCAGGAAGGATACCTTAAAATGGAGGAAATAATGGTGACACAAAAAGAAATAAGGGACCAAATAAAGAAACTCGATGTCAGAAAGTCGCATGGCCCAGACGAAATAGCGAAATGGATATCAAAAGAATGCATAGACGAACTCACGGACAAAATACACATGATAATTGACTTCTCACTTAAAGAAGGAAAAGTACCACAAGACTGAAAGAATGCTAATATTGTACCAATATATATGGGAGGAAATAAAGAAAAACCCAACAAATTATAGACCAGTATCCCTTACAAGCACAATTGCAAAAATATGCGAAAGAGTTATTAAAAACAAATGTACTAAACACTTGGAAAAGAACAAAATATTAAACCCCAACCAATTTAGATTTAGAAGTGGAATATCATGTACTTTTTAACTTAATATGCTTTTACTCAAGATTGCTAGACATAATACAAGAAAGAGATGGCTGGGCAGATTGTGCCTCCCTAGACCCACAAAAGGCTTTCGACAAAGTACCACACAAAAAACTACTTAGAAAAACTGAACTAATAGGTGGAACACAAGGAAAATTATTAGAATAGATGGAAGACTTCTTGAAAGGAAGAGAAATGAGAGTGATACGTGGAGAAAAGAACTTAAAATAGGTAGACATGATAAGTGGAGTACCCCAAGACTCTGTATTGGCTCCGATAATGTCTGCTATTTATATAAACGAAATGGATGACGGAATTAAATGCTACATAAACTTCTTTGAAGATGATGCAAAACTATTGAAGAAAGTGAGTAACGAAGAAGACTTTAAATCTTTTCAGGGAGATCTGGACAAAGTCTGTAATTAGAGAAAAAAGAACGAATTGAATTTCAACATTAAAAATGTAGTACAATAGAATTTGGAAAAAGCAAACATAGAATATCCGGTAGATACAAAATTGGAATAAAAGAAGTTACAAAAGTAAATTCAGAAAGACACCTAGGAGTGATCATTTCAAATGACATGACACCAGACAAACATATAAACAGAATAGTTGGAGAAACCTACAACTTAATAAGATCGATGAAAGTGGCCTTTGTCTACATGGACGAGGAAATGGTGAAGAAAATCCTAGTTACACTGATAAAACCAAAATTAGAGTATGCAACGTCACTATGGATACCCAGTACAAAAAAAAAAAAATAATAATAATAATAATAAAAAAAATAACGAAACTAGAAAAAAATTCAAAGGGCACTAACAAAGATGGCACCAACACTCAGTATGTTGGCATATGAACAAAGATTAGACAAACTAATTAACTCTGGAGCAAAGAAGAGAAAGAGGCGATTTGATAACCATCTATAGAATTATGAAAGGGATGGAAATTCTTGACAGGGATGATCTACTTAAATAGGACAGAAATAATACAAGGGGACACAAGAAGAAATTTAAGAAGGACAGTTACAGAAGAGATCTTAAAAAGAATAGCTTTCCACATAGAGTGACAGATATGTTCCTGTTCATATACCCATTAACCCAATCGTGGGAGGCTTTTCTTATTAACAGAATAAAATTGCAATGATAAAAATTTAAGGAACGAAACTGGTAGGAAGGGGCTAATAATAGATTCGACTGATATCTTCCCAGTGTTCAATTTTAGCTTGATGAAATGCCCTGGCCTTTGTTACAAAAGAATTGTCTTGTATTAGTTTGATTAAAACATTTTAAGTATATTACAGCCACGCACAGGTTTACAGAGAAAGACCGTTTTTATATTTTGTATTTTATTCAAGTCATGAGACACATAAATGCCTTCTCATACTCAAACAGGACATGACAATGTCGAAAGGGACATTCCTCTCTGCCTAAGCACCATCTGACCAAGTGTTTTGCTAAGCATACGGGTCATGAAATACTGAAGCAGATCTAACTGTATCCTTAAATCTTCCATCCTATTGACGTCATGAAACTCATGACAGCGTCACTCAATCTTCCCAACACTCAGACAGGACATTCCCATGTCGGAAGCACCCTCACTGCCTAAGCATCACCTCACCAAGTGCTTGCTAAGCACAGGCTGACGCAGTACTGAGTGTTGAGGGTTAAAAGGGCTAGTCACTGTTATCTATATAATGTAATCATCATAATCCTTCCAGGGGATTGAGTAGTGTGTATCCACCACGCCAAGACCTGATGATCCTTTGAAGATGTATGATAGACAAAATATTATGAACCATACCTTCGTTAACCTTATTAACCCTTCTGGCATTTAGTATAATAAAAATACATAATTAAGGCCCAACTTGGCTCTCAGCTAAATAAAATTATCTAGTTTTTGTCATAATAAATCAAATACAGCCAGCTAGTATAAAGTCACAAATATTGAACTGAACAAAATCTTGAGAGTGGGAACACATTCGAATTAGAAAGACTAATGAGGTTTGCATCGGTCCCTTGACTTCATTGCCTTAGCCTCCAACTCCACATTCTATGCCTCCACCACCTCCACCGCCTCCGCCCCCTGCCACCTCTGCCTCCACTTCCACCGCCTCCACCTCCACCTTCTCCGCTACCGCCTCCACTGCCTCTGCCTCCAGCTCCACCGCCTCACTTACATCAGTGTCATTTCATTTCAACCGAGTCCTGATTACATACGAGTTTTGTTGTATACATGTATAAGCAAATGTACATACTGTACCACACGCGCGCGCATGTGTGTGTGTGTGTGTGTGTGTGTGTGTGTGTGTGTGTGTGTGTGTGTGTGTGTGTGTGTGTGTGTGTGTGTGTGTGTGTGTGTGTGTGTGTGTGTGTGTGTGTGTGTGTGTGTGTGTGTGTGTGTGTGTGTGTGTGTGTGCATGTATATATATATATATATATGTATATACACAAATATATGTATTTATGTGTGTGTGTGTGTGTGTGTGTGTGTGTGTGTGTGTGTGTGTGTGTGTGTGTGTGTGTGTGTGTGTGTGTGTGTGTGTGTGTGTGTGTGTATGTGTGTGTGTGTGTGTGCGTGTGCGTGTGTGTGTGTGTGTATGTGTGTGTGTATGTAGTATGTGTGTCTGTCTCTGTAGTGTGCTAATGTGCACCATTCCCCACGGTCTTTCACCACATATATGTATGTATGTAAGCTTGACTGTGTCTATCGACGGGTGTACTGTCATTCTCATGGATACGTAAATTCATTCTATACATATTTTCTTGCTACAAACACACTAAAGTATTCTTACTTTTACAACAAATCTAATCTAACCTCTGTATTTGTCTTGT
>NC_134784.1:73102835-73112835 GCF_046742065.1 Oratosquilla oratoria
TCGCCTTCCTTTTCTCCTTCTCCTCCTCTTCCTCTTCTCCTTCTTCTCATATTTCTCCGTTCTTCTCCTTTACTTCTTCTCCTCGCTCTTTTCCTTCTTAATCTCTTCTTTCTCTTTCCCGCACTCTTCATCATTCTCCCTCTTTTTTCATATGTATACTGTACATATATATGTATATGTATATGCAGGGGCATTTATATATATATATATATATATATATATATGTATATATATGTACATATATGTATGTATGTATATATATATATATATATATATATATATATATATATATATATATATATATATATTATGGGAAAGGTGGAGGGGGGAAACACGGGTCTTTATTTGAATATCGAGTTTATTCCTGACCGGTTTCGCCTACAGTACTTCTTCAGAGGAGTGTTATTCTAAAGAAGCTATTGTAAGCGAAACCGGTCAGGAATAAACTCGATATTCAGATAAATACTCGTGTTTCCCCCTCCAACTTTCCCATAGTTTGTCTCAATGTCTCTCTCTCTCTCTCTCTCTCTCTCTCTCTCTCTCTCTCTCTCTCTCTCTCTCTCTCTCTCTCTCTCTATATATATATATATATATATATATGTATATATTTATTTATATATTTATATATATATATATATTTGGAAAGAGGGAATCTGGCTGCATAACACTATTATCCATCCCGCTTCCAATTACAATACAACACAAACATTTACACACAATACTGACACAGCTCCAATTCGCATGAATCTGACTCAAGCTCTCTCGCAAATTATCTATATATAGTTACTACTATTTCAGTTGGAAATGTACCTATGGTGTCACTATTTCATCGTGAATATTGCTTATGTCGTCAACATTATTTAATTGAGAATTTACAATTTTACTTAGGTGTTGGTGACCCAGTTATGACGTCACTATCGGTCTTGCTCATATTTACTACACACTAGAACGCATATGCATTCACTAGGACGCTATATTTACACACACACACACACACACACACACACACACACACACACACACACACACACACACACACACACACACACACACACACACACACACACACACACACACACACACACACACACACACACACACACACGTCGTTACTCTGTTTTATGACATCATCACCTTGCTAATTACCTTGACGACATTGAACTGCAACGCGTTACCTACACAGCTGTAGTTTCTCTCCGATCCTCTAAACAGCGAAGACTTCTCTGAGCTGATTAGAACCAGGTAGTTAAACACATGGTCAACATACTGTACTGCCTTTCAATCGGTCAATTAATAAACTATCTACTTATCTATTTATTAATCTATTTTGCTTATTTATCTCTTTATACGTCTATTTGGATATTTACCTGTTATCTATTCATCTACTTATTTAGTTATCTTGTTTACTGAATTTGTTTGATTTCTTCTACTTAGCTATCTATTGTTTATTGGTTTAGTTTGTTTGTATTCATGTTTGTGTGCCTCTATTATTTATATACTTTTTCTAACTTCTTTATCTCAACTTGTTATGGATCAAAATATATCCATTACCATTAGCCACAATAAAATGATAAAGTCTTGTGATAACACTCATCTATGAACAGATTAATTTAATTGTCATGGTAAAGATATTCAATTACCATCCCATTATTATCAATGTTACTAATAATCAAAATTGACAGTACACTTGTTTGTCTTTACATCCCTATATATATGCAGCCTCACATTATCATTGGCACCTGTCTACACCTGTTTAATTACACTTGTATGATATATGTATACCCCTTGCTAACTAATTTTCTGTCATTTTTACTATCTGACATCTGTCCACACCTGTTTAATTTCCCTTTCACGTAAACACATGCTATTGCAGAGTCATTCACTCTCGTCAATTTAACACCTGTGACGCTTGTCTACACCTGTTCAATTTCACCAAGTCTCTCTCCGTGTATCTCGGCACCTGACATCTGTCCACATTTGTTTATTCGTATCTAAATAGTAATATATTCGCCCAGTGAGACATTACCTACACTTACACAAAATCACTGACATCTGCTTACACTTGGTTAATTTTACTTCTCAAAGTGATGGACATACATACACACATACATAGATACATACATACATACATACATACATACATACATACATACATACATACATACATACATACATACATACATGCATACATACATACATACATACATACATACATACATACATACATACATACATACATACATTTATAAATACATAAAAAAATACGTACATAACTCACGCTTAACAACGACGCCAGGCGATTCTATACAGCCAAGATAAACCTCCCAGACTCAACCCTTGACATCTCTTGGATAGCGCAAGATGATTTCATTCATGTGAGAGGCAAACCCGTTATCCTCCCCCATTCCCTACCTAAGGGTATCTCCCTCTGGACCTCATTCCTAAGTCTGCACTTCATCCTAATCCCATTCGTCTCCTCTGTTCTTGGCACCTAATTTGACTAATTTATACTTTCTTGTCCCTCCTCCCCTCCTTCCTCTCTTTCTTCCACCCTCTCGACACTCACTTCTGTTCCCCGTCCGTGATCTCCAATCTTCTCTTTCTTCCCTACAGTTTGTTTTAGATGTTTGTTTCTTCTACCATTCGGAAGTTTTATTTCAACAAATGTTCTGATTCTGTGTTGATATACTCTATAGTATTTATTCTGGCTGACGCCAGTCAACCTAATTTAATCTATGAGACGTCACTATTGCATGGTGGTTAATGTTTCTTTCTCACTTTGATAATTTTATCCTGGCTAACGCTAAACAATCACTTTTGATTAGTGAAATACCCTTTGGGATGATGTGTATAGTGCATATACTTGTATAGAGTATATGACATTATATATCGTCTGTTTGCCCTTTAAATTGATTATGATTATTGAGAGATAGCTAGAACGAACCAGATTAACGTATTTGAGTTACTTATCATTATACTCAGTCTGTTTTCTATTTCTTCCTTAAATCTTTATAATTTTGGTTGATTTTGGAAAAATATCAAAGTCGAAAACTAGCAGACAATTTTCAATCACTTTCTTATATACTTGGATAAGTATTTGTTAACTAAAATTCCATGTAAGGATCTCACTAAGACTTAATTACACAATTACCTACCCATAGTCATGTGATATGGTCTCTTTGCATACTCAAATGCGGTCTGAGCAAACATCAACCCGTCTATTTCTATTATCAATCCTCTATATCCTCGACAAACCCACTCAGTCGAGTGTCACCGTTTCCATTATGTCGTCTTCAGCTTAGAGTCATAATAGCTTAGAATCTAAATATTGTTTTAACTAGAATAAGGTATTTAATTCTGCCACAGCTACGGGAACCGACCTCATATCTTCATCCTAGCGGAGCAAGCCTCCTGGAAGATTTTCTTTTGGTTTATATTGTTTTAACTAGAATAAGTATATGGAAGCTTACTGGCTGAATGGGTTAGGGCGTCGTTACTTGCGGCGAAGGTCGCACGGATGGCGGTTCGAATCCTGCCACCGGCGAAGTTGAACCAAGGGCATGGTTCATCAAATTCTACGCTACAAAGTCCTCTGTGAGGGGCACCGTACTAGCCTTCCGGTTGGGGGGAGTTTGTGACGTTAAACTATATCAACTAGAATAAGGTATTTAATTTTGCCAGAGCAACGGAAACCGATCTCAGCATCTTCATCCTAGTGTAGCAAACTTCCTGGAAGGTTTTCTTTTGGTTAATGCCAAGCAATATTACCAAACTGAGCCAGACTTGCGAAAGGGGAGTTTCCACTAGGTTACCTTCTCTGCTGAGTGAAATCGTCTGACGTCACTTAACGCAAACTCGCCGAACGTCAACTAGAATATAAGTCGTTTGTCTATAACTAGTATACAAATTAACTAAAATCAATTAGAATACAAGATGTCTGTTCACTATGATAAAACATTTAGAATTGGCCAAGGATACAAATAGTTATCTAAACAAATGTCAAAATCTTATAGCTCTTGTTTTTCATCTTTTATTCTCAAAGCGATTTGAAACAATACCATTCATCAATGATAACTGCACAATAACAACAAATTTAATTAGTGTCAATTCTTTCACGATAACACACAACAACAAAAAATCTCAATTGCATACGACTTTTTCAAGTTCAGAATGTATAATATTTAAATCTATCTCCTCTTCTGTAGTACAAATTTTTATTCTAGCTAACACCAATAGATGTTATTCAGATTTGTCGAAATCACCCAATAAAGGTGTGCTATTGAAAACCCATTGTGTTTTAAGTAGGAATAATTAATTAATTGATAAATCAATTAATCAGATAAAAAATCAGAACTGTATTCTACATAAAACTTTTATTCACCAAACACCTAGATAGCGTAACGACTGACAACATCCTGAAGATTAATCGCTCCTACGACTTAATGGTGTCTATGTCTACAATTGTTCTGACCTTAAGGGCATATAGTCCATGTTAGTGTGCTGTCTTATAGCAGTGTAAGGTTAGAGTGTACTTGAAGTACGAGGGTGTTTGAACGGTTCTGTGTATGCATTATCTGAATAAGAGATCAAGCAAGCCAGACAAGGCTCAAACATACGTACGCATGTATCCTTACTACTGAGGTTCAAACTCGGATCTTCCGCGCGTAAAACGCTTATCTTACACTTGAGCCATCAATGTGTTTTCACTTTCCTATTATTATAACGTCAGTGACCTACAACTGAACTGGACTAGTAAATCATAAATACATGAAGGAAGGACCACTAACATCCTCTCGCTTCCATATGCTTATCGTTGATTAACAATAGACTAAAACTAACTCAACGATATACCACACCATTACTCAACCACTATCTGCTAAAACACATACCACAAAAATCCTACCGAGCTTGTTGTTTACTGACCATAGACTGACACTAACTCAGTACTACCATACAATAACTCAACCACTAGCTACTGAAACATATGCCACTAAAATCCTACCCATTTCCATTTGTTTACCGTGTATTGATCAGACAATAGCACCAATCCGACATTTAATATCATACTATTACACAATCACAAGCAACTTAAGCATGTACTACGAATATTGTACTTGATCCATTCGCTTGCTGTTATCTCCATGTATCTATGAAAAAAAAACTTTCTTCCCTCTTGTAAGCCAACCAGCCCCCAACCCATTCTATACCTATCCAACACCCATTTGTTCTACTCCTTTTATCTGAGTTTTTTATGGACGAGGAGCCATCCACGATCCTGTCTACTGCCTGGGTCTGAGTCAATGTAACATGACACAACAGTTACACAACCAGGCCCGATAGGTTGATTCATTATGTATAACCTGACCACACACTCTACACTCTAATGGTATCTCATCTGCTACACTGCAGAAGCTACACGACCCGAAAACTTTCATTTCATGCTGACGTCACCTTCTGTTTCTTTTGGGGAAAGTGGGTATCAATGGCTTGCGAAATCAGTTCGAGGTTTAAGAACAAGAAGTAACTGGTTGTGTCGAATGGTGCCTTCGCCCATTGTATCCATTCCCCAACGTTGTTAGCAGACTTCTGCACTTCTAGTCTAGAAACTAGATTCTTCCATTCTAGGTGGATTTCGATACGTTTCGGACCAGGATGGCTCTCTTGGTGTTAGAATAAGGTTTAGTCTTGGCTTTTAGAAACACAGACTTTCTTCCTTTCAATTTTTTTTCCTTTTATCTAGTTCTACCCGCCCGTTCCCCCCCTCCCTCCTTCCATCTCCTATTCTGTCCTCTTTCATTCTGTCTGTGGTGCTTTTTATCACTTCCCTGTCTCTCCTTCCACGCCATCTCCATCTCTCTCTTGTCTCTCCTTTCCCTCTCCTTTCTCTCTCTCTCCCTCACCTTTTCTTCTTACACCATCTCTCCTCCTCTCTCTCTCTCTTCCTTTCGTTCCTCTTTCTCTTTTCTATCCTTTCCCTGTTTACCTCCTCCTCCTCCTCCTCCTGCTCCCCCCTCTCTCTTTCTCTCTTTCTCTCTCTCTCTCTCTCTCTCTCTCTCTCTCTCTCTCTCTCTCTCTCTCTCTCTCTCTCTCTCTCTCTCTCTCTCTCTTTCTCTCTCCTCCTCCATCTCTCCCTTGGCATACTTACCGACCTCTCGCCTCTTCTCATCTCCTGCCTTCGCTCCGCTCAGTCGTTGCCAAAGTATCTGAACAACGCATAACTTTGATCGTAGGAAATCGAACTTGGTAGCCAGTCGAGCAAGTTAAGGGACTGGAGCACAATAAATTCCTATTGACGATACCAAATTTCTCTTAGAAATGTTGACAATGTCCTAGAAAGGTATCTAGAGAGTTCTAGGGAAAGGAGGAGGCTATGATTATTATAATGATAACGTAATGATAATGTGAAGTAATATGCAACTATATATCATATCCAATTGACAAATTTTACAAAGTTTTATAATCAGAAAAACATTTGCAATGTATGAAATGCAAAGTATAATTTTATCATACCAGTTACTGTGTTCTATCAAGTATTGGATTGTTATACAATAATGTAATTTGACAACAAAGCAGACCATTTAGTAACATTAATATGTATGCATGAGTCGATATGTATGAATGTGTATATGACTGAGCACATTGATTTTATGTACTATTGTACTGAAAGTACGCAAAGAAATATTCATGAATTCGTAATTGATAGAATATTTATTGATGTTGTTGCTGTTATCAGACGAGCTGTAAATATCTTCATTATCTATATAATGATTTTGTCAGGACCTCTAAAATGTCCATCTTTCCATCGTCCATGATATGATAGTTTCGTACATTCACTTTGTCTCATTTTAACACATTATATATACTAAGACAAGAAAAAAATATTAACTAATCTAATTAGGTAAATGCATAATTCCAAGATTTTATTGTATCGCATGGATTTCTACGAAAAACTGTTTATTGCTGCATTGTTTTTGATCCAGTCATTAGACGGGAGTCAGAGGTGATTCTTTGTTCATAAATAACTAAAATAAAAAAAGAAACGGCAGATGGCCGTTGGATGGGTGAGGGATGAGTGAAAGATGGTTGCATACCTTGGGTGACTGTTTCCCTTATAAGGAAATATATAAACATCACGCACAAATTCATCAATAACAACTCCCCCACACATATACATATACATATACATATATATATGTATATATATATGTATATATGTATATATATATATATATATATATATATATATATATATAGTATATATATATATATATATGTAATACTAATGACCCACTTTCGGAGAAGAACATGCGAAAGTAAAAAGGATCCCTATATTTTGATCACTAACTGTGATCCTCTTCAGCAGTTGTGAATTACAGAGTGGAGAACAACAAGTATTTATACAGAAGTAGTGAGGTAAGCAGGAAGGGACGGGGACTCGAGTCACGTGTCCGGCGTTACGTGGACATTGTTGGATTTGGTCCACTGCTAATGTAGAGAGTAACATCTTATTTATTGCTAAGGAAGTTATATAATCTGGTGACCAGTGGCCATAGGAAATATCATAATTTGGAAAATTATTAATTAAAGAGGATTCTATTATTTTTCTTCTGAAACTGCATTTACATTTGTAAATTATTTCAGCGTCGTCCCAATTTATTCGATGGTTTTTGTTGGTGACATGCTGAAATACAGCGAAATTTTCTTGCCCATATTTAACAGATTTCTTGTGCTCTTTGATTCTAATGGTGAGATCTCTACCCGTTTGTCCCCAATATACATCATTGTACTCTAAACAAGGTAACTCATAAACTCCAGGAGTTGTATTACTCTTGGATCTGTGATGTAATAAAACTCCTGGAGTTTATAAGTATATATATATATTATATATATATAATATATATATATATATATATATATGTATATATATATATATATGTATACATATATATATGTATACATATATATATATATATACATATATATATATGTATACATATATATATATACACATATATATATATATGTATACACACACACACACACACACGCACACACACACACACGTGTGACCACTGGCAACCGCAGAATTAGCTGTGGTTCTCATTAGTTGTTCATCATTCCGTAAGTTAATCAAATCGCATTTCCTGAGTAAATCCAACCGCGGACTTCTTCCTCGGAGCAAGACGGGTCTGCCACTAATAAGAGGCTTGGCGTTCATTAATCTCCCGATTTGGCCTTGTTTGGCAACAATAAGGCACGGGAACTTATCACTGCAAAGCCTTGGGGGATTAACTTGGAGCGCTGCTGGTTAGTCAGCCAATCTATGGCTTTGACATTGAGAAATCTCCCCCCCTCCTTCCCTCCCCTACCCCACGTGATGGATTATACCATGAGGAAATCAGGGCCGTTTTGCCAAGCGAGCTGCTATCACAACGCTCAGAGAGAGGGACGAATGGAGATACATAAAATAAGAGAAATTTTTGAAAAAAAAAGGAATATCGTTGGAATCTCATTAACAAAGATTACTTACGAAATTAAATAAAAATAAAGAAATTCAGGTAAGAACGCAGAATAAATGAAAAAAATATTCGAATGCTTTATTAACGAGAGATATCTACTATGTGTTATAACAAGAATATGCAAAAATAAAAACAAAGGCAATATGAAAAAAAATCACGAACTCTGTGAGCTACGATATACAATAACAGGGACAGTAAGACAAAATACAAACACTTCATTAACAAGGACCACGTACAACACACATAGTTCATGTGCAAACAGCCTACTGAACATATATATTGCTTTAAGGGCATTTCAACATTTATACTTTCCTTTTACTAACAGAGAGGCGTCCTAAAGAGCAACGGGGCCTGCTGGTCGCCACAACGGTGAAAACAAGAGAATCAGCAACAGATGAATCCATCACTAGCTACCGGTTAACCAGCCGGCCAGCCGCCGGCCATTTATCATTCCGAGGCGAATATCAGTTCCCCGGCCAAACAGCCCAGCGGCAGAATACGAAAACCGTTGTTGAATAATGAAGGACGGAATTAGCTGTTTGAATGCCGGTGGATGTGGGGTGGGAGTGAAGGTTGTGGTTTTTTTTGTGTGTGTGTGTGTGTGTGTGTGTGTGTGTGTGTGTGTGTGTGTGTGTGTGTGTGTGTGTGTGTGTGTGTGTGTGTGTGTGTGTGTGTGTGTGTGTGTGTGTGTGTGTGTGTGTGTGTGTGTGTGTGTGTGTGTGTGTGTGTGTGATCCTTTTACCAGAATAAAATCCCCTGACGACAGCTAAAATAAATAGTTCAATAGGTGCCTTTTTGCTATGGTGATGTTAATTAACTTGGATTAACTCTAAGAAAGTTAACAAGAGGTTAACGAGAGATTTGACCAATTTTAATCCCGTTAAAGATGACATCCAAACCCTGATGAGGTAAGAATTATTTTTATTATTTTCACTAACAAATTCTGATGTTTCGAGAACAAAATCCAGACATACTGTAGGTGGTTCGAATCCTATTGAAAAGTCAGCGGGTTCCGTCAGTAAGAAGTTGTGGTCTTGAGCCCTAATGAAAGCTATCAAACCTAGCCACCTCGCAAGGCGTGAAAAATGGAAAAAACAATTGTGATTTTTTTTATTCTTTTACATAATGACAATAACTCCGTTAGCAGATCAACGGTAACAAAAGCAATAGCGACAATAACAAGAACAAGATCAACAAGAACAAAAACAAGGAAGACAAAAACAACAAAAACAACTAAACAACATAGGTTACAAAAAACAACAAAAACAAAGGCAACAAAAGCAGCAAAAGCAACAGAAGCAAGAAAAAAAAGAAAAACAATAAAAACAATAAAAACAAGAAAACAACAAAAACAGCAAAAACAACAAAAGCAACAAAAACAACAAAAACAAAAACAAAACAAAACAAAACAACAAAACAAAAGAAAACAAGATCAAGAACTGTAACAACAACTACAACAACAACAACAACAGCAACAACAA
>NC_134784.1:73117835-73125335 GCF_046742065.1 Oratosquilla oratoria
CTGTTTTATTTTATCTGTTTCCTCCCTCCCCACCCCGTTCGTGTCCTCCGCCGTTCCATCCTGCTAACACTCACATTCTGTTGGCTGCGTCTTCGGCGACAACTTTGAATTGAAGTTAAACATTGATTTCGACCTTACTCTCGCCTTTGACCTCCATTCAGACTCTAACCTCGACAATGAACTTGACCTCGATTTTGACCTTGATCTTGACCCCGACCTCGATTATGACGCTGATCTCAATTTTGATTTTGATCTCGACCTAGACTTTGACCTCAACTTCGACTTCGAATTGTACCTCTGCCTTTAACTTGGCGCGACCTTGGCCTCGACTTTAGATATCTACTCCTCCACACATGCACACACACACACACACACACACACACACACACACACACACACACACACACACACACACACACACACACACACACACACACACACACACACACACACACCCCCACACGGCCCGGTGGCGGATTGGTAAGGCACTGGCCTCACAAGCCGGAGAACCAGGGTTCGATTCCCCGGCCGGGCGGAGACAAGTTGGGTTTGTCTCCTTTCACGTGTAGCCCCTGTTCACCTAAGCAGCGAGTAGGTACGGGACGTTAGTCAAGGAGTTGTGACCTTGCATTCCCGGTGTGTGGGGTGTGAGTGGTCTCAGACCTACCCAGAGATCTGCTAATAATGAGCTCTGAGCTCACTGCGGTAGGGTGGTGTCTGGCTGTCTCGCAAAGAGGCTGCAGCAGATCCGAGGTGAATACACACACACACACACACACACACACACACACACACACACACACACACACACACACACACACACACACACACACACACACACACACACACACACACACACACACACACACGCCGTTGTACTTTTTCCAATCTATCAATGTCTTTAATGAGATTCGGTGACCATACGGAAACAGCATATTCCAAATGTGGACGAACTAACGATTTATATAGCTTGTTAATGAGTGATGGACTTTTGAGGTCAAAAGATTGCGCAATTAGTCCTAAAATCTTATTTGCTTTCTCAGAGGCTGAAATAGACGGCTTGGATGATATGAGATCGTTACTGATAATTACGCCGAGATCCTTTTTACTATCCACTTTTGTTAACAAATTTCCAAATAACTTGTAATCGTACTTACTGTTATTTTTACCTATGTGCATTACCCTGCATTTACCTGTGTTAAATTCATTAGCCAATTTTCAGACCATTGCTGTAATTTATCTAAATCTTCTTGAATATCTAATTGGTTTCAGTGATCATTTGTCATTCCACACAGTTTTGTATCATCAGCAAATTTTGAAGCAATAGATTTTAGTCCGTGGTCTATATTATTTATATATACTCTTACTATGAATAGAAGTGGCCCAATAACGGAACTCTGAGGAATTCCACTTGCAACATTTTACCATCTAAAAACTTTTCCGTTTAAAACAAATCTGTTTTCGATCACTCATTAATTACTAGTCCAGCTTAATAGGCTACCACTTATTCCGTGTAAAGCTAATTTAGTAAGTAGTCTTTCGTGGGGGACAGTATCAAAAGCTTTTGCAAAGTCTAGATATATTAAATCTATATTGTTTCTTTTGTCATAGTTCGAGATGACTGTTTTGTAAAATTCGAGTCAGTCAGTCACGCAAGAACGTCTCCGTCTGAAACTATGCTGGCTCTCATTTACCAAACAGTTACTTTCTAAATGATGTTCGATAGCATCTCTGATGATAGTTTCCATAATTTTTTCCTACGATTGAAGTCAAACTTATAGGTCTGTAGTTACTTGGTTTCTTTTTGTCACATTTTTTGAATATGGGAGTAACGTTAGCTTGCTTCCATTCTCTTGGGACATCTTCGGACATGTGGATTTCTTGAAAATAATTTCTAATGGAACAATAATCTCACTTTTTATTTCCTTCAAGATTCTTGGATGTCAACTGTCAGGCCCTGGTGGTTTATTAACTTTGATTTTCTCTATACACCTTTTATTTTTTTCTTTTGTCATATTTACCGTAGCAAGTTCTCCTTAGACTTTTCACAGGTTTCAATTTAGAGTTCACTTTGAGGTGTTTTGTTTACGTATACTGAGCTAAAATAACTGTTTAAAATATCACACATTCCTTAATTTGAATATTCAAGTTGACCTTCAGCAGATAATAGAAGACCAATGTGATTCTTAATAACCTTTTTATCTCAAATGTACCTATAGAATTCTTTGGGATTCTCTTTGGATTTATCAGCGATATTCATTTTATATTGTCGTTTTCGTTTTTTTTTATTATCTTTTTTAAATCTCTCTGTATTAATACATAACTTTGATAGTCATTAGATGCACCCGAGTACTTATTTCATATAAGCCTGTCACACATACACACACACACACACACACACACACACACACACACACACACACACACACACACACACACACACACACACACACACACACACACACACACACACATACCACACACACACACACACACACACACACACACACATACCACACACACACACACACACACACACACACACACACACACACACACACACACACACACACACACACACACACGCACACACACACACACATACACACACAAAGATCGATCATACATGAACTCTGAACTCTCTTCCAGAAGGGAAATAGCTGTCAATCACGAGTCCAAACCGTGATCCAAAGACTATGGTGAAACAAGCGCGCGCACACACACACACACACACACACACACACACACACACACACACACACACACACACACACACACACACACACACACACACACACACACACACACACACACACACACACACACACATTATATATATATACACACATACACACACTCAGACATTCACGCACGCACGCACACAAACACTCACACACAAACAATATACACTTCCTATTAATTGTTTTAGAATGAAACATAGCATCGTTACTAACTGTTCATGGGAAGTTTTTCGAACGTGAATGAAATTGCCTGGCGACAGCCGAAATACACCCAGAAAGCCTCATCTGGAGACCAAAAAACCAAAATGCATTGGTCAGTGTCGAATTGTTTCGTACACGGAAAGATATGTTTGCCCAGCCAATATGTCAACACGTCATGTTGAACGTCAGCGTGGGAAATATTCTGCACAATAATGCTTCACCCAAAATCTGAAAACTTAATACTCATATTTCATCGAAAAAAGCCAGAGAATTGTGGCCAAAGGGTATGCATTGAATAATAGTAAATCGTACAATTGATATACATATATGGCATCTTATGTGAACAAAAAATTCACGAGTCGTTTCGCGAAACTATTCGCGAATAACGAAACCGCGAAAATATAAAACTTCGCAGAGAAGCTGCTACGAGATTGCAGGCAGCAGGGGCAAATAAAATAAAGTAAAATGAAATAAAACATAGTATATTTTGTCAGACTCAATTGATGTACTGGGTTTTTCGAATACATACAAAAGACTCAAACCCCTGGAGTCCTCTAACACGAATTCCTCTTCCCCCCTCACGCCGACCAAAAACGTTAACCTATTTTGTCTGTTGCTAAACCTTAGAAAATCTATTGTAACTAATCTATTCTAACTAATGGCAGACATTTATTTTCAACTGAGAAAATATAGACATCGTTTTTACTTATTTAGTTATTCATTTATCTATCTGTTTATCTAAACATTAATTTATTATTTTTATTTATTTTATTACAACTGAGAGGGCACACACACCAAATTTATAATTATATTTTTACCATTACTTTCTTTGATCTATTTATCTATTTCTATTTCACGAGGTACACTGGATTTCTATCTGTACAACAAAGACTCCTTCCCCATTATAAGAGGGGTAGCCAGACATTTTTATTTTGGATTAAGAAGGCACACACGCCGGTTTTATTACTTAAAAAAATATTATAATTTTCTTTAATTCATTAATCTACTTTTTGATCGAGGGGTTATATTGAATTGATCTATACATCAAATATTTCTTCCCCAATACAAAAGGGATAACAATCCTGGACTTAAATGGGTTAAAGTTTTTCTCACTGCTGTAACAAAGAAATTTAATTCTAGCTAGTGTTAGACAATTTTGCATTCTAGAAAACTTCATTCTAGCTATAAACTCCATTCTGCCCAGGGCAACTCACAAGCTTAAATTTTTTTTACTAAAATTTAAATCAAATCAACTGTAAGTAGTTTAATAGCTTAAATCAGGAAAAAGATTGAAACATACACCAGGATCAAACTATCTGTATTTATGTAACTTATCTAACTAAACTAATATTTATTAATTTAATCTTATTAAATTTCATCTGCTTATCTATCTATATTTATATATTTAGTTATCTATTTATTCTTACGTAATTTTTCAATTTAATATTCTTTCTCTGAGCGTTGTGTGTGTATGTGCGAGTGCATGTGTGTGAATGTGTGTGTGTGTGTGTGTGTGTGTGTGTGTGTGTGTGTGTGTGTGTGTGTGTGTGTGTGTGTGTGTGTGTGTGTGTGTGTGTGTGTGTGTGTGTGTGTGTGTGTGTGTGTGTGTGTGTGTGTGTGCGCGCGTGTGCGTGTGTTTGTTCACTTGCGTATATGCTGGTATGTATTTATCTACATGTTTATATTTTTGCCTTTGCATGCGCGTTTGGGTGTAGTTTTATACCTGTGTTCATGTACATGCGTGTGTGAGTGCGCGTGTACGCGTGCGTATGTGCCCCTATGTGCGTGTGTACAATATGTGTACACATACTCCCTGTGTACATGAGTGTATACCCACCATCGCGTTTCTATCTACAATCGTTCGCTTTCAAACGGCTTCCAAGTCTCATATCAAGTTACACAAAGTCCTCCTCGACGCAATGGATCCTTGAAGAGCGTGCCTCAAGGGATATCACACTCCCTCACAGCTGAATAAAATCGTCTGGCATCATCTAGAACAGGAACGGGATCTTATCGTTCATCTTCCCACCTCTAACAACCAAGATCTCCTAATTCCCTACCCCACCCCATCCCAGCTGACCAAAATCGGTGTATAAAACAAAACCTATAGAGCGAGACAGGAACAGAAATGGAACGTAGTGGATCATTGTGGCCCCCCTATTCCCCCGACCTCGGTCCAGCTGAGAAACAAGCATCCTTCTCAGCTCTCTGACCCCAAGACGATGTTTCCAATTTTCCGGCGGGCGGACATGAATAGTGTTGATGGCGGCGACGCGCGGGGAGAGAAGGAACGATCGGCGCTGCCCGGCGACCTCATTCTGACCTGACGTGACCTGAATTGACCTATCGCGTCTTATCTCTTCGCCGTGACGCCGCGGGTCTCTCTCTCTTTCTCTCTCTCTCTCTCTCTCTCTCTCTCTCTCTCTCTCTCTCTCTCTCTCTCTCTCTCTCTCTCTCTCTCTCTCTCTCTCTCTCTCTCTCTCTCTCTCTCTCTCTCTCTCTCTCTCTCTCTCTTTCTCTCGCTCTCTCTCTCTCGCTCTCCCTCTCTCTCTCTATCTATCTATCTATCTATCTATCTATCTATCTATCTATCTATCTATCTATCTATCTATCCATCTCTCTCTCTCTCTCTCTCTCTCTCTCTCTCTCTCTCTCTCTCTCTCTCTCTCTTTCTATCTATCTATCTCTCTATCTCCATCTCTACTTTCATATTTACCTCTTCTAAGCGGCGCCTCTGTGGACCAGAGGTACGTAGCTTTCTCCGCTTAAAGGTGAATGTTGATCATTTTCGACTTTTGCAGCTCTTTTTTAAACTCATTTACCATCTCCATAGCTTCACATCTTTGTAACGATATTATTCCCGAGGAAAGAAACATAATTCTAATAATTTTTTCTCAATTTTGTTCGACCATTCCTTCCCCTCCCAGCCTCCTTTTTTCTAATTTTCTTTTTCCCTCCGCATATCTCCATTGTATTCTATTTTATATGAACTGAATATAATGCTGTATGTCTATTAAAATACTGAAAATGCATTTGCTTTACTCAATCTAACACTTGCTCACAACATCCCAACAGTTTCTTTTTTCTAAGTCATTCCTTAGGCTTTAACATAACTCCTATTTACATACACATATATGGAAATAAATTCATCTGCTGGGATTCGAACCCCCGACAGAGCGGAATACTTTATATAAATCGAGGACTGTACAGCCTGTACTACACTGACCCTTCAAAACAGAACGAATTAGTTCACGGACAAAATGTGTCAAAATGACACAAATACACATGTATACATGTATCTAAGTACATAGACACATGTTTGTTTTGGATGATGGAAAACATAAACACAGGCGAAGGCACGGAACCCTAAAACACTCTAACACTTCTTCAGAAGAACTTCTACGCAAACGAAACGTTAGAGTGTTTAGGGTTCCGTGCCTTCCCCTGTGTTTATGTTCTCCATCATCCAAATCATTTGTCTAAAATACTTATCAATATACATGTATGTATATATGGCTACAGTGGGAGGAAAACAGAGGACAGAAGGTAATTGGAGGGAGGAGAAGAGTAAGAGGAGTGGAGGAAGACTGAGGAAGGAGGGGAGGAGGAGGAGGAGCATACAGTGCCGGGATGACAAAAAGAAATATTTTAATGTACATTATTGGCCCCGACCCGTTCGTTAGCTTATCGTCATTTTTTTTTCCAAAACTTTTCGTATACTTATCATTAGTGTAGGACACCTTTTTCTCCTTCGTTAAGACAACACAATTTCCAGATTTTATCATGTTTAACGTCAGATGGTTTGACTTTGTTTACTAGGACCAAAATTGTCCCATTCAAATTCTTTCAATATTAAAAAAATATATATATACCGTCGTCATTATGGCGACTATTTTGACAATTCCAGTCCATATTGGGCAATATCGGTCCTGTTCCAACTTAGAATTGGCCAATTTAGGTTGATTTGACCTGACCTGAACTAACCTGATATAACCGGACCTACCTTGACCTTATTTAAGCACTCCTAACCTAACCTCACCTAACCTTACGTAACCTAACCTCATCTAACCTAACTATAGGCAACCTAATTTCACTTCACTTTGCCAAACCTAATTTCATCTCACCCATTTCACCTAACCTAACCTAACCTCACTTCAGTTTAACCTCACCTCACCTAACCTAACATCATTTCACCTAACCTAACCTAACCTAACCTAACCTAGCCTAGCCTAAATTAAACCACAAAACATACTTGGATCCCACTTATAACGAATTTTGTGACACACACACACACACACACACACACACACACACACACACACACACACACACACACACACACACACACACACACACACACACACACACACACACACACACACACACACTCGGTGGCATAGTTGGTAGAGCGCTGAATTGGGAAGCAGAAGTGCTCCCAGTAACCAGTTCGAATCCTGCCCAGGGCCGAAATTATTTCGGTATCGCTGTGCCTCGGGTCGTTACTCTGACTCTCGTGGGCGGGGAGTTGGGTGTGTGTGTGTGTGCAAGGTCATTGCAT
>NC_134784.1:73137835-73145335 GCF_046742065.1 Oratosquilla oratoria
GACAGTGGAGGACAAAAGATCACGATGGGAAGTAATGGTAAAGGAGAACAAAATATCACGATAGGATGTAATGATAATGGAGGAGAAAATATCACGGTAGGATATAATGTCATTGAAGGCCAAAATGTAATTTTAGGAAGGGATACCGGACAGAATGTCAATGAAGGCCAAAATATCATGATAGGATGTAATATCGCTAGAGGACGAAATGACACATTAGGATGTAATGTCTTAGGACAAAATGTCACAATGGGATGTAATGACAGTGGAGGACAAAAGATCACGATGGGAAATAATGATAGTGGAGAACAAAATATCACGATAGGATGTAATGATAATGGAGGAGAAAATATCACGGTAGGATATAATGTCAGTGAAGAACAAAATATAATTTTAGGAAGAGATACCGGACAGAATGTCAATGAAGGCCAAAATATCAAGATAGGATGTAATGACAGTGGAAGACAAAAGATCACGATGGGATGTAATTATAGTGGAGGAAAAAATATCACGGTAGGATATAATGTCACTGGAGGACAAAATATAATTTTAGAAAGGGATGCCGGACATAATGTCACTGAACGACGGGAGGCCGGCGTGAATCACGGTGACGTAGGGGGACAAAATGTACAAAATAGATCGGATGACCGTAATCGACCAGATGTCCGTGATGGGGGAAATGTTAATTTTGATAGGAGAAATGTTAATGAGGCATTGAATGTCAATGAAGGACCAAATAATAATAATATAGAGCAAGGCATAAATAAAAAACAAAATGATAATATAAGACATGATATTGAAACTCAAAATGTGTCAAAAAGAAATAATCAGGAGTTTCTTAAAACTATGTACTTTAATGCTCGTAGTATTAGGAACAAATTTCAAGAAATACAGGCGTATGTCAAAAGCGAAAATCTCGATATGATAGGAATAACTGAGACATGGTTAAATGGTACAGAGTTCGAAGCTGAATTTAATATTGCGGGATTTAAACACTTTCATCAGGATAGAAATCACAAGAAAGGTGGGGGTGTTCTATTGTACGTTAAAAACAATGTTCATGCTTGTGTTTTAGAGAAAGTGAAACAGGATGCATATGACAGTTTGTGGGTTGAGTTAACCCAAACAAATGGACAAAAAATGAATATAGGTGTAATATATAGGCCAAAGACATTATCATTAGCAGACGACAAACTGTTATTTCAAGAACTGTCTAGTTTCTGCAACCGGGATTTATTGATAATGGGTGATTTCAATTTTACTGACATTGATTGGATGACCCTTGAACATGGCCATATAGGTAGTCGCTTGATTGATTTTCTTGGTGACAATTACTTAATTCAGCATGTAAAAGAGCCCACAAGATATGGAAACTTACTCGATTTATTGATCACTAGCCGCGAAAGCATGGCAACTGATGTAGAAGTCGGTGAATCTGTTGCAAATAGCGATCACAACTTAGTCAGATTCAAACTCCTAAACAATTTTAGAATAGATACTTGTGCTTCTAAAATACCCGATTTCAGTAAAGCTCAGTTCATAGAACTACGTCAGGAGCTTCAGCTTACAGATTGGGAGGACAAATTAAACGAAAGGCCTGTAGATCAGATGTGGGAAATATTTCAAAATACGCTCACTAAGATGATTCAAACTTACATTCCTTTTAAGGACAGACGTCCCCCAAATCAGGCTCGCCCAAAGTGGCTCGACAAAGAAACTGAAAAAAGTATTGCTAAAAAGAGACAGGCTTATAAGAAATATAAGTGCTCGGGTGCATCTAATGACTATGAAAGTTATGTATCAATACAGAGAGATTTAAAAAAGACAATAAGAAAAAGAAAACGACAATACGAAATGAACATCGCTGATAAATCCAAAGAGAATCCCAAAGAATTCTATAGTTACATTAGAGATAAAAAGGTTGTTAGGAATCACATTGGTCCACTATTATCTGCTGACGGTCAACTTGAATATTCAAATGAAGGAATGTGTAATCTCTTAAACAATTATTTTAGCTCGGTATTCGTAAACGAAACACCTCAAAGTGAATTCCAAACTGAAACCTGTGAAAAGTCTGGGGTAAACTTACTCACTACGGTAAATATAACAAAAGAAACAATTAAAAGGTGTATAGACAAACTCAAAGTTAATAAAACACCAGGGCCTGACGGTTGGCATCCAAGAATCTTAAAGGAAATGAAAAATGAGATTGTTGTTTCATTAGAAATTATTTTCAAGAAATCCATCATATCCGGAGATGTCCCAAGAGAATGGAAGCTAGCTAACGTTACTCCCATATTCAAAAAAGGTGACAAAAAGAAACCAAATAACTATAGGCCTATTAGTTTGACTTCGATCGTAGGAAAAATAATGGAAACTATCATCAGAGATGCTATCGAATATCATTTAGAAAGTAACCGTTTGATAAATGATAGCCAACATGGTTTCAGACGGAAACGTTCTTGCGTGACTAACTTACTCGAATTCTACAACACAGTTGTCTCGAATTATGACAAAAGAAACAATATAGATTTAATATATCTAGACTTTGCAAAAGCTTTTGATACCGTCCCACACGAAAGACTACTTACTAAATTAGCTTTGCATGGAATAAGTGGTAGCCTATTAGGTTGGACTAGTAATTGGTTGAAAGGGCGAAAACAGAGAGTTGTTTTAAATGGAAAAACTTCTGGATGGAAAAGTGTTGCAAGTGGAGTTCCTCAGGGTTCCGTTCTTGGGCCACTTCTATTCATAGTATATATAAATGATATAGACCATGGACTAAAATCTACTGTTTCCAAATTTGCTGATGATACAAAACTGTGCGGAGTGGCAAATGATCACTCAAACCAATTAGATATTCAAGAAGATTTAGATAAATTACAGCAATGGTCTGAAAAGTGGCTAATGAAATTTAACACAAGTAAATGCAAGGTAATGCACATAGGTAAAAATAACAGCAAGTACGATTACAAGTTATTTGGAAATTCGTTAACAAAAGTGGATAGTGAAAAAGATCTCGGCGTAATTATCAGTAACGACCTCAAATCATCCAAGCAGTGTATTTCAGCCTCTGAGAAAGCAAATAAGATTCTGGGATTGATTGCGCGATCTTTTGATTTCAAAAGTCCATCACTCATTAACAAGCTATATAAATCGTTAGTTCGTCCACATTTGGAATATGCTGTTTCCGTATGGTCACCGAATCTCATTAAAGACATTGACAGACTGGAAAAAGTACAACGGCGAGCCACAAAACTGATTCCAAATATCAAAAATAAATCATACGAAAATCGACTTAAGCACATGAATCTGTTTTCCCTAAAAAAGCGTAGACTCAGAGGTGACTTGATACAGGTCTTTAAGATTTTAAAGGGAATTGACAACATCAAAAGTGACCAAATTTTCACATTGAATGAGAATCAGACAAGAAACAATGGTCTCAAACTGTCCGGAAATAGATTCAATTTGGAAGTAGGTAGAAACAACTTTGCCAACCGTGTAGTTAATGAATGGAATAAACTTCCTGCACAGGTAGTGCAATGTAGTTCAGTTTGAAGCTTTAAGAATCATTTAGATAAATACCTAAGTAAGATGCTGTAATTATTATAATTTATGTTATATTATTTGTTTTTGTTTTGTTATAATTTGTCTGTCTGATTTTCATTTATTATTAGTTATATGTCAATTTATTATCATTTACTATTTACCTGTTTGTTTGTTATTCAACTATACCAATGCATTTATTTATGTATTTTAATTGTTATTTACATTGTTATAGTTTTAATTTATTATTAATATGATTTTTTTTTTTTTTTTTTTTTTTTTGCATCCGACCTAGATATGGATCAAAAGGTCTCCTGTCGGCATGCTTTGCCTTTGTAATCCTTTGTAATCCTTTGTATTTATGTATGTATGTATGCATATATGTATACATGTATGTATGCATGTATATATATATATACACACATATATATATATATATATATATATATATAAATATATATATATATATATATATAGGTAGGTAGGTATGCATGTATGTATAAAATGTATACAGATAAAGGGCTTAATTTCACACAGCAACAAATTACGTATATCATCAATTTGAAAAAAAAAATCCTTTATTCCTGCGATTACTTATGAAAATTTTGAGATAGATTATCTTACTTTCAAATCTTGAAATCCCACTGTGATGATATGGCACCCTATCCTTTAAGAGCCATAAAAACATGTGCAGGAGGAATAAGATTGTCCGTAAGTATAGAAGCGCTGGTAAACTAGGGTTTATAACAAAATTGTGGTTAGGGTTTGAACTAGGATCAATACGTCCTTATCATGCTGTCGACCCCATCCACGGTACGATTTGGCCTTGAGGCCGCCGGAGAGATCTGGCCGGATCCGACCAGATTGGATCGTGTATGTACTGATTTTGGTTTGTTCAGTCGACATATTCAGTCCTGTTGAGTCTGACCCGATCTGTCCAGTGTCCTCAAGACCAAATCGTACCGTGGATGGGATCTCTTATGCTGCAACTCGTCATACTCCACAGCAGAGATGTTGTGGTGTCTGTGTTTTCCCAGAGCTGAGGAGCCTGTAAATACAGGATGTCTCCAAAGTCTGAGTTCATAGGTATTTCTTCTTATATCATTTTTTATTTATTTCCTTTCAGACCCAAGAAAGTCTCAAAACTAATAACAGAAGATTAGATAGAATTCTCTCCCATATATTCAAGACATATTGTTTTCTTTAATAATACTGATAAAATTAATTTCGTATGTGGATTTGGACTTTTGGAACACCCTGTATATGTTTGATCGTGCGTGAATCGGCCTAAAAAGGTATATGTGGTGTCTGTTGTGTTACCTATTCTTGGAGTTGGAGTTATGTTGTAAATGCTATGTAGTGATCATAATGACCACAACATAAAAAAGGGAATAAATAATAGATAAGTAGATAAATAGATAAATAGATAAATAGATAAATAGATGAATAGATGAATAGACAAATAGACAAATAGATACATATATAAGTAGATAAGTAGATAGATAGATAGATAAATATATAGATAGATTAATATATTAATATTTGAATATATAAATAGATAAATAGATAAATAGATAAATAGATAAATAGATAAATAGATAAATAGATAAATAGATAAATAGATAAATAGATAAATAGATAAATAACTAGATAAGTAGATAAATAGATAAATAGATAAATAGATAAATAGATGAATAGATGAATAGATGAATAGATGAATAGATGAATAGATGAATAGATGAATAGATGAATAGATGAATAGATAAATAGATAAATAGATAATAGATAAATAGATAAATAAACAAACAAATAAATCTACGGTCCTTGCTTGAACAATTTCACTACCCAAAGGAAATATTCATATGTACTGTATATCCTAACTGCCGCCAGGCGATTTGATTCAGTTATATGAGAGCTCTTTAAAAAATAAGTATTACAAAGATATTCTCAGTTAATTCGGTGACTACGTAAATCAAATGTTATGTCTTCTGTCTGTCGTCAGACGATTTTATTCAGGAAGGGAGAAGCCCTAATGGACGAAAAGTTAAAGCATGATAGATGATTCAAACGAGATGAACCTATACAGTTTAGAGGTCCTTTATTAAATAAGATCTTCTGGAGTTGGTCAGAATAAAGCCAATGAAACAAGAGCTGGATAAGGCAATCAAGATAATGTTTAAACCTTTAATTACTCAAAGTTCTACCACTCTGAGTATAATTGTTTAGCGCTGGATAGGAAAAATGAAATAGAATAAAATAAAATTACCATTGGGTTCTAATGGGGCAGAGGATATAAAGTCCTGGGTTTGGTGTTGGTGTTTGTGTTTGTGTTTATGTTTGTGTTTGTATTTGTGTTTGTGTTTGTTTTTGCGTTTGTGTTTGTATTTATGTTTGTTTTTGTGTTTGTCTTTGTATTTGTGTTTGTGTTTGGGTTTGTGTGTGTGTTGGTGTTTGAGCTTATTTTTGTATTTGTGTTTGTGTTTGTGTTAGTGTAGGTGTTGGTGTTGTTTTTTTAGTTTGTTTTTGTGTTTGTGCTGGTGTTTGTGTTTGTGTTAGCGTAGGTGTTAATGTTGGCACTGATATTAATGTTGACACTGATTTTGGTGTTGTTGACATTGGTGGCATTGATATTGTTATTGATGTTCATTTCATTGATACTAATAAAAAACAAAACAAAAAAAACCTGCTTTGCAGGGAGCCTTACTAGTATATACGTGATGAAAGACGTCCAAAGGACCCAGCCTAAGGACCAAAAGAACTACCAAAGCTCTAATGTAATACTGTGGAAATGAGACTGTCTTTCTATAGCGGGGTGGGGGTGAAATACGCGCCAAGCACCGTGGTACTAAGTGCTAGAAGGCGAGTGTGATTGTAAACATACAATACCACAAGGGACGCAGGCGCCATCAAGATATTTCGAAGGCTTTTATACACTGCACTGAACCCTTCCCTTCCGGGTGGCATTTTTCCCTTTCATTCTGTTTGCTGTAACTTTATTCAAGCAGTGAATGAGTTAGATCCAATATCACTTTTGCCTTTTCTTATAATTCAGCCTTTCTCCTTTCTACTGGAACCATTATTTCTTGTCTGATGCGCATTTAGTGTGAAAATGTCGTAACTTTTGTCAATTCCATTTAGTCAACTCCCTTAGTCTACGAATTTCCAAATAAGTTGTAAATGTAATTATTGTTATCTTTATCTCGGTGCATAACATCACATTTACTTGTATCAAATTTCCTTAGCCATTTTCATATATATATATATATATATATATATATATATATATATATATATATATATATTATATACATATTTACACACACACACACACACACACACACACACACACACACACACACACACACACACACACACACACACACACACACACACACACACACACACACACACACACACACACACACACACACATATATACATATACATATATATATACGTATATATGTATATATATATATATAAAGTGAAAATATGTAAATCAAAATTATAAAATGCTTTACATCCAACATTGTAAGCAAACTAAGAATCACTGAAGGATATTCAATTGCAACAGGTTATGTAGACAAGGAAGCTCGGGTGTCCGGAGGGTTTAAGTTTGGTACAATGTTACGAGGTTGAAATAAAAGTGCTGCTGTCAAAAGACTGCCGATAGCAAAAAAAAAAAAAAAAAAAAAAAAAAAAAAAAAAAAAAGGCGTTTACAGTAATCGAGCTCAGGTGTTTTGCAGCCAAAAAAACAGGTTTACTATTTAAAAAAAAATCAAGAACGGGGACAGTCACAAATAGAGAATTATAACTAAGGAGTGGACAGAAACTATTAAGAATTTAACAACAAACAAACAATAACTGAATATATATATGAATGGATAAACAGATACATAAATAGATAAGAAAAAATAGATAGATAACAAATGAATAGATAAATTGATAAACAA
>NC_134784.1:73160335-73165335 GCF_046742065.1 Oratosquilla oratoria
ATTATTATTATTATTATTATTTTTTTTTTTTTGCCTCCTCATATTGTCTGGTATAATTTTTGTCATCTATATATCTTATCTATTTTATCTATTATGTCTAATCTTTACCCACAAGATTTTTTTATTACAATAAAAATAAATTTTAGTGTTATATTATTTACTTGTTAGCTTACTGTACCACACGCTCTTTTTTTGCATAAATTACATTGTCATATTTTATTCTATTTTTTTTTTCTTTAGTATAGATTTCTCCAAAATTTTGTTAATTTTGAATTTCATTTTCAATTTCAGTTTCTACGATATCTTCTCTTTCCTATTTATGTTTTCTACATATTCCATGAAATCGGATTTTGCTCTATGTTGACTTTTATTAGTTTCTATTTACTTTTTCCTCATTGATATAATTTGTCTTAATTATTTCATTAGTGAAGTGCAGTGTACAAGTAAGTAGATTTATCAATAAATACTGAAGCAGATAAATGAATAAATAAATAAACTGATATAGGGGTAAATATAACAAACAAACAAATAAATAGATCAATAAAAAGACTGATTAATGCGCTCTCTCTTATTCATTCATTTTTAAATGTTCAGGTAATTTCTATACGGGATCTTTAACATTTTTGCTGTAGTTTACGATTTAAGCATTTGTTCATAATGTTGCTCGACGATTCTGTTAATCAAAAAATAAAATGAAATAAAAATTGCTCTACACATTGGAAACGCTAAGTTTATCTCACGTTATTATATTTATTGTTAATTTTATTTAATATTTTCATAGGCCCTCTTTTTAGTAAAGCATGTCTAGCACTTTGCCTGTGATTTCAATACACGGTACCCATTATTCATTATTTGTTCACTACAATAAAACAAGAATACAACGTATAGACGATCTCAATCTGCCAATCAATTGAAGATGGTATCTCTTTCTTTTTCTTTCCCTCTTTCTTTTTCTCTAGTTCCAACTCACTTCCTTCTTCTCTTCCTCTCTCTCTCTCTCTCTCTCTCTCTCTCTCTCTCTCTCTCTCTCTCTCTCTCTCTCTCTCTCTCTCTCTCTCTCTCTCTCTCTCTCTCTCTCTCTCTCTCTCTCTTTCAATACCATTACCATCCCTTGTCTCTTTTCCGATTTTAAGTTTCCTATTTTTTCTATTACGTGTTCATCACCCACAAACTTCCCTCGTTTGTTTCCATGGATTACTCTCATCGGGTGATAAAAAATATTAATAATTAATTGCAAAGCGAAAGCTTACCTCAACTTGGACTCGGACTCGGACTCGGACTCGGACTCGGACTCGGATTTGGACTCGGACTCGGATTTGGACTCAGACTCGGACTCCGATTTGGTTTCGGACTTGGACTATGACTCGGACTCGGAGACTCGGAATTGGACTCGGATTAGGACTCGGACTCGTACTTGGACTCGGATTCGGACTAAGACTCGGACTTGAACTCAGGTTCGAACTCGGACTCGGGGACTCAGAATTGGTGACTAGGACAGGGACTGGGAATCGTACTCGGATTTGACCTTGCACTAGGACCCGGACTCGGGGACTCGTACTCGGACTTGGATTTGAACTCGGTCTCGCACTCAGTGACCCGGACTAGGACTCGGTGACTCAAATTAGGACTCTGGGACTTGGACTCGTACTCGTAAACGGACTCGGGGATTCGGATTCGGACTCGGGGACACGGGACTCGAGGAATCAGACTCGAACTCACACAGATATCCCTTTCCCCTATTTTCGGTGGAATCGCAAATGCGGTCAATTGAAATATTTTATTCTAAATAATGCCGGTCAACTTATCTGAACTTAGGGAAAAAAATAAAACATTATAGGGGAAGGGGTATTTTTTTTCAAAGAGAGATATATATATATATATATATATATACATATATATATATATATATATATATATACATATTTATACATATATATACATATATATATACATATACATATATATATATATATATATATATATATATATATATATATATATATATATATATATAAGCCCAACATAGTCCTCTTTTCTCTTTTATATATATATACATATATATATATATATATATATATATGTATATATATATATATATATATATATATATATATATATATATAAGCCCAACATAGTCCTCTTTTCTCTATAGGCTTATCAGAATAATTAGATGGTACATAATCTAGAAACAATAAGACTTTAGTAAATTGATTCACTCGTGTCACTATTTAACTGACAAGGGAATTGGCTACCTGAACAGTCATTTACAGAAATCCCTTCCATATCCGAATATTGCCATTATCCGAACATGATTTATGTATATTGTACGTTTATTGTTTTTATTCCTGGATTGTGTTACTCTCGCAAATCCGCATAACACTCCCTGAATCCGAACTCTCTGTTGCCCATTTAGTTCGGATATGGGAGGTATTACTGTAGTTTCAATGTTTTTATTAGATACTTCTGAGCGGAGGGGAAGGGAGGTGAAGGGTGATATTTCGGGAAAGAAAGAAATTTACATAGTGACAGCTATACTCGACTTTAGGAATATCTCTGTTAATATGTAATTAATGTATGCACTTAAACATTGTGAACATAAATGATGAGCGTTCATGACCTCTGCTGCATTTTCCTCTCGTATTCAGTTTAGTTACCTGCAGATGATTTTATTCCGCTGAAGGAAACTTTCATTTCAAGTGGGAGAAACTCATCTCGATTTTTTTTTAACTTTCTATATTCTTCTTTGAGGATAAGACTTCTTGTTCATATAAAAGAAAGGAAATTCACTCTCGACTGCCCACCTTTGTGGATGTCTCGTTCCAGACAACCTGAGTCACCTGCAGCCAGGGTCATCTCTGAGCCAGGTCATGTGAGTTCAGGGCAGATCCTGTGCCTAGGAGGTCAGTATCCGAGGTCATACCCAAATGAGGTCAAGAAACATCCCCGTGTCTGGGAAGGTATGAGCTGAGGTCAAAACATGTGTTTCTATGGACAATAAACTTACTCCTCTCCGAACAAGGTCAAGGGATGTCAAGGTAGCTCCTGTGTCTGTCAGGTCAGACCAAGCCTTGACCCAAATTTGAGAACAATCTGAGAACCAAGACCAACTCTCCCTTAAGTCAACATCTGGAGGTTGTCTTCCCACTCGAAAGCGTCTCGAGTATATTGACACAAAAGATTATGCACATCTCTCAACCGTCACAGTTTCTCTTGAAGATTTGAGACAAGAGTAGAGTTTGCTATCTTGTCGTATTTTTTATATAAAAAATACTCAGTAAACCGTGCAATCAATTACATCATCAACCGAGTATACCACAATGACACTACAATAAAACAGGATATCCCAGAATCTACACTACGCGGTCTGCTTGAATGCAATTGCCCCGTGTAAATAATTTTTAATGCAAATCTTCTTCATGGGTAGCATAGAAGAAGTATTAAAAAAAAGAAAGCAGAAAAACCAGACACTACAATAAAACAGGATATCCCAGAATCTACACTACGCGGTCTGCTTGAATGCCTTTGCCCCGTGGAAATAATTTTTTATGGCAAACTTCTTCATGGGAAGAATAGAAGAAGTATTCAGAAAAGCAGAAAAACCAGACATTTACTGTCGCTACATTGACGGCATTTTCATAAAGATAAAAAACATTAGTGAAGCTGAAAAACTACGACTCCTACTACGAGACCTCTAATCTCACTTTCACTATGGAAGATAGTGTTGACAAAGCTTTGCCCTTCCTTGATATCCTAGTGAAACAAACTGAATATTCTTTTAACACACAAGTTTACACCAAACCCACAAACCCTGGACATTACCTTAATGGTTCTAGTGAATGCACTTAGAGATATAAGGACTCTACAATTGGTTCCTACATCTGAAGAGCACACACCCTCAGTAGCACATGGAAACAAGTACATAATGAAATCGAACAATCCACCCAAGTACTAATCAATAATGGCTTCAGTGAGAAAGATACTAACCACCAGACAAAGAAAATGATGGACGGCTGGTACAAAGATAATAAAAATGATAAAAATGTAAAGAAAATAGCATCTATTATAAATCTATATTCTCAACAGCCTATAAAGAAGATGAGCGTATAATGAAACATATTATAAAGAGGAATATCAAACCAACTAACACGGAGAAATTAATAAACTTGGTGATCTGTTAGAAGACAAGAAAGACCTTGAGAGAAAGGAACCTCAAAAATCACATGTCATCTATAGGTACACTTGTACACGAGGGAACTATGAAGCCCTCCGCTCCACCCATATTGGCATGACGACAATGAGGTTATCCTATCGCCTTTCTTACCACCTGACATCAGGAGACCCTAAAAAGCCTCTGAGAGAAGTCCATGGCACAACATTAACAAGAAGAATCCTCGAAGAAAACTCCGAGATTTTAGAAATATGTACAGATGACAGACGCCTCCCAATTTTAGAAACATTATACATGAAAGAGTTGAGCCCAAATCTAAATATACAAGCAGATGACCTTCGGGCCCTCCCAAGCATGAGAGAAATCGCCACAAATCTAAGCATGAGACATAACTACATAAATCAAAGCCGAGACAAAACGCCACAATCCCAAGCACAGGATATTTTGTCATAACACGAGGGTGGAAGATTCCCCTAGTACGTGACATTTTATCACTGCCTCAGAGTTACCGGGTAATCTTTTCAAGGTGACCGGTGACCTCCCCCACTGAAGAATAAGTACAGATATTTAAGTATATATAGTAGAATAATTAAACATAACACTGAAATAATTCTTATCCTGACCAGATAGAATGTTTCTAAGAGCTGCTGAAGAAGGGTCTTGCACCCGAAATCGCGATATAACAAACATGACCACCTACAGTGAAGTCATAAACCTCCCTTCAAAGGAACATAAATCCATAGTACGGCATATGGAAAATACATTTAAAAAATAATAAATGCACAATTAGCCATCACTTTCAACGATTTATATATATATATATATATATATA
>NC_134784.1:73192835-73195335 GCF_046742065.1 Oratosquilla oratoria
GGAAGAGAAGGGAAGGGAAGGAAAGGGAAGGGAAGGGAAGGAAAGGGAAGAGAATGGAAGGGTGGGAAAGGGAAGGGAAGAAAAGGGAAGGGAAGGGAAGGGAAGGGAAGGGAAGAGAAGGGAAGGGAAGGGAAGGGAAGGGAAGGGAAGGGAAGGGAAGGGAAGGGAAGGGAAGAGAATGAAATGAAATGAAATGAAATGAAATAAAATGAAATGAAAGGAAAAGGAAGGAAAGAAAAGGAAAAAAAGGAAAGGGAAGGGAAGGGAAGGGAAGGGAAGGGAAGGGAAGGAAAGGGAAGGGAAGGGAAGGAAAGGGAAGGGAAGGGAAGGGAAGGGAAGGGAAGGGAAGGGAAGGGAAGGGAAGGGAAGGGAAGGGAAAGGAAGGGAAGGGAAGGGAAGAAGAGAGATGGAGAAAAATGGGACCGAAAGGAACACAAATCAACACCAAGAAGGAACAAACAACAGCAGGTCTACTGGCCCTAATGAGGCTGTTTGTGTCTAATATACCTGTATTAAGCTACAGTTAAGAAAACAGGGCAACTATGCGATAGAAGATAAACTAACACTACTGCTACCACTATCCTATCGAATTACAATTAAATGCCGGGCTGCTAGATCTTTTATTGCAAAGGATATTTTATTTGCGGACTGGAGTCAAGTATTCATCTAGGCGATTTCTAATTGTTATTATCATGTTACTTTCAACGGCAGTGGAAGGTAACGAATTCCGCACACTAACAACCCGGACTAAAGAAGAAGTGCTTACTTTCATTCGAAGAAAATCTTTTACCAATTACTTTAAAATCGTGACGTCTTCTTGTATTTGATTGGTCTAATAAAAAGTAATCTTTGACATTGATGTTGTCAAAGCCTTTGAACATTTAAAAACCTCGATTAAATCTCCTCGTATTCACCTTTTTGAAAGTGAGAATAAATTTAGACTTTTAAGTCTTTCTTCATACGGCAGACTTCTCAGCCTTGGTATCATTTTAGTCATTCTCCGTTGAACTCTTTCTAGTTTATTAATATCTTTCTGGTAGTATAGGGACCAAAATTGTACATAGTAATAGAGATGGGGACATACCAAAGGATTACAAAGGTTTAATTTTTTTTTTCTGATTTATTTTCGAAGACTCTTCCGATAAAGCCAACCAATTTATTTGCTGTTTGAACAACTTCTGAGCAATGTTGACTTAGTTTCAAGTAATTTGATGTTAAAACTCCTAGATTTTTTTCTTTAGTTTCTGAATCCAGTATTTCGCCATTCATTTAGTATTGGATGTGATCATTGTCACTTCCAATGTACACGACTTTACATTTGTTAACGTTAAATTTCATTTGCCACTTGCTTGCCCAGCTTGATAGTCTGTCTAGATGGGATTGCAAATTTTCTTTCTTATTGGTGGTTATTACTTTACCGGTAATTTTTTATACTTTGCAGATTTTGCAAATTTTGATACTTTGCAGAGAAGGCCGTTGTCTAGATCATTTACATATATTAAGAGCAAAATGGGTCTCAACACTTATCCTTGTGGTACGCCACTTTTAACGTCGAGCCAGCTAGATGAGGCTCCGTTAATTAGATCTTTCTGTTTTCACTCAGAGAGCCAATCTTTAATCCTCGTATTTGCTAAAGACATCGTGAAAGAAGTCGAGGAGATTAGTTAAGCATGAGCATTTGCTACGGAAGCCATGTTGTGAATCTTTTATAATTTTATTTTCTTCTAAAAAACTTACTACACTATCGCGAATGATGGTTTCTAGCATTTTACACACAATCGAAGTCAGGCTAATCGGTCTGTAGTTGCCTGGCTGTGATTTGTCTCATTTCTTGAATATTGGTGCTACGTTAGCACATTTCCAATCTGATGGGACTTTACCCAGTGTTAAAGATTTCTAGGTGACATTTTGTCAGGCCCTGGTGCTTTATTTATTTTGAGCTTATCAATTACTTGTACGACAGAAGAGAAGAGAAGGGAAGGAATGGGGAGGGGAAGGAAAGGGAGGGAAAGGGAGATAAGGAAAGGAAATTGAAAACAAGACTCATATTCAATAATCTGATGAGGTACACGAGTAGAAAATGATGCAATTCATGATAGAAAAAATATTGATTGGAACTGATATTAGGAAATTAATATATTTGAACAACTTGAGGGCCTTCGGAGCTATTTTAGAAGAAAAGAAATGAAGATGAAAATGATAATAGGAAAGATGAGGATCTCAGGAGCAAAATTAAGTGATAAAGGTAAGATGCAGAAGTAGAAATGAAAAAGATGACGTGAGAAGAACAAGGTGGAAGAAGAAGAAAAAGAAAGACAGACTCTTCAAGAAGTAAAAATGAATAAATAAATAAAAATAGGTAAGTAAATAAATAGATAATAAATAAATAAATAAATAAATAAATAAATAAATAAATAAATAAACAAACAAATAAACAAATAAATAAATAAATAAATAGATAAATAAATAAATAAATAAACAAATAAATAAATATATAAAT
>NC_134784.1:73215335-73222835 GCF_046742065.1 Oratosquilla oratoria
TGTTGGACTCGTGATTGGCAGCTATTTCCCCCCGGAAGAGAGCTCAGAGCTCGTATATGACCGATCTATGGTTTAATGCTGTGACCTTACATGCACACACACACCCAACTCTCCACCTACGAGAGTTGGAGTAACAACCCGCAGCGCAGAGATACCGAAATTATTTACTGCGCCACGAGTTTTTTTGTGTATGCTTGTGTGTGTGTGTGTGTGTGTGTGTGTGTGTGTGTGTGTGTGTGTGTGTGTGTGTGTGTGCGTGCGTGCGTGCGTGCGTGCGTGCGCGCGCGCGCGCGCGTGTGTGTGTGTGTGTGTGTGTGTGTGTGTGTGTGTGTGTGTGTGTGTGTGTGTGTGTGTGTGTGTGTGTGTGTGTGTGTGTGTGTGAGGTCATAGCATTACTCATACACTAGGCCATCCATGAGTTCTGAGCTCTTATCCGGGAGGGTAATAGCCGTCAGCCACGAATCCAACACGTGATCCAAGACTGTGGTGAATCTCTTCGTTGGGACTTGAACCGAGTTTTGAATCTGGCCCACCAACCAATAACTGTTTTCACCGCCTTCAATGTTGTCCCGTTTCCCTCCATCCATCTTGATCAACTTCTCTTCTATCCAGTTCTTCCATTATTCCATCCCTCCATCCATCTTTTTCCGGAACATCTTTTGGGCTTTCTTCCCTGAAGCACTTCCATCATTATTCTCTTTGTCAATCTTGCCACTATGTGGTTTTATTCACATGAAGGAAACGGTGCTTTCTTTTGGTAGAGGAGGTCATGCGAGCTTCCGATACGACAGGAGTGAGCAGCATTTTCTATAATGTTTGCCAAAATCAGCGAAATGTTTTATATAAAAAAATTGCGTGCCAATGGAGCAAAATTATAAGCCTACATGCAAGTATGGCCCGCTTCCATTCAATTTATAGAGCCGCATTCTGACACTCAGCACAACATGCGGTTATCAGTGGTCATGCAAAAGAAGTTTGAGATTTATTAGTCATGTTTTTCAAGATGAGCTCTGGGTTTTGCGTGCTGGAAAAGATCGTTGGTGTGCCAGGTTTTACATGCGTGGCAAAGATTGTATACCTCTACAATAGGACCACAGATATATCATTAGTAATGATAAGTGGTTGGAAAATGTTTTGACTTACCCGCTTATGAGACGTTATGAAGAAGAGTCTTGATACTCTGAAAGAAAAATAAATGAAGGTTTGAATGTACGTAAACACTAAATACCTGATGAGGCAAAAATGGTCATTAACAAAGCAGGAAATCGTTTGTTAACGTGTTCAAACTTAACAAAAATAAGTTGAATATATAGAGAGGTTATATAGAAGAAGATTTACTTTACTCTAATTAGTTTGTTGAAAGTTAGTGGAAATAGTCTTCAATAATGTTCATAAACATATGGTTTGTAGTTCTTAAGTCTCATTGGATTACATATTTCCCCCATTTTTGTTTTTAATCTGAGTGTTAATTTTGTAACGTAAATCTAAGTGTTCAAGGATTTTCTCTGGATATTTTATAAGTTAGTGTAGTCTGATTTCACATATTAGATGAAATAAATGCATGATTTAGTAAAAACTAAAGCATAAGCATTATAAATCTGTTTTTGCATTTACACATACATGAAATTATTCTCGTTAGCACTAGAAAGATACAAATTTCATAAAATGCTTAAAAGAAAAATCGAAGGGTAGAGGAAGAAAAACAAAGACGCAACCAAAATTTTGGTGCAGCGGAACCCCAGCTTCTGTTTTTTGTTTTTGTTTTTGTTTTTTCTTTTTTTCTTTTCTCTAAACAATTGGATGCGAGCTCGATTTTATGTTTGAAAAAAGTTTTCTAATATTTATCTATTTATTTATTTTACTTACTTATTTATTTATTTATCTATTTATATTCTTTTTTAAGCTCAATCATTCTGCAAATAGGAGGAAAGAGAGGAAGTATTGCCCAGGTCAATATGTTTTCGTGACCAAATTTCAAAGGTCAAAATATTAGATATCAAAAGCCCGAGGTCAGGAACAAATTCAAGTCGAGGTCATCTTTGCCAAGGTCACGGGGACCATTTGGGACATTCAGAGATTTTGAACTAATTAAAACTATTTACTTATTCTGTGAATTTTGTTGATTACCAAGTTGCTTATACTTGTAGATAAATAATTATATAGTCAAAAATATACATATGTACATGTGTGTGTGTATGTGTGTGTGTGTGTGTGTGTGTGTGTGTGTGTGTGTGTGTGTGTGTGTGTGTGTGTGTGTGTGTGTGTGTGTGTGTGTGTGTGTGTATGTGTGTGTGCGTGTGCGTGTGTGTGTGTGTGTCTTTGCCTAGTTGTATTTACCTAGTTGTATTTTATCTAGACTGTTTTTAAATTCGTGTATTGTTTTTGCAAACACCACTTTCTCATCTAACTTGTTCCAAATGTCTATTACTCGGTGGGGAAAGCTGTTCTTTTTCAGATTCCTTCTATATCCGCCTTTCTTGATTTTCTTTCCGTGTCCTCTTGTATTTCTACTATCCCATTTTATTAGATCCTCTCTATCAATAGGTGTGTGTGTGTGTGTGTGTGTGTGTGTGTGTGTGTGTGTGTGTGTGTGTGTGTGTGTGTGTGTGTGTGTGTGTGTGTGTGTGTGTGTGTGTGTGTGTGTGTGTGTGTGTGTGTGTGTGTGTGTGTGTGTGTGTGTGTGTGTGTGTGTGTGTGTGTGTGTGTGTGTGTGTGTGTGTGTGTGTGTGTGTGTGTGTGTGTGTGAAAAAATGCGTCAACTCCTTTATCTATGATTTTGTTGATACTCAACAAACTACAAACTTATGCTTTGAGTATAACGCTGAAATCCTTCTGCCAAAAGGCAGAGTGAAACATGGTGGAACGTTTTCTTCGTATTCACGATGCTTTGTATACTTTGTACATTTTCAAGTGATATGGACATGGCAAAAGATGTGGGTTTAGGACACGGGGTGAGGTCGCAAACCAAGGATCAATGCGATGGAAAAAGAGCTGGAACTCCGTGGGCTGTTGGCCCTTGCCGCCGATGATATTATGGCAAGGTCTATTGACGGAAGATTCAGGTTAGGAGAGTACATCTAAACATATATACTTATGCATACAAGTACATATACATATGCAGAAGAAATCACTTGAAAGCGTGATTTTAGTATGCAGAAAATCCACAAGGAAAATAACAGAAATGAGTCCGAGCGCTTTCGTCTTTTCAGACATTTACAGTGTCTGAATACACGAAAGCGTTCGGTCTCATTTCTGTTATTTTCCTAGTTCTTTTTATGCACATATACATATATACACATATACATATATATCAGCAGTCGCTGGAGTAAGGAGTTTGGTGTGCGCGTGTGTAAGGTCACACTATCAGTCAAAGATCGGGTCATATATGAGCTCTGAGTTCTCATCCGGGAGATAATCACGATTCCAACAAGTGTGTGTGTGTGTGTGTGTGTGTGTGTGTGTGTGTGTGTGTGTGTGTGTGTGTGTGTGTGTGTGTGTGTGTGTGTGTGTGTGTGTGTGTGTGTGTGTGTGTGTGTGTGTGTGTGTGTGTGTGAGTGTGTGTGTGTGTGTGTGTGTGTGTGTGTGTGTGTGTGTGTGTGTGTGTGTGTGTGTGTGTGTGTGTGTGTGTGTGTGTGTGTGTGTGTGTGTGTGTGTGTGTGTGTGTGTGTGTGTGTGTGTGTATGTGTGTACTTCATACGGATACCCTGAGGGATCCTATTCACCTACCATGTGGTCACAGACGTGAACCATCTATATGCAAAATCTCGCAACACCTTGTGAGTATACACAGGATATATAATTTCGTTAAGTTCCCGGTTTCTCATTAGGATCATCAAGCAATCCAATTAAAAAAAAGTAGAAGAGAAATGAATACTACTTTCGTCGTCTTGCATGTGTAAGTAAAAAAAAAAGTAAAATAACCTATTTCATTTTCACATATATGGGAAATGAGTACTTACCAACCGTCTGGGAAAATCTTAGGGAGTAAAATGGTTTCTGGTTTCATTTCAATGTATCTGAGAAATGAATACTAAATCCTGTTTGACGAAAATAGAAAAAAAAAAAAAAAAATGATTCTTAGGACGATTTTCACGTTTCAGATAGAAAAATACTGACACCCCATCGGGGAAAATCACTAAAGTTTGAAAAAATAATTACTTCAGTATACTTTTCATTTGCTAAAATAAATTTCATTTAATTTCCATTTGTTCCTCTCAATCCTCTTTCATTTTATTTTCGTTCTCTTTCTTGAAATGTGTGCGTGTGTGTGTGTGTGTGTGTGTGTGTGTGTGTGTGTGTGTGTGTGTGTGTGTGTGTGTGTGTGTGTGTGTGTGTGTGTGCGCGTGTTTGTGTGTATATGTGTGTGCGTGTGTGTGTGTGTGTGTGTGTGTGTGTGTGTGTGTGTGTGTGTGTGTGTGTGTGTGTGTGTGTGTGTGTGTGTATGTAAGTGTGTGTGTTTGTGTGCGTTTGTGTATGTATTTACCTAGTTGTATCATATGGGAAAAGGAGCTATGCTCGTAGTGACCCGTCTTTGTATCTGTCAGAATCTCGTTTGTTCTTAAATTCTTGTATGGTTTTTGCACACACAGTTGTTTCATCCAATTTGTGTCTAGACATCCACCATTCTGTGTGGAAAACAATTTTTTTCATATCTTTTTTATAAATATCCTTTTTGAGTTTCTTTTCATGTCCTCTTGTGTGTGCGCGCGCGCGCGCGTGTGTGTGTACGTGTGTGTGTGTGTGTGTGTGTGTGTGTGTATGTGTGTGTGTGTGTGTGTGTGTGTGTGTGTGTGTGTGTGTGTGTGTGTGTGTGTGTGTGTGTGTGTGTGCGCGTGTATGTGCGCGCACGTGTGTATGTGTGTACTTGTTTGTGTGTATATGTAAAGCTGAGTTTACAGAAGTGGTCGTAATCCTATGCCTTTGGATATTCATATTCTAGCGTTTGCTGTTATACTCAACAAGAGTGAGTAAAGGTTTACAGAGGTATCCTTGCACAAAATCGTGTTTTATGTATATTAGAGAAATTCCTTTGCTTATTTCCCAGTACAGGCGTTCAGCCACTTTGGACTCAATATTTCATTGCAAAAGTACACTGCAGGCGTCGTTGCTGCAGCAGTTGGTCTCTGCAACTTGCAATATGTATAATGTATAGCTTCTTTCTCCTTTCTCATCGTAGGGGATGCAAGGTTACTCTCGCACCCCAAGTCACCAGAGAATCTCCTTCAAGCTGATGTACATACACACATATACCAAAGACTTCCCCCCCCCCTACACGGGGGGTAGCTAAAAAGAAAAAGGCATAGAAACCACTCCCACCCATTCCATTCCCCACATATTCCACTCCCCTCCACCCTCCTCCCTCCCTCTTCTCTTAGCACCTCCTGGATGACGGGTCATCCCTGCATCCTGTCCACTGCCCTGGGTCAGAAGCAGTGTCGCTTTATAAATATGGCGACCTCCCCCTCTCCGTCCCCCCTTGCTGATGTAATATAGTTAAATTCATTTTGCTATATAAAGGATTTGGTACTTATTATGCGCATGATGCTTAAATGATTCTAAGAAAAACATTAGGCGTTGCCATGTTTTAAACATATGTGATATATGTATTTATACTCTCACTCACTCACTCACCCACTCCGATGGGTCTTGAACCTCATGTAGATTCTGGTCCGCCAACAGTAATCCTCTCCATACCCTTCGGTCCTGTGCTGCTTCCATCCAGGTTATTTTATCTATTCCTCTTCTGTCCATCTCCGCATCCACTCCATCCATCCATCTCATTCAAGGTCTCCCTCTGTATATATATACAGTCACGAAAAAAACGACCCACGCTACATTTTTACAATGTTAATATTTTTTTGTCGAGTACGTTATATATATTTCCTATGTAGTACTTAGTTTACAGTTCTTGAATAGATAAAAGATATTGTTAGACAAAAAAAAAAGTTTTCATGATGAAAAAATCTCGAGAGGTTCCAAACCTTAGTACTTATTGTTGAAAACAACACTGCATTTTACATTGGAGAGGTTCTTTAGCATTTTCGAGTTTTCTAACCGATAATATTTGCTCTGTAATGATGTAAAATAATATATAATGTCAAAGATAACATTCAGAAGGTTTGCTAAACTCAGCAATATCAGTATACGATATATACAAAACTTGAGTGACAAAACTATAAATAAAAACAAAAATATAAAGACGGTATACAGAAGATGCCACACGATCATGTGACTGCATCATCAGGAAGGGGAAAGGGTTCAAACGAGGAACTAAACGTTATGTGATAACATTCTTGACAAGACGTGGCCGCTCTTTTATCATTGTGGAACATGGAAGAGGGATGTTGTTCTCGATCTTTAAATATGAAACACATCTAGCATATATTCTTGGTGTCTTTATGCGTTCCCTTTCTGGTAGAAAATGAAATTGTTTTCTATAGAAGTTTTATACTCGCGAATATATTGTGATTTGTTTATTGGTGAAATATTGTAGGCCTCGTATGTACAAGGCTTAGATACCAGGTCTTGGTCTGTCAAGTCCTCTTCTAAGGTTGTCTTGGAGATAAAGTATTAGTGTTGTTCTATGAGATGTATCTACTGTCCATCACTAGATAAATGTGATGGCATTGTCCACGAGCAATTGAATAACACGGTCGATCTTATCTTGGGATGTAAGCTCAACTAGTACATTGAGCTAACACTCGCCTGATGATAGCATTGTTGGTACTGTTTTTATACTGTTGGTGGCATTCACTACCTCTGCAAATTCAAAGGCCAATGTTTGTGGGCTGTACATAAATGCAGGATTTTTCATTAAATCTTCATTCATGCGCTCGTACTTCTCAGAATCATTATACATGTAACACAGACACGAGAAAATAGCGTGCCACCACAATGAAGAAAAACTAGAAACTAAGAAGAACTATATACAAGTTTCATGCCAGTGCTATATTATTGATACAGCAAGAAACAATACCCAGACACTACCGTCAGATTAAGTTGTAATATGCAATACTGCAGTTCTGGAGATGCAGGCTTTAGAATAAATAACTTGGCCTTGGCATTTCTATGACTGCGGAGGAATCATTTGTTTTTACGAGTTTGTTATTACGGTTTGTTTGCTGTAACCTAACGTTGAGGTTCTTCCACACAATTCTGATCAAGAAGCAGGTTGCTATCTATTTTCCATTGTTGTAAAATCTTCATCTAAATAACAAAATAACAACTATGAAAAATGGCATCGAGACACGCTTCTCTTGAAGTGTAATTGCTTCCACCATACGGGCAACCGTGATTATCAGAGAAAGGCTGGAGCAAAAGTCACGATCAAAACTTTTGATTCACCCAGAGTTTTCATGATACAAAGTTAAAATAATTATCTGACAAATTATTATTTATTTATAAAGGCACAGGTTTGATAGATACACCCATTTCAACATATCTTCAGTTCATTGTCAGAGATTTCAAGCGTTTTAAGTATAGGTGATATTCTCTATAAAT
>NC_134784.1:73237835-73245335 GCF_046742065.1 Oratosquilla oratoria
TAAATTGATAAACGTACTAATGATTAATCATTTGAATAGACTATTAATAAATAAAGAAATAAATAAACAAATGAACGAATATATTAGTAAGTAAATAGATAAATAAATAAAAGAATAAATAAAGAAATGAATATAAATTAATAAATAAAAAACAAATAAATTGGCAAACAAATAAACAAATAAATAAATTAACAGATGAATAGATGAATAAATGGATGAATGATTAGACAGAAAAATAGATTAAATTTTACATTGTGTTACATTCCTCCATCCTTAGGCTTTCCCCCATCTTTATTATTACTAATACACTTATCCATTTTCTCTATTTTCTCCATGACATTTAATATTTTTTTCTTATTACTGAAAGTATTATCTTCCCCACCCTTCTTCACTTTTTTTGTTGCCTTAGATCCTCCTTACATATCCTCAGTCTTTCTTGCCGACATTATTCTCTTATGAGGTGATCTTGTGCAGACCTCGCTTCCCTCACCGCCACCCAGGCCAACCCTTCATGTATCTAATGTACAAGACTTTGGTCTATTTTTTTTTTTTTTTTTTTTCTTCTTCTTCTTCTTCTTCTTCTTCTTCTTCTTCTTCTTCTTCTTCTTCTTCTTCTTCTTCTTCTTCTTCTTCTTCTTCTTCTTCTTCTTCTTGTTCCTCTTTTTCTTCTTCTTCTTCTTCTTCTTCTTCTTCTAGTTCTCCTTCTCCTTCTTCTTCTTCTTCTTCTTCTTCTTCTCCTTCTTTTTCTTTTTCTTTTTCTTCTTCTTCTTCTTCTTCTTCTTCTTCTTCTTCTTCTTCTTCTTCTTCTTCTTTTTCTTCTTCTTCTTCTTCTTCTTCTTCTTCTTCTTCTTCTTCTTCTTCTTCTTCTTCTTCTTCTTCTTCTCCTTCTTTTCTTTTTCTTTTTCTTCTTCTTTTTCTTTTCCTTATTCTTTTTCTTCCCCTTCTTCTTCTTCTTCTCCTTCTTTTTCTTTTTCTTCTTCTTCTTCTTCTTCTTCTTCTTCTTTTTCTTCTTTTTCTTCTTATTCTTCTTCTTCTTCTTCTTCTTCTTTTTCTTCTTCTCCAACTTCTTCTTCTTTTTCTTCCTCATCTTTTTCTCCTACTTCTTCTTCATCTTCTTCTTTTTTTTCTTCTTCTTCTTCTTCTTCTTCTTCTTCTTCTTCTTCTTCTTCTTCTTCTTCTTCTTCTTCTTCTTCTTCTTCTTCTTCTTCTTCTTCTTCTTCTTCTTCTTCTTCTTATTCTTATTCTTCTTATTCTTTCTCGTCCAGACTTCTCTGGTACACGCCAAACTTCCCCTTCGTCGTGTTTTATACGGCTTCTTTTATTTATTTATTTATTTATTTTTTCATTCTTGTGAGATAAATTACTTTTTTTATTCATCCGAAGGAATTTCTAGTAGCTTGTTACTTTATAGTTCTTCTGCAAAGCATTGAATTTTGCGCTTGTTTCCTTATTATTTCTTAGTCATTCCTTTTCTACAGCTTTTCTTGATACGTCAGCCCTTCTTTATCATCTTCATTCTTCTGTCCATAACTTCTCTGAAGCTGGTGGAAGACCCTAGGGGAGACGCTGAACATCCCACGGAGAGCCACGATGATGAATGACGGGAAAGAGACATACCCGATAATGAAGGGATTATTTGTGATATTCTCTCAATTTCACCATTGAAGGGAACCAACGAAGAGTTAATAAAAAAATAGCATGGCACTATACGAGCACATACGTAGAGGGTGTTTTGAAATGATAAGAACGAAGAATCTAATAAACATAAACTATAATAATATATATATACCTGTCTTTAATAACTTTCTAAACTAATAAACTTAAACAAAAACAAAAATAAACTTTCTAACAACTAATTTTTCAAACTAATTGTCTTTAATTTGTGCAGTTGAATGTGGATGTCTTAATAACTACTGAATCTACACACGTTAGTTTTTCAACAAAATTGTGGGGAGGGAAATTCGGAACTAGTGGATATATCAACTCCTTTCCAAGTCCTTTAGTTCAGTCCTGTTCCTGTTCGTGTTCTCTTTCCCTCTTTTCTTTTCCATGTTCACCCATTCTGTCTACACAGCTATTCCGTACATCCTTGCTGTCTTTTACTTCTGCTTTCAATATTATCTTTTTTATTTAACTCATATCTCCTTGTTCCTCTCCGTCTGTTCCCCTAGTTGCCTCTCATCCTCTCCCGTTTTCTATATCACCCTCTAATTCCTATACATCTATTCTATTTATTGTTCATTTTTTCTTCACGACTTGCTCCTCTTCTCTCTTTCCCCAAATTCTCTGTTTGTTTATTTACCCTTTCGATTCTTCATTGTCTCCTCTCCTTCTGATTAATTCTTTTCCTTCTTCCCTTTCCCCCTCCTTCTCCTCCTCTTCCTTCTCCTATTTGTCTTCCTTCTGTTTTTTTTAATCTGCCTCCACGATTTTGCTTTCCTCCTTATTTTTGCCCCCATCCTCTTCCTCTTCCTCTTCCTCCCCCTCTTCCTCTTCCTCCTCCCCTCCTCCTTCTCTCTTCTTCTCGCCCTCCTCTTCCCTCTTCACATTCGTTTTCCTACTCTCCGTTTTCTTTCTTCTCAGTCTTCTTTCCATTTTATGCACTTCATCACCCTTCTCCCTAAACTTCCTTCCCCTCACTCTCTCCTCTTCATCCTTTTCTTTTTTCTCTTTAGCCTCTCCCCCTCCTCACATTCCTCCACTCCTCTCACAGTTCTCTTTTTCTCTCGTCCTTCCGGCATGACCATCCTCCCCTCCATTTTTTCTCTTCCTCTTCCTCTTCCTCCTCCTCTTCCTCCTCTTCCCCCTCACATACTTCCCAATACCGCATCTCCCAATCCTCTTTCACCGTCGACCTCCCAGGACTATTTATCCTCTTCTTCGATCTACTTCCCCTCCCTCCTACTCCTCCTCCTCTTCCTCTCTCCTCCTCTTCCTCTCTCCTCCTCTTCCCCCTCCTCCACGGCTCCTCAGCTTCTGTGTTGATCCGAGGTTCAATCGCGCGTTTGAGCCACTCTAGAAAAGACAGGTAATGGAACTTTCTTACATTCTCCAGAACCTAGAAATAAATTAGTCCAACCTAAGCATACCAAGAGTCTTCAACATGACAAAGTTGCTCTCAATCTCTTGGAAAAGTACGCTATTATTTGAGTATACTGAATAAATGGAAGACGGAAGACACAAGAAAAAATAACAAATAAAATTGGCTGACTTTTCATATTCTGGAAACACGTTTACGACTTGCATATTTGTTTTGCAGACGCCAAGCGATTTTACTAAAATGTAGAATGTATAGGTGGATGGGGTGAACTTAAGGGGGAGACAGAGAAGGGCATGAATCCAAGGGTAATGTCCGTAGAGCAAGGAAAGGATAAGGCAAGAAAAAAGTGTAAGTGGAGAATGGTTGTGAAAGGATGACAAATTGACGCTGCCCAAAGGAATTTCTTCTTGTGTGGTATGCATCCTTAAGTAGATTATTTGGGAGGGTTGCCACGTACTGAATTAGTAGGACTAAACCAGGTTCTGCTGTCGAGTCCTGCTATGAATATACTGTGTCTTGCTGCATTGGGTACGAACAGTGGGCACGGGACAGAAATGGCACCTCATTCATAACGAGCTAAGATAAAATGGTCATTAAAAGGATGTGGCATGCCTTGAGAGCAACTCTTACATATATGTACACAGAATTTCTTTGATATATTCTTCATTAACTTTGAATTTCTCAACTGTATCTATAATTTCGACCTCTTACTATTCGTTTTAAAATTTTAAGAACATATGAAGTTATTTTGGACTATTGAAATTTCTCTTTTGTTTGATTTCAAAGTGATCATTATTTTGCTTCATTAATATTCCAAGATATATGTGTGTGTGCTGTTACGAACATATATAGATAATCAGATTAGATGAAAAATTAGTCACATCATAGACAAATATGAATCTGGTGTCTTAGAAAAAGAATGTATTCATTGAAGAGAAGCTTCTCATATATATGCATATATATATGCATATATATATTGGTGAATTTAGGGAGCAGGTTCTCTTCAATGCATTTCTTATTAGATAACACAGCAAATTGGGCGTTAGTTATCTACAGAGCAATGTTGTGTATAAATATACTTGTAATTTTAACAAAGGCGGTGCGCTTTGTACAGACGAGTATATCGGGTACACAACACAAACTCTTTCACAGAGACTCACGTACCACATGCAGAACGGGGCAATAAAATCACACATGACGAAATCCCACACGAGCAACATATCAAGAGAACATCTAAACAAGAACACAATGATAATCGCCAGGAATGGTAATATCACAAAACTAAAATGCATGGAGGCAGTGATGATAAGAAACTATATGCCACTTATTAACATACAACAAAATATGTGCGGGACCCTAGAGTTGTATGGGTCACGAGTAGCGGGCTGGAAAGGACGAACTGTCACAGTCCTAGATCTCTCCTAATGTACCTCTCTTTGTAATATATATGTATGTATTTATTTCTGAATGAATAACCAGAAGATGCCTAATGCATAGGCAAAACGTCGTAAAATGTTAGTTTTCCTACCCAATCATGGATTCGTTTGGAAATATTGTATACTTTCTCCCTCCTTTAGAGAAAAAAGTTATTAGAAGAGTAGAAAGTCTCAATAAGACGAAAACTAACTCCCAGTTTGTTGTGTTATTTAACAAGAAATGCATATATATATATATACATATATATATACATATATATATATACATATATATATATGTATATATGTGTGTTTGTGTGTGTGTGTGTACATATATGTTGTATATAATAGCATGATGACAACTCACAATTTTCTTGTTAACTTGTTCAATACTGCGAACAAGGCGGCGTATTTCAAGAGGCAATCTATGTAGAAGGTCAGCAAAGGACATTTCAACACTGAGGCAGGATAGTCAAACTAGTAGATATTTCGGTACCAACGTTTCGAAGTTGCACAACTTCATTTTCAAGGCAGAATAATACATACAAAAGTCAAATCGTAAATATACAGAAATAGTGTTACATAAATGAGCAGCTTCAAGATCTTCAAATTCTCCCTTCTTCTAAAGCCATGATCGCACATTTCCATGTTGATGATGCCCATTCTTCCACCCCACAGCACGGTGAACAATTGACCACCCCACGGCGTGGGTGGTCAATTGTCATTGCTGCGGTTTCTGTCCATTTTTCCACCTCTCCTAAGTTCGTACTTATTTCATATTATTTGTTTGTTTGTAACCTCTCCTTAGCTCATTTTTGTCCTAATCTAAACAATGATTAAATTGTTTAATATGTTAGAACACAGCTGAGCTCTCTTGTCCATATTTAATGGAACGTTTATGTTCAATCATCCTAGTGTTCAAATGCCTTCCAGTCTGTCCGATGTAAACTAAGTCACAACCTTTACATGGAATCGAATATACCCCCTGACTATGCTCTTCTTTTAACCTTTGGTGGACATTTACCACCTTTTTATTAATGGTATTGGGGTAATACCATTAATTATTACCCCAATACCATTAATAAAAAGGTGGTAAATGTCCACCAAAGGTTAAAAGAAGAGCATTTGTCTTTTTTCTATGCTCGATTCTACCTGGAGCTTGCCAGGAGTGTGGCATTGCACTGTCAAAGAGATTGTTCTCTTTGACAGACAGAAGCGCTGGCGAACTACTTTTCAAAATAACAAAAACCTTTGACAGGTTAATTGATGAATTCTAGGTCATCAGCAATTAAATTGACGCTATCCAACACACGTACATGCACGCGCACACTCACTCTATCATTCTCTCTCTCTCTCTCTCTCTCTCTCTCTCTCTCTCTCTCTCTCTCTCTCTCTCTCTCTCTCTCTCACACACACACACACACACACACACACACAAACACACACACACATACTTACACATATACACACATACACACACACACACATACATACACACACACACACATACACACACACACACATACACACACACACACACACACACACACACACACACACACACACACACACACACACACACACACACACACACACACACACACACACACATACACACACACACACACACACATCTTTGCGAGGGAACTTTGATTTCAAACATTTATATTTTCCGTCAAAAAATATTATTCTGCGTAAAGAAAACATAAGATCATTCTCCAATTGTTTTTTATTTAATTTTGAATTTGAAATTTACTTTAGAAATGCCGTTGTATGAGTCGGCCATACTATATTTTGTATGTACAATAAAAAGCAATACCCAGGGGGGTAGCCAAAAAGGACAAGGCACAAAAACATTCCCACCCATTTCATCCCCGAAAACACTCCACACCCCTCCACCCTCCCTCCCATCTTAGCACCTCCTAGATACCTAATCACTTGTCAAATATCTTTTGATGAAACGACAAACGTAAAACAAGGAATTAGTCATGATCGATAATATGTCTATCATTATTCCTTCAATTTATTCTTAATTCTATGAATTCATGTTTTTCTTTCTTTTCGAGATAAATCTAACGTTTAGTAAACCATTCACTGTATTAGAATATATACCAATAGGCGCCATTCCCGTACATCTCATGTTAGATAACCTAAACAGAGTTTGATAAATGTGATAACATCACTGCAATCAGTACATATTCATCCGTTGTGTACTTCATATATTTTATGCTATATGCCTCCAGCAGACACTCTCTTATTCCAAGGGTTTAACCCCAAGAATGAATATATTAATCCAGTGACTAAGACGTCAATCTTATCCCGCTGACTTACCGTTGCACGAAGTTGAAGGACCAGATAGCGAATCTTTGGTCAGACTTGAGACTTTCTGAAGACGAAGAACTGAATGTGGAAGCTTTCTGAGGCACTGATTGAAATTTTATCTTTATGGTGTCTTAGCTTCCCAAAGAAAGGATCTCCTTCTTCCTATTTTTGAAGAATAGCACGCATTATGCATGCCAGGATCAGCTTATTTTGTACCTTGGTGCAAATGCACATTTCATTATGCATTTGTATGGGCATATGTGTATATGCATATGTATATGTATATGTATATGTATATGTATATGTATATGTATATTTATATGTATATGTATATGTATATGTATATGTATATGTATATGTATATGTACATGTATATGCATATGTGTATGTACATGTACATGTACATGTACATGTACATGTACATGTACATGTATATGTACATGTATATGTACATGTACATGTATATGTATATGTATATGTATATGTATATGTATACATGTATATATATACATATAAGTATATGTATATGTATATGTATATGTATATGTATATGTATATGTATATGTATATGTATATGTATATATGTATATGTATATGTATATGTATATGTATATGTATATGTATATGTATATGTATATGTATATGTATATGTATATGTACATGCATATGTATATGTGTATGTATATATGTATATATATATGTATGTATGTTATATGTATGTAT
>NC_134784.1:73265335-73267835 GCF_046742065.1 Oratosquilla oratoria
TGGAGAGCGGGGCGTCACCGATTACAAAAAACTACCTTGCAATGGATGCGCTGTGTCTTGCTTCATCACTTCTGACCCAGGGCAGTGGTCAAGATACAGAAACGATCCGTCATCCAGGACGAGTCAGGAAAAAAAGAAGAGAGGGGACTGTGAAACCCTCCCATCTTCCTACATTGGCATGACATCCATGAAGTTATCTCGAAGACTTTCGTACCACCTTTCTTCTGGAGCACCGAAAAACCACCTGAGACAAATGCACAATGTCATCCTTACGCGGGAAATTCTAGAAAATGGCACAGAAACCTTGGACACGTGTAATGATGTAAGACGCCTCCCTTTATTAGAGGCATTATACATCAAAGAGTTGTCCCCTAATCTTAACATTCAAGCCAACGACCTGCGAGTCTTACCTAGCATAAGGCGCACGGCAGTGGAAAATCCAGAAGCCAGCGATCTGCGGGTCTTAGTTGGCATGAGGCGCACGGCCGCGGACCAATCAGAAGACGCGATTACTGGTCTCAGCCAATCAGGAGTGAGGACGAACGCCAGAGAAGCCAGCGATCTACGGGTCTTAGTTGGCATAAGGCGCACGGCCGCGGACCAATCAGAAGACGCGAATACCGGTCTCAGCCAATCAGGAGTGAGGACGAACGCCAGGGTCCCCACTGAACCGGTATATTAACCAGGACAACTCTGCACGGAACCATTCTTTCTCCTACCACTATAGAGTAAGAACACACCAACGAGAAGACGATCACCATCGCCACTGAAGAAGGCTCGAGGGAGCCGAAATCCGGATCTGGCAACGATGACCGACTACGGTAGAGTCATCTCTACTCTTCCAAAAGAGATTAAGACCTTTCTAAGGTATAAAGAAAATACCTTAAATTTTTTATCAATACTGAAAAATCCATCACATTCAACGAAACATGCATAAGAGAGAAGCTTCTACCCATATACTGTCTATATATATGTATATATACATACATACATATATATATATATATATATATATATATATATATATATATATATATATAAATTACGCAAGACGAACGCGATGCTCGAAACTCTTCATTTTATATTTATTTTGTTTTATTTTATTTTGTTTTATTGAAATGGTAGTGGATTCGTCTCTGCTACGTTCCGTACAGTATAGATCCGCTTTAATAAAAATATTTATACTTACACAGGATGTCCAAATCCACAGGACAAAGGTGATAACCTTGGTTGTGTTTCATTACGTGACCTTTTTTTCCCCTACCCCTGGTTCTATAATTACTATTGTTATTACTTTTATTATTATCATTAATATTTCATTATTATTATTATTATTATTATTATTATTATTATTATTATTATTATTATTATTATTATTATTATTATTATTATTATTATTATTATTATTATTATTATTATTATTGTTATTATTATTATCATTATTATTATTATTATTATCATCATCATCATCATCATCATCATCATCATCATCATCATCATCATCATCATCATCATCATCATCATCATCATCATCATCATCATCATCATCATCATCATCATCATCATCATTATTATTATTATTATTATTATTATTATGGTTATTATTATTAATCATTATTATTATTATTATTATTATTATTATTATTATTATTATTATTATTATTATTATTATTATTATCATTATTATTTTTATTAATATTATTATTGTCATTATTATTATCATCATCATCATCATCATCATCATCATCATCATCATCATCATCATCATCATCATCATCATCATCATCATCATCATCATCATCATCATCATCATCATCATCATCATCATCATCATCATCATCATCATCATCATCATCATCATCATCATCATCATCATTATTATTATTATTATTATTATTATTATTATTATTATTATTATTATTATTATTATTATTATTATCATTATTATTATTATTATCATTATTATTATTATCATTATTACTATAATTACTATTATTATTATTATTATTATTTCTATTTGTTCATTTGTTATTCTTTTTTTTAGATGTAATCCATTAAACAGTCCACTTGCGTTTCTTCCTCTCTTTCCTTGCTTTCTCCATCTATTTACTTTTCTTCTCTTTTTTGTCTCATTGTTCTCTTCTTTTGTTCTTCTTCTTCCTTTGCATTCCCTGAGTTTGTTTGCCGGAGTTTGTTTGTTCTTCTATTTGCTCAATTTCTTCGGATTCTCTCCTTCACTCTTTTATTTGTCTTCTTCTTTTTTTCCAAGACTCTTCCCTGATTTCGGTCTTTCTTTACTTTACCCATTCCTCCTCCTCCTCCTCCTCCTCCTCCTCCTCCTCCTCCTCCTCCTGCTTCTCCTCCTCCTCCTCCTCCTCCTCCTCTTTCTATTCCTCATCTTCCTTCTCTCCCTTTTCCTCCTATTACTCCTTCATTTTTGTCTTCCCCTCTCTCGTTCGTTTTCCTCCTCCTCCTCCTCTTTCTCTTTCACTTCTCCTCC
>NC_134784.1:73290335-73297835 GCF_046742065.1 Oratosquilla oratoria
ATGAGGGTCAATTTGTCATGTGGGTTGGTGCATGTGACGTTACGTACAAGGATGTCTTTGAGAACACGTTCGTCTGTTTTGTATGCTGATGTCATTTGGTTTTTGTAATGAACTGTATGTGTGGAATGTGTGTTGTTTTGTCCGTGTTGTGTTGTGGTGCGGGTGATGAAAAGTCTCGTCTCTTTATCAATGAGAAAGTTGGAAAAACTGTTGTTAATGAGAATTTGTTTAACGCGCGATATTTCGGAGTGAAAATGTTCCCAAAAGGAGCAGTTCTTATAGACGCATCGAAGGTTTTCCCGAATGACGCTAAGTTTGTAACGCTAGGGGCACTCACTTGCTGCAATCATGCATTTTTTGGTATCATTCTTTTCTCTGTAAATAGTGGTCGTGTATCGGTTGTCTTCAGAGTTGATAAGGACGTCAAGGAAGGGAATTTTGTTGTGTATATTGAGTTCATATGTACTACACTTCACTTCACATATGATATACAGTATATATATATATATACAAATGTATCGGTAGGAGGCCATGTTGAATGCATGATTTAAGGAGGTCGACAGTAACAATGGTAGTGTTGACCTTGTCTCTAATGGCGATTGTTTTGGGCAGGCATGGGGTTGTTGAGTAGAAGTTCAAAAGTCGTTTTGAACTATTTATGTCTTTTATTCTTCGAGACATCTTTTGACCTAACTCGGCCTTGCTGAGGGAGGGAATTACAAAAAAAAAAAAAAAAAAAAAAAATGGCCACCCGACTTGTAACCTTCAATCTACACCTGCTATGTCGACGATATTTTCATACACACACGCATGCGCAAACACACACACGCACACACACACACACACATATATATATACATATACATATACATATACATATACATATATATGTATACATATATACATATACCGTCAGTTACGATCAATGATATAATAAAAGAGAAAATGGAATTATGGACTTTAAGATCTTTCTCATATTACATATTCAGACAAACAATGCAAATGTGTACACTAACATACACACATATATTCATACATACACGTTATACTTTATTCCCACGCGTATATTTCTTGGACCTTGACTAATACGAAATAATTTACTTTCAGACAAATGGTGCCAATGTATACACTTACTCATACGTACATATATTCATGTATATACCTATGTACTCATTATTCTCTGTTCACAGGCGCATATTTCTTGGTTCTTGATTAATAAGAAATAATTTACTTTCTTCCCCTTTCCGTTGCCTCCTTATGTTTGCAAATTATGCTACTTAGCAATTCCCTCGTTAAAGCTGTGCAAAATGGTCTCGGGGCTCCTCGGGGCTCCTGGCCATTAACTTCCAGAACACGAAATTCTTCGTGGGCTCGAAGCCACTTTCTCCTTTCTCCCTGGTCGCAGTTAAAGTTCTAAGCCGTCGGAAATCCCTCAGGATTTCCAAAATTCCCAATTTCGTTCTGGGGCCCTTGATCCTAGACTTGCACCCAAGTTTCCCCCCTTTCCCTTCCTCCTCCTGTGAATACAGTCGGAGCGTATCCACGTCTCCAAAATGTCCCATGAAGTCTGGCTGTTATTGTCAGATGTGCCGGACACGTTCGGGAACGGGGATGACAATTCGAACGTTTTTGAACGTTTTCTTGTGATAGGAATCGTTGATACCCTGGCATTTCTTCTTTTATCGAAAAATCAAATAAATGAACAGATAATCAAGCAGATAACTAAATAAACAAATGTATAAATACCTGAATAATAGATAAATGAATAAATAAGCACATAAATAAACAAATAAAGAAAGAAATAGGTCAGTAAATTAGTAAATAAAGGATTACCTAAATAAATCAATCAATAAACAAATATACACACACACACACTATATATATATATATATGTATATATATATATGTATATATATATATATGTATATATATATATATATATATATATATGTATGTATATGTATATGTACATACACATATATATATATATATATATATATATATATATATATATATATATATATAGATAGATAGATAGATAAATAAACTCCACTATACTGTGCTGAACATATTTACTTTTTTTTTACCTTAACTGCAGCCAGTCGATTTTATTCACCTAAAGCGATTTTTTTCAATGATTAGACACTGTACCGATTAGTACTCCGAGATATTTCAAACTTCACTCATATATTTTACCGTTAGGCGATTTTATTTACCTGAGAATAGAGAATAGATAAAATTGCAATGAAAAGAAGAATGCTGGGATTTGCATATAGTCTTTCAATAAATCATAACACTGAAGGAGTTTGTTGTCTCTTTGCTGTGTCTCTACCGGACCGTCCAACCACAGAGAGTGGAGTTGCTCAGCATTTTCCTTCCTTGAGACAGGTTCTAATTTCAAATACCTGACGTAAGTGTGGAGCAATAAGACTCAATTGGGAGTTTTAAACTTTCTTGTTGTGAAATACAAAGTAACATATTTGGTTTGTCTGCAGGATAGATGTCTGTCACGTGACCAGAATATGTGACTGGTTTCTCAAGTCTCGGTTAGAATCACCAATGCCATAACCATCACAATCGACATCAAAACCATCACTACCACCACCACTACCACAACTACCACCATAATGATGATGATATTTGCAATGACGACGACGACAACGACGATGATGATGGTGATGATGATAGTGATGATGATGATGATGATGATGATGATGATGATGATGATGATGATGATGATGATGATGATGATGATGATGATTATGCGATGATGAAGCAATAATAATAATAATAATAATAATAATAATAATAATAATAATAATAATAATAATAATAATAATAATAATAATAATAATAATAATAATAATAATAATAATAATAATAATAATAATAATAATAATAATAATAATAATGATAATAATAATAATAATAATAATGATAATAGTAATAATAATAGTAGTAGCAGTAGTAATAATATAGGAATAATAATGATAAAAACAATGATAATATCATTAACTAGGAATATTAACCCATTAAATCCCAAGTTTTTTTGGTCTGGAATTTCCACGGTTTTCTGTAATCTAAGTAATGTGAAGGGTTATGAGAGACAATATATAGTGGTTTTAATGCTTTATTTCCTGCAGTAAGCTTATAAGAAGCTGTCCTCAAATGAGGACACTGGGATAATATAATAGCTTTGTATAGTGATAATCTGTTAGCAAAGGATACTATAAAGAAAAACATATTCTTCTCTTTTTGTGTGTTTGATGCTGAAAACTTGTAAAAATAAATCCGATATTCTAAAAAAAAATATGATATATAGTAACCCAATACAAATAAACTGAATCATGAAAGCCAATATATCATTTTGCATTTACTTTTTGTGATAAGGGGCAAAACATTCTATACAGAGTGTTACATTGCATTTAGCACAATGTGTTCTTGGTTTCTTGGGGCAAGGTTTCCTTTGGCGCCGTCTTTGTTGTTCCCGTTTTGCAACAACATGGTCCTTTCCGTCATACTGAACATCAGCGAGTTTCGTAGATGGGCCTGGTGCGTTACTTTTTCTCCCCAGTTCTCTGCCTGCATCTCCCAACTTCAAATAAGGCACAAATACTGCTCTTTTGAAGCTTACTAAGTCAAGGTGTTCCTTTCCTTGATGTAGGAATTTATGGATGATCCACGCATTTACAATCATCATGTCTAATACACGTGTGAAGAGCGGCCAATACCACTTCTTTCCCCGTAGAGAAGTTGCGTATTTCCCAGTCAACCAGTCATGGTGATCTACATCTCCCATATAAGCATTGTAGTTGTTCAGAACATTTGGCTGAGGAACATCACCTTTTGCTTTGATATCCCTTTGCCATCTCTTAACCTTTTTGACAGGTTCAATGGTATCATAATTCATTCCAACACAAACACACTTGTTGTCAGACCACCTGACAAAAAGAATTTCTTCATTTGTGTCAAACATATAATCATAGGTGCCTCGTTTCTCTTTTTTCATGATATTTGTTGGCCGTAAAGGACATTTGCACAATCTGCTTTCCCTGACTGTGCCTGTGGCCTGATAACCGAGATTCCTAAGACGAATTAACAAATCATACCCAGTGAAAGAGTTGTCAAAGAAAACAGAATGAGAATTTGGTACTTTCACTGCCTCTGACATTCTCAAAACAACCTTTGTTCCGAGTAGCAGGCCATCATTATCATCATTCCTAGAACTCTTGCCACAATACATGTCAAAATTATAGCAGTAACCTGAGGCTCCACATACAGCCCAGAATTTGTAACCAAATCTGGTGGGTTTACCTCTCATAAACTGCTTCAATGAATTACGTCCATAGTACTTCACAATCATTTCATCTACAGATATGAATTCCTCAAATATGCCAAACTGCTGAAATTACTCTTTAGCTAGTGACAATAGAGACCTATTTTGAACCCTTTGTCATGTGTATTGTCCTTGGCATCTTCATTATTGCAAAAATGTATAAGACTTTTCACAAGCTGATAACGATTTCTTGACATTGCCCTTTGAATGATTGGGACCCTGAGATCTTCCTCACTTGACCAGTAATCTCTCTCAGAAGGAACTTTGTGATATCTAGAAAATATTCCAATGAATGTTTTCAACTCATCAACACTGAATGTAAAATCACACATATTTTTACATGAACTTGCATAGTGAACTGTCTCTTTGACAATGTGCTCATAAATGCCGGGAGTCACAAGTTTCTCAAACAGTTCCAGAGGTGATAAAGTATCTAGATTATCTTTCATTTTCTGCAAACAATCCCTGTGATATTCGGAACGCCCTTTGACCTTCCTGTATTCAGGAGTTTTGTGTTTCCATACGGGTTCAGAGTCACAAAATTTGCATTTTTTTTGTGGATGATGTAGCGGCTTTAGCTTTATTTTCAGCATGTTCTTCTATCGGCACTCTATCCACATGAACTTCTAAGGTACCAGGCACATCTTGAACAGATATCTCACCCATTTCATCTTCAGCTATATCCTCTTTGTCAGTCAGTTCATCTACATCCGGTGGTACAATAATCACATCACCTCTTTCAGCTGTATCTTCCTCTTCATCCTCATCAAACAATAATTCAAGGGCTCTCTCAAGTGTGAGTGCAGAACGTTGTCTCTTCGCCATATGTGATGAAACAGAATAATATACATAAGTTTATAAAAGAGAATAATCATAATAAAATAAAACAAAACAAAATAACTTTTCTTTTTCTATTCTTAAATGTTGGCCTGTATTGGCCATGTAAGGGGAAACAGATCCCTCGCACATTGACACTACTATTATACAGTAATTATATAACTACTATAACTAAATAGTTGCACTATTATAATGCACCATCCTTTGAAGCAGTATTCAGTCAGATGTGTTGCCTACAACGATCCGAGCACAAATGACGTATTAGTGGGTGTAGCAGGCACCGTCATCCATGGCATGTTGTAACATGAATAATCAGAGGGAGTCGCAGGTTCTTTTATTGTTGTCCCGTTGTGACCTGTAGTAGCACATGCTTCTATTATATTGTCCCAGTGTCCTCATTTGAGGACAGGCATTTTATAACATTGCTGGCTTGCTGGGTACTAATAACAATTACCTGATATATAATGTACATGGTAAATCAGCGTCTTAGAAACATGTGACAACACCTATAATATCTGTGTCGATAGAGTAGTACTCTGAATTGAAGATGAAATGTTGGCTTATTTGTGGCTCAATTTATCCCTGAAATTAGACCCCAACTAAATGCTTTTGTATGCATCAGTGAAACATAGTTTTAACATGAGGTTGTTGCAAAAATATTATAGCTTATATTTTATGTATCTTTGAGTTATTCTATTCGCTTATTTATGAATATGACAATAATATACCCGGTGTCCTCAAATGAGGACACTGGGACATAATGGGTTAACAATAACAACAATATCCACTAAGATTATATGTAATATAATATAATAATTCATTAGTAATATATTAGTAATATGTAATATACTAGCCAATTACCCGCACGTTGCTGTGAGTTCGTGAATAATCCCTAACTTAACCATATCATACCTAACTTTAACCCATAACCCTAACCAAAATATCTTTAAAATGAAATATAGCTTTAAGCACTCCCCTCCCAGATGTGCGCGCCCCTACCCGAAGGTTGGAAAATCCTAGTTTGAAAATACATGCATACACAAACACAAATATCATGTGCACATTCTTTTGCGTGCGTGTGTGAGTGTGTGTGGATTGACAATAAATGCCTACAACTAAAAGGTGAAGAAATGTATCTACTTTATTCATCTTCAGAATATATATGGTTATAGGGGTTTGTTTGGAAAAACCTAGGAAGAGTTCGTATATATATATATATATATATACATATATATATATATACATATATATATATGTATATATATGCATATATATATGTATATATATATACATATATATATATATATATATATATATATACATATATATATATGTATATATATGCATATATATATGTATATATATATACATATATATATGCATATATATATACGTATATATATATATATATATGTATGCATATATATATATGTATATATATATATATTTTTTCTTTTTAAGGATATCGATTCATAAGGTGGTCATTAAGTGTGAATTTGTACAGTCTCGATGTTGATCATGTGTAAATAATAAATTTCCGCCGCACTAAAATTAAATGAAAATAAGCAATATTCTAACATTTGATAAAATTATACAATCATTTTATATTTGCAAGATTTTTTCTTACAAAAGCTATCATGGTTTGTGGCAACATTAATTTCACAAATATAAATAGTATATATGAACGCATACAATGGTTTGTTTAATTATATTGATTCTTATGTTACAAATATAATAACTTAAGGGGGGGACTACAGTAGCGGGGTGTTCTCTCACCATAAACCACATAACTATAACCCTTAACCCTAACCAAAACATATTTTCTTAAATTGAATATAGCTTTAAATACTCCCTCTTCCAGGTGTGCGCCCCCCTCCCGAAGTTGGGAAACCCTAATTTGAAAATACATGCATACACAAACACATATATGTGTACACATTCTTTTGTGTACGTGTGTATGTGCATGTGTGTGTGTGTGTGTGGATTGACAATAAATGTCTACAGCTGAAAGGTGAAGAAATGTATCTAGTTTATTTATCTTCAGAATATATATAGTTATAGTGGTTTATCTGCAAAAACGTAGGAGTGTGTGGATGAACTATTTCCACCCGCACAAAAAATAAATAAAAATAACCAATACTTTAACATTTGGTGAAATTATACAATCATTTTCCATAAACATGCTATCTTCTTACAAAAGCTATCATGGTTTGTGGCAACATTAATTTCACAAATGTAAATAATATTTATGGATACATATAATGGTTTGTTTAATCATATTAACTCTTAAGTCACAACAAATACTACGTGACTTTAGGGGATACTAC
>NC_134784.1:73305335-73310335 GCF_046742065.1 Oratosquilla oratoria
TGAAAATCAGACAGACAAATGATAACAAAACAAAAACAAATAATATAAGATAAATTATAATCATTAGAGCATCTTACTTAGGTATTTATCTAAATGATTCTTAAAGCTTCGAACTGAACTACATTGCACTACCTGTGCAGGAAGTTTATTCCATTCATTAACTACACGGTTGGCAAAGTTGTTTCTACCTACTTCCAAGTTGAATCTATTTCCGGACAGTTTGTAAGTATAATATCAGATACTGAATGGTCCCCAGTACGCAGCTATTCATTTTATCAGGAGCATGTATCTCGATGGAAGCTTATCGGAAACTGAGACGCTGTCAGGATGAGGTTTCACCTCCTCTTCTTTTTCACTTTCTTCCAATTCGCATCACTGTCCTTGTTTCTTACTGTGTGTTTTATATATATATATATATATATATATATATATATATATATATATATATATATAGGCGCCATGCCTCAGATCATTGAACTTATTTTATGTACCTTCAGCTATAGTCTTCAATCGAGGTGAATAAAAATATCTCTCTTTTCTTCTATGTTTATCTTCTGTTAATCTTCATAGACTGCACTCTCTACAAAGTTCTTGCAAAGAATTTCGTCAAGAACACTTAGTTTGGGTCCTAGATCAGCCTGCGGTGACGTCATGATTTCTTTAGCCCAATGACCTTTAGTTATATATACAAGAACCTCCCCTAAGAGCGTGGTCTTACAATCGTGAACCATTTGAATTTTCTCCTCCTCCGCCCTTTCTCCAATCAGATCTGCCCTTACAACTCTGTATGCAATATTGCTTACTCAAACAATCTCAAATTCACTGCACACTGACTTAGTTTACATCAGCAAAAGTAAAACTTATATATAGTAATAAAATCAAGTCCCCAGGATCTTGTTTACAAACATAACGCTGAGAGCGAAGTAATAGAATTCCTCGCCTTCTCACTTTCGAATAATTGTTTACAAAACAGCCGATCTAATAAAAATGTAACAATCGCCAATCTACCCCTCTTTCTACCTTTATTTACGAGCCTCTTATATGAGAACTCAAACCTAGCCGATACATAACAAATTGACAGTGACTTAACCAACTCAGCTATCATGAGCTAAGCACAATTTCTTATATATGTAGGTTCAAGTTACATACGTATACATGAAATTCATACTCAACCTATCCCCACCATGATTAGCCATTGATAGTATGTACACAAATGGAATTTTATTACCATGGATATCTGTGTTCTGGGGACCATTTAGTATTTGTGATGAAATCCCACTTGCATACACACTGCCAATGACTAATCATAAAGATGGATTGAGTATAAAATTTGTATATACGTATGTAAGTCAAGCATACATTAATAAGAAATTGTGGTTAACTTATATCCCTCTTGATGGCTGAGTTGGTTGAGTTACTGTTCATTTGTCACACATCGACTAAGTTTAATTTCTCAGCCTGACAGCGTCCTAGTTTCTGGATATACTTCCATCGATTTACATACTCCTGTTAGTCTCGATTGTGTTTACAAGGAATTAAAATGGAAATAAGTTAATACAATTGGTAAGATGATTTGTATACTGGGGAGCATTCAGTAACTGTTAATAAAATCACGCTTGCTGTACATACTACCAATGGTTAATCATGGCGGAGATGAGTTGAGTATAAAGTTCGTATATACATATGTAACTAGAGCATACATATATAAAAACTGTGCTTAACTTATATCCCTTGAGGTGGCTGAGTTAGTAAGGTCACTGCCCTTTCATTATGTATCGGCTAGGTTCGAGTCCTCGGCCTGACAGCGTCTCAGTTTCCGAATATGCCTCAATCGAGCTATATACTCCTGTTGGCCTCGATGATGTTTGCAAGGAATTGGAATGGAAATAAGTTAATGTGGTTGATAAGATGATTGCGTGAATATATGTATGATACATGTATGTATGTATGTATGTATGTATGTATGTATGTATGTATGTATGTATGTATGTATGTATGTATGTATGTATGTATGTATGTATGTATGTATGTATGCATGTATGTATGTATGCATGTATTTATGTATGCATGTATGTATGTATGCATGTGTGTGCACAGTATGTATGTATGTAGGAGATAACTTTCAGGGCAGCTTTTATAACTGAATATATTATATGGATATGATGATGACAAGATTAACACTACTGACGACCAGCTTAACACTAATGCATATTTTTCTAAGTATATTAAAATTACTTGCAGATATTTCCACTGATATATACAGTCAGTGCAAGTAATGCAACATGTGTTAGGTATGATAATGGAACCTAAGTAATGAGGGCAATAGTGTTGCAAATTTATGGTAATTAGAATAATCGCAAAAGAGGAGAAAAAAAAGCGCTGTGGATACGTTAGGAAAACTGTAAGAAAAGATTTAAAGTATCTACATACATTCAATAGGGAAATGAATAAAGAAAAAATAAATTAAAAGAAATCCTGGGCCTTCATATTCCTTGACAAAGCGAGTGTGTTGTCTCTACTGATTGTTGTTGGTAGATTAACCCATTTTGGTCCCGCTGTCTCCTCTCTTCCTCTTCCTCTTTCCTCCTGCTTCTTCCTCGTCCTACCAGCCCCCACTTTTATCCCCAACTAAATAAAATGTCTTGTAGTGACTTGACTAAGTTTCCTGTAGTGAAACACTAACACAAATAAAATTATCAAAATATTCTCAAGCCGTTCTTGCCTGGAATATGGTCCCCGTTTCCTCCACCATATAAATATAATCGTCTGTTATTAGTTAGATTTTTTTTCTAAATGCAATAGAAATTAATATAAGAGGAAATAAGTTCTGAAAAAAACCCGAGATCTTCACGAAATTTCTTAAAATGCGTATGAAAGTACCGTTTCTTGGAGATAAAGTGGAAAGCATTGTAGTTCACGTAATTCCACCGTGAGAATATTTCAGCACAGCTGCAAGGCAAACTGCATTGCAAATTAACCTTTTAGACCTTGGCCACGTCTCTGCCGAATAAAACTGCCTACTTTTAGCTAGAATGGTATCTAGAATGCGAGTTAATGGGTGAAAATATATAGCTTAGTACTAAATTTTCAGACCAAAAACAGAGCCTCCGTACTTATGAAAATTGTTACATAAAGAGGAAGCAAGACAAAGAGTCATTCAGGCAAACATACAGACAGACAGACAGACAGACAGACAGACAGACAGACAGACAGACAGACAGACAGACAGACAGACAGACAGGTATAGAGACAGACAGACAGGTAGACAGATAGACAGGTAGACAGACAGACAAGCAGAGATACATGCACCATAACACAGACAGAGAAAGAGAGATAAAGATAGATAGATAGATATATACATAGATAGATAAGTAGATAGGTAGATAAGTAGATAGATAGATAGGTAGATAGGTAGATAGGTAGAGATAGATAGATAGATAGATAGATAGATAGAGAGAGAGAATGAGAAAGAGAGAGTTAGAGAGAGAGAGAGAGAGAGAGAGAGAGAGAGAGAGAGAGAGAGAGAGAGAGAGAGAGAGAGAGAGAGAGAGAGAGAGAGAGAGAGAGAGAGAGAGAGAGAGAAAGAGAGCGAGAGAGGGTGTGTGTGTTCGCACTTGAGAGCTCTCGCTTGTTTGTTTATTTACTCTTGTTTCTAGTTCCTCACTCTCTTCTAAACTTTCTAAATTGTTTTGGTAAATCCCCTTTGCGGACTTCATTTTCGTTTTGTCTCGACTGAAGACCCTCAAGTCTTAACAATTTGTGAATTATTCAACAAATAATCATTCTGAGAGAGATAGGCGGTTGAAATATGTGTCTTTATTTACTACATTGTCTATTCACGTACAAAACGTTTGTATATCAAGTGCTGTTTGTTCATGCGTCTTCTTTTATGTTCATTTACTAACGTTTTTCTTTCATTGAGTTCAGCAAATCTTCTTTGAGTGAAGTTTGCGTGTTTGGGGTGTTACAAGTTTCTGTACGTGTAGTTCATTTAAGTTTTCTTAGTTTAGAAGAAATGCACATGCAACAATGTAAAGTATTTAGAAGCAGTGGAAATGAAGGACACCGAAAATAATTTTAGAAGTTTGCAGTTACAATCATATATACATATATATATATATATATATATATATATATATATATATATATATATATCACATGCAACAATACACATGCAACAATGTAAAGTATTTAGAGGCAGTGGAAATGAAGGACACCGAAAATAATTTTAGAAGTTTGTAGTTACAATCATATATATATATATATATATATATATATATATATATATATATATTATATATATATATATATATATATATATATATATATATATATATATATAATACTGATGACCCACTTTCGGAGAAGAATAAGCGAAGATATAGAGATCTGTATATTTCGATCACTTACTGTCATCAGTATTATTTTACATATGTGCTACGACATATCTTTGTTGTGATATATATATATATATATCACAACAAAGTAATGTCGTAGCACATTGGTAAAATAATACTAATGACCCACTTTCGGAGAAGAATAGGCGAAAGTAAAGAGATCCGTGTATCTCGAACATTAACTGTGATCCTCTTCAGCAGATGTGTTACAGAGTGGAGAGAAGCATGTGTATATACAAAAGTAGTGAGGTGAACAGGTAGGGACGGGTACTCAGGTTACGTGTCCGGCGCTACGTGGACATTGATATATATATATATCTATATATATATATATATATATATATGTATACATATTATCGTGGCCAGGGAGAGCGTCGCTTCACTCATACGCTGGCTTCAGTCCCCACGGTCCTTCCGGGCAAGCCACCTTTCCCCGTTCCATAAAGCTCCAGTCATGAATTCCTTGAGCATTCCCTTCATCTTCCCCATCGAGGGTTCTCTCTCGTGGAAACAATTCTTTGTCCTAAACTGAGTCTCACAGTACAGTTTCTGTTTTTGTACGAAGTCATCCCACTGATACCCCATGATTGTCCTGAATAATTT
>NC_134784.1:73345335-73355335 GCF_046742065.1 Oratosquilla oratoria
TGCAGTTTACCTGAGCCCCATTTAAATAGAGATGAAAAAATCTTTGCTTTCTTTTTTCTGTCAGTTTGAACTACTCTGACCTGGATAACACCTGCCTTATCCGAGCTGCCGTCAGATTGTTTCATTCATCTTCCTACCACTCCTTTAATAGCAAAGAAGGTTTTAGCCAATCCCAATTAACCTTTTCGGACTTGATGGTAATTTTCTTTTTATTCTAGCAACCACCAGAAGACTTTTTTTTAAATCTCCGTAGCAGTCATTCTGTAGCAGAGACGGGAGTGGGGAGGAGGGGGGGGGCAATTATTACATCATTTCTAATTTAAGGTCTAGAATCAGATAAAAACAAGGTACTCCCAAGAATCTTCAGGATCTCTCTTTCTGTATAGAAAATCTTTCTTTTCCTTTCATTTCAAAGCGTTTACTATCCTACACAACTTCCACGTCTCTGCAGTATTACCTTTGTCTTCTTCACTCACCTCACCAATCACTATCCTGTTCCCACACAGTGGGAAGTGAGAAATCCCTGATAGTGGATAGGCCTGTCAGCCGGGGCAAGCCGCTTTTTTTTTTTTTTTTTTTTTTAAGCCGACGTTGGGTCGCCTCACCACCTGACCAGGGCTGTCGGGAGTCAACGGAGCAAACCCGTAGTGTGTCCCAGGAATCAAATTCACGACCACCTGCTCATGACTTCAAGACGGTGTCCACTGGTCTACCGCGCGGCTCTCTTTTCCTTCACTGATATTCTACATCTTTTTCCATCCACCCAGTTTCCAGACACTTTTTCCCAATTCTTATTTTCCAGCTCCCCACGCCTCCAATACCTTTTTCGAATGTCCAGCACGGTTTCCCCCTCCACTTTTTCCCTTGTTCATTTTACTGTTCACGATTTCACACAATCTCTATCCCGCTCCACCGTTCCACATTCTGTTTTACTAAACTCGTTTCTAACCTTGTAAACCTTCCTCACTCTCCATGAAGCCCCAGAAGACTCCATCTCCATCGATTTCATCTCCATCGAGACTGGTTACCTCAGCGAGCTCACTTCACCCCAACGAGGAGTGTTGCCTTAACCGTTACAGATTTTTCATTCTTCCTGGTATTTTACGTTCCACCCATATCGTTTGTGTGTGTGTGTGTGTGTGTGTGTGTGTGTGTGTGTGTGTGTGTGTGTGTGTGTGTGTGTGTGTGTGTGTGTGTGTGTGTGTGTGTGTGTGTGTGTGTGTGTGTGTGTGTGTGTGTGTGTGTGTGTATGGGAATGCATTTACCTAGTTGTATTTTACGGGAAGGGAAGCTACGCTCGTGTTGTCCCGCCTTTGTATCTCGCAGTGTCTAGTTTGCTCTTAAATTCATAAATGGATTTTGCACACACTCTTTTTTTTTGTCCAATTTGCTCCAAGTGTCCACCACTCTATGTGGAAAACTATTCTTCTTCAGATCTCTTCTATAACTATGTTTTTTTGAGTTTCTTTCCATGTCCTCTTGTGTTTCTCTTGTCCAAATTTAACAAGTCCTCTCTATCAAGTATTTCTGTGCCCTTCATGATTCTATAGATGGTCAGTAGGTCTCCTCTCTTCTTTGCTCTAAAGTCGGAAACTCCAATTTAGCCAGTGTCTCCTCATATGACAAGTTTGAAAGTGCAGGATCCATTTTCTTGGCTGCTCTCTGGATTCTTTCAATTTTCTTTATATTCTTTTTGGTACTGGGTAGTCTCAATGTCGCCACATGTTCTAGTCTAGGCCATGTCAGTGTGACTAATACTTTTTTAATTATTTCTTCATCCAAATATGGAAATGATACTTTTATTGATCTTAGCAAGTTATAGGATTCTCCGACTATTTTGTTTATTTGTTTATCAGAGGACAAACGTTTGAGAAAATTACTCCCAGATCTTTTTCCAGTCCCACTTTCTATACCTCCCTAGTTCCAATTTTATATTGTCCCGATATTCTATTTTTACTTTTTCCAAACTCCATTATGCTACACTTCTTAATGTTGAAGTCCACTTCCCATTTCTGACTCCACTTCCAAACCTTATTCAGGTCTTCCTGTGGTGATTCGCAATCCGTTTCTGTTTTTACTTACCTTAACAATTTAGCGTCGTCCGCAAAGAAGCTCATGTAACATTCCACATGATCATCCATACCATTCACATAAATAGCAAACATTATTGGAGCCAATACAGATCCTTGCGGAACTCCACTAATCACCTCCCTCTAACTTGAATATTTTTCTCTGAGTATTACTCTCATCTTTCTACTAATCAGAAAATCCTCCATCCATTTAGCAGGTTGCCTTGTATCCCTTCTATATCTTCCTTCATTTTTTAATATTCATTTTTTGTGTGGTACCTTGTCGAAAGGTTTGTGTAAGTCCAAGAAAGCACAATCAGCTCATCCATCCCTTTCTTGTGTTATATCTATTAGTCTTGAGTAAAAACATAGTAAGTTTGTGGTACCTGATCTTCCCTGTCTGAACCCAAATTGTCTTGGGTTTGTTATCTTATTTTCTTCCATGTGTTTTACCTATCTATTCTTGATAATTTTCTCACACACCTTGGCTATAGTGCTTGTTAGTGAGACCTGTCTATAGTTAGTTGGTTCTTCCTTGTTTCCTTTTTTATGTATTGGTACAATGTTAGCATTTTTCCAGTCTTTTGGTAATTGTCCTTGTTTAAGTGAGCAGGTTATTATGTTATATATTTTGTCCATTAGTTCTTCTTTGCAATCTTTTAGAATCCAATTTGCAATTCCGTCCGGGCCATGCGATTTCTTAACAGCAAGGTTTGTTAAATGTTCTATTATTTCTTTTTGTGTTAATATTATTTCGCTCATGGGGGGAGATCGCACTTCACTTCCTTCGTCCCAATACTGTGCCTTCTCTCAAGTGAAAACCGACTTGAAGTGATTATTTATGACTTCGGCCATTTCTAGATCTTCTGTATATTCTATATTTCCTTGGCGTAGTTTCGCCATTTTCTTTTTATTTCTAAGTTTATCATTCACATATCTATGAAAGAGTTTGGGTTGCTACTTGCATTTTTCTATAATGTCTTTTTCATAGTTCCTTTTTCCTCTCTTCGCACGTTTACAGACTCATATATTTCTATAGTTTATATATATTTGCCATTTTTCATGTTTTTATCTTTTCTCCACCTTTTCCAAGCTCTGTCTCTTCTACCTTTTGCCTCACTGCATCCTCTGTTAAACCAGCATTTAATATACAATCTCTCTTATTTCTGTTTTGGTGCGTGTCTATTTATTCCTTCATTATACTTATACTGTACATCAAGATCTCCCATTTCTCTTCCACTTTTGTCTCTTCCATTTGGAATTTTTTCCAATTTGCATTCTGAAAGAATTTCTTTAATTTTCCAAAGTCCGTTTTGTTGTACATCAATCTTCCTTTCCTATGCTTTTCATTTCTCTCCATATATATTTCTTCCTTTAGTTCAGTCTTTATAAGTATATGGATACTCTTTCCAAGTGGTGTCTTGTATTCAATTTATCCAAGATTTCGGGTTCCGTTGTAAATATTAATTCTAGTCTCGACGGTTCCTCATTACTTCTGTATCTGGTGTTTTCACTGACCCACTGTGTCATTGTATATTCTATGGTTATATCCAGTAATACATTACCCCACAAGTCTTCTTCGGTTTTCGTTGTCATGTCCTTCCAACAAATTTCTCTGCAGTTAAAGTCCTCCATAATTATCAGGTTACCCCCACCCATTAGTATCTCATTTAATGAATGCCTTGCATCTTCTAGTATTTTCATATGATCGATCTCTTTTCAAGCGTTCGTTTTTGGGGGCACATAAAGCACAAAAATTTTTATATTTTTCATATCCTTGTCTTCGACTTTTATCATGATCAGTTCTACATTGCTTTTGCCCTCCGTAATTTTTGTCATATTCAAGTTTTTCTTGGCCAAGAACATGATTCCTCCTCCCTGTCTCTCGTTTCTGTTTTTAATCCAGTAATTGTATAGCCCTTGAACAACACTGATGGATGGTATTGAACCCCTTAATTTCGTCTCTACAATTCCCATTATGTCTGTTTTTTTTTTTGTTTTTTTTTTTTTTTGTTTTTTTAGCTTCATATTTTAATGCCTTCTCTTTTTCTAATTCAACACTTATTTCTCATTCTATCCATATCTTATTGTAATGTTCACTCCTTGCCAACTTACTTTTTCTAATATATCTTCCACTACAATATTTTATCTTAGTTTTATCTTTAAGGGTCGATTTCTTTCCTTAAAATAATGTCCTATATTATACACATCGTCTATGTCTTTCCCTACTTCCCGACCTCCATCATTAATTTCTTTTAAGATTCCTATTGCTGTTTTTTTTTTCTCTCTCATGTACCTCACCAGACCAAGTTTTTCTCTTAGTCCATATACCACAATACATTTTTTTCTGTCCAGTCCATCTCTAACCCGATTTTTTTTCTTTAACTATTTGAATTATTGTATCTTTTGTATTTTCCTGCATTTGTTGTTCGACTATTACTTTAAAAGCAATTTCTTCATTTTCTCTGTTTTCCTTCCATTTCTTAATCTTTTGGATACTTTCCTCACCTTAATTTTCTTCAATTCTTTCTGCCATTTCTTGTATTTAGTTATTTACCTCTTTTTTCAGGTTTTCACTATTGGAAGCATAATTATTTTTCCCCTTTTCATTTTCACGCTTCACCTCTATTATATAATTTTCATTACCTTAAGTTCGGTTCTTAGTTCTGAGTTTGTTATTCTTAGGTCGGAAATCTCGATGTTAGCTTGCGCTAAGCAATCCAATAATTCTACAATTTCTTTCCTTAGGCCCATGATTTCGTCCTCCCACCCTTTTCTATTTTTGTTCATTTCCATTCCTATGTCTAAGATTCGAATTAAATTCCTTCTTTCGTACTCACCAAATCCTAAAAACGATTCTTTATCATATATTCGTCTAGCCGCTGCAGTTTGGAATCGCTTGTTTACATTGTACTTCGGCGTGGCGCCTCTATATGTCTCTGCTGTCAAGTCATCATTCCATTCAAACTTATCGTTGTTTTCCTTCATTTCTGTTTTCTTATTACGTCTAACTATCACTGCAGAGACTTTATAGTGGACACCCACGATTGCTCCCCTCCCATTCAATACAAACCAGATTTCCTTCTTTTGTTTATGACCAAGAATTTTCCTCTTCTGCGGAACACAAACGACGAAGATGTTTACGGTTCCGTAGCTTCCGTAGCAACAATCGTAAGGTTTTGTCTTATACTTTCAGATTTACTGTACTGAGCTTCAAATGTGTGTGTATGTGTGTGCGTGTTTGTGTGTGTGTGTGTGTGTGTGTGTGTGTGTGTGTGTGTGTGTGTGTGTGTGTGTGTGCGTGTGTGTGTGTGTGCGTGTGTGTGTTAGTGTGTGTGTGTGTGTGTGTTTGTGTGTGTGTGTGTGTGTGTGAGGTTATGTGTATCTGTGTGTGTATGTGTAAAATGTGTGTGTATGTATTTGCGTTTGTACATGTGTCTTGCAAATAAGTATTTCCTTGGTATAAGACTTTTCTCTCGGTATGTATTCCCTATATTGCAATCCTCACCATCCAGTATAAAAAAAAAAATCTTCAAAGGTGCCGATGAACACTCCATTTCCCCTATACCTCCTCTTTAATCCGCTCCTTCATCGAAAGTCCATACCTCCTGACATCTACTCACCGTTATTCCTTCTCGACGTATTTCCAAGTGTCTCTTGTGCCAAATGTATACTCCAACTGACGACCTCTCAGCGTCCCTCGCCTCTCCCTCTTTCCTTCCTTCCTTCCAGATCGACAAACACTCGAACTCGCTGCCTTTTCCGTATCCGACAAATGGAACCTAACGGGTCTTCACTACGACAACGCTCTTGCAGTGCGGGCAACCGATTTTAACGCGCAACAAATAAGCGCATTGAAAGTGTGTGGTGGTTTATCATTAGAGATAGCGTATATCTTGATTAGATGCTATGTCGACTTATGATGACTAAAAGAAATGTATTGATGTCATGATACTTAGTATGACAAATAGTCAATGAAAGCTGTTTATTTGTGTGTGTGTGTGTGTGTGTGTGTGTGTGTGTGTGTGTGTGTGTGTGTGTGTGTGTGTGTGTGTGTGTGTGTGTGTGTGTGTGTGTGTGTGTGTGTGTGTGTGTGTGTGTGTGTGTGTGTGTGTGTGTGTGTGTGCGTGTGTGTGTGTGTGTGTGTGTCTGTGCGTGCGTGTGTGTATGTGTGTGTGTGTGTGTGTGTGTGTGTGTGTGTGTGTGTGTGTGTGTGTGTGTGTGTGTGTGTGTGTGTGTGTGTGTGTGTGTGTGTGTGTGTGTGTGTGTGTGTGTGTGTGTGTGTGTGTGTGTGTGTGTGTGTGTCTGTGTGTGTGTGTGTGAGTGTAAGTCCAGCGTGAATATATTTCAGTACGTATCTTATTTCTGTTTTATTTCCCAGCAACATATTTATATCTTTCACAACACTGTTGACGTTACCATTTATGTTTCACAGCCACATTTTACTTACAAACACTATATGACCTATTTGACAACATCTATTTTCCAAACTGTTGAGATTAATTTTGATAGTTTATTGTATTCTTCTGTCCGACAGGCCGCGAGTCCTATGTCCTCAGTAGAAAATAGAGAAAATGGAATAAGATTGTAAATATATTTTGTCAGCTTCGCCCCAGAGAAAGATTCCTCCGAAGACCCTTTGGGCAAAACTACTCAGAAATAAACACGGAACTAGACCTATGTCTAATTCTATATCTCCTTCAAATTGTCACAATGTCTGATCATGCATACATACATACATAATATATTCATACATTACATATGGAAATATATATAAACATAAAGACACCTATTTATAAGTACATAGAGCACAGATATGCACTTACATGCATATCACAAGACGAAAATGTAGTAGCACATTTAGTAAAATGTTTTAAATTACCCACTGTCGGAGAAACAAAGCAAAAGAAACAGACGAACTGTATATTTCGACCACTACTCTTCAGCTGAAGAGGACCACAGTAGTGGTCGAAATATACAGTTCGTCTGTTTCTTTTGCTTTGTTTCTCCGACAGTGGGTAATTTAAAACATTACATGCATATATACCTGTCTAGATATTTCTCTCCATTTATATACCAAGAGATTCTTTCTCCTTACAAGGTAGGTAGCTTTGATATATTCGGTACATATATATATATACAAATCCACGCATACATATAATTACATATGCATACATGTATATGATATATAAATATACACACACATAAATACGTACATGCCTACACATATTCGTACACACACACACACACACACACACGCTCCCGAGAGGAAAAACGTAGGCTCCATCGTGTTTAAAAAAAAGCTTGTGAGGGCTCGAGTTTTCTCCTTAAGAAAAAGAAAAATATTTTTTTATTTTTTCAAGAACCTGGAGGAGGTAAACACATGCGTCGATCATCTTAGTATCAAGAACCGTGTTGTATATCTTGAACAGACATCAGCTCATATCACACATTTGTACTTGTCTACTCTCGTATCTTTCGGACATTGAGAGGAATTGACGTACGTCTAGAATATACTTAGAAGATCCAGAAATGATAAAATAAGAATATCTATTTATCTATCTATCTACCTATCTATCTATCTATCTATCTATCTATCTATCTATCTATCTATCTATCTATTCATCTATCTATCTATTCATCTATCTATCTATTCATCTATCTACCTACCTACCTATCAATCTATCTATCTATCTATCTATCTATCTATCTATCTATCTATCTATCTATCTATCTATCTATCTATCTATCTATCTATCTATCTATCTATCTATCTATCTACCTATCTATCTTACTATCTACTGTATATATCTACGAGCATCTATATAGATACCAAAAAGACCATTTCCTCTTCTAATGGATATAGTAGTAATAAGAATAGATGAGTATTATAATAAATATTAGTATCTAGATTAGAAACAAATGCATTTGAAGTCAAAACATGATAAAGTATATTCGTCAGAATGCACCAAAATAGACTTCATTGAATATTAGATGTAATTTTTCAAGGTATCTTAGTTCTAGATTACAGTATATAAAAGGTCAACAATTTGATTGTATTTTGTTATATTACTATCTATCACCAAGCAATTTTATTCAGTCAGCATTTTGCTGCTTTGTGTGGCTTTAGTAATCTTTTTAACTGTCGCCAGGCGATTTAATTCAGCCAAAGGAGACCCTTTCCCCAATGAAAGCTGGAATTACTTAATATTCGATAACAACATAATCACAATATCTAGGAATCTTGATTTTGACGATTTTATGCAAATAGGGGAAGTCAAAAACCATTCTTTATGGGCTCTCCCAGTAACAAACAGATTCCTTCATCAAAACGTGTCTCTTTGAGTAAACGGATTAAAATTGTCCTCAGGTCTTCAGGTCTGCAGGTCTGTAGGGATTCAAGTCTTCATCAAAGTCTCAAGTCTTTAGATGTGATGAGGGAACCCTCTAAACTGAATGAAATCGCTTGGTATTAACGGAAGTCTTAAAGTCTTAAAAACGAAGACGTTTGTACTGATTTTTGTGTTTCAGACACTTCATTGTCATCACCGTTATGTTCGAATTCTTGCCTCAAGAGGTCCTTGACCGATACGAATCCCAAAGATTGAGCTCAAAATGGACACTATCGCCTGATATCTGCTACAAACAGCTAGTCACTAATGGAACCTTTGCTTTTACAAAGATGATACAGTTTTCTCCTCCTCATCTTCATCCTCCTTCTCTTCCTCCTTCTCCTGTTCCTCCTCCTCCTTTTTCCTCCTCCTAATTTTCCTGGTCTTCCTCTTATTTCTTGTCTTTTGGTTCCTACTATTTCTCCTTATCCTATTACTACTGTTCCTCCTACTATTCCTCCTCCCGTGTTCTTCCTTTTACTGTTCCTAATAATCCTCCTACTATTCCTATTTTTGTTATTTTCTAATTACCCTAATTATTCTTTCTTTTCTTATTAATTCTCTTCCTATACTTTTTTTTCCTCCTTATTTTCCTCAGCCTCCTCTTCCTCAAGCTTCTAATTTCTTTTTCATTCTTTCCTTGGATCTTTTCTTCCTTTCTCCTCCTCCTCTTCTTCTTCTTCCTTCTCCTTCTCCTCCTCTTCCTCCTCCTCCTCCTCCTCTTCCTCTTCTTCCTCCTTTTCTTCCTTCGCCTCCGAGCCAGCGAAGACCTCCTTCTTTCCTTGGATCTTTTCTTCCTTTCTCCTCCTCCTCCTCTTCTTCTTCTTCCTTCTCCTTCTCCTCCTCCTCTTCCTCCTCCTCCTCCTCCTCCTCTTCCTCTTCTTCCTCCTTTTCTTCCTTCGCCTCCGAGCCAGCGAAGACCGTGGCTTTGCTACCGATTCTACTTTTAGAAAGAGAACGACTGTTGTTTACATGTCCAATCTCTTTGAAATGACGATTATTTGTTTGTATGTGTTTTTTTACGATCACTGCGTAAAAGGATTTTCTTTTGAGAAAAATTTCCGGTTCACAGAGGACAAAGGTAATGTACACTCACGAGAAGAAGCTTTGACCCATCTAGATATGCTTATGATACAAAAGGTTTGAAATTTTCTATCTATTCATGAGGACAAATGTAATGTACAATCACGACAAAAAAAAAGGATAAATATTCATATTCTTTGTAGAAAAACTTTTATTTATATACTTGTATTCAAGAAAATTACCTAACTATAAGTTGAGGACCACATGAAAAAATAAGTCACGCAATCATAAAAAGAATCATATTGACATTGTATGAACAAGGGTCAAACATTTTGCGTGTGACTGTATATACACATACCTGTTCATTTTACGTTATAAGGGGTGGCTGGCTTAAAGTGGTCAAAAACATGTCAGTGATGTTTAAGTGTTTAGCGTATAATGGTTAAATTGTATTAAGTGTTATGATCAAATCGATGAATTCACCAAGGACAGATTTTCCACTAAAAGTGTATCAAC
>NC_134784.1:73362835-73365335 GCF_046742065.1 Oratosquilla oratoria
AGGTGTATATCAAGCCTACCAATCTCGAACTATGCCTGAGCGGTAAAAGAACTCTACCATTGCTTCCTTCTACAGAAGAGCCCTTACCCACTGCTCTTCCTGAACGTCCATTACGAAGGAGTTCGACCGAGCAACATAGATGTTGGTCAACAATGTACATTCCAATCAGGATTGTCAACGTGTCCTCCGTACTGTTCTAAACAAATGACACGAGGGACAACAATCTGTTGATGAGGAAGAAGGAACCACTCACAGCCTCTTCTATAGAACTTACATGTCATCTGCTCACCGTGAAGAAGAGAAGAGTAAGGGAAGTATCATTGACAGGAATATTCAAGTTACCTACCCCTTAGGCCATGCAAAGCTAGTAATGTAATACGAGAACGGCCGCTAAAAGGACCTCATCACGAAGAACGATAGCTCACCACGCCCTGGAGATTTGGAAAGTACCTGCCTTGTGTACAATATTTCTTGCCCAAACAGGGACTGTACGCCTTATAATGGTTACATAGGGCTAACTACTACCAAACTCTCCAGGCGCCTGAGCTCAGGGAGGTCTCAAACGCAACTTCCTGGAGAAACATGGCAAGCATCTCACAGGTGATATCCTTCGGCAGAATACTGTCATCATTCAAAGGGATTCCGACAAAAACCGTCTTGCCTACGTTGAAGCTTGTATATTGCAGGTAGTAGGCTGTCTCTGAATTCCCATCAAGACGCCCCTACTATACTTCCAATCATTAGGCCTTTCAGGAGAGGCAACCCCCGAGGCAGGACAGGGGAACATAACGCTACAGTCCCAAGTTAGCAAAGTTCGAGAGAACGGGCCGGCCAGCTAATGACCGTCTGTTAAAACCTCCCCGTCCTCTCAACAAATGAATGGCCGAGAAAGGGTTATACCTTCCAGCCAATCATAGCTCCGTATTCCTGCATCTTAATACTATATCAGCCCATGTATTTGTTCCATCTTTGTCTTTTGGCAATGACTCTTGCAAAGTCGAAACGAACCGGACTTGGAAACCTACTTTTACCTTGCTATAAAGGATACCTTAATGAAGTGGGAAAATCAGAAGCCTTTCTGAGAGAAATTTTATTTCCGCGGTATACAAACACACACACACACACACACACACACACACACACACACACACACACACACACACACACACACACACACACACACACACACACACACACATATATATATATATACACATATATATATGTATATATATATGTATATATATACACATATATACACATATAAGTATAAGTATATATATATATATATATACATATATATATATATATATTGCATGTATGTATGCATATATATATATACATATATATATATATATATATATATATATATATATATATAAATATTTATATATACATATACAGTACCGGACAAAAGCGATAGCCGGGTGGGAAGGGAGGACAGGAATTTTGCCCATTTTATAACCATACCCTTAGGAGATAGAACTTAATTCAGACAAAAGTGATGGCCGGGCTGTGTGTAGTGTAGGATAGTTTGATTCACGTGGGAGCACAAAATGGTGGTTAGTGTGCATCAAACTGTTGTAGGAAGAGGATTGCTGCGGTGAGTGCTCGTACAATCTTCTCTCCGACGCGTCGCATTTTTACCACTCCAGGCATCCCTACGACCCTAATGTGACCTCTAGGAGGGAGTATTTACGTGAGGCAGTTGCTCAAATAATTGCTTTAAAGGAATCTGGCCTGCAAACCAATGTAGATGGTCTGGAAGACAACAATCTATACCAAGGCAGAGTTACTTGAGCCACGAGGTGTGTGTGTGTGTTTGTGTGTATGTGTGTGTGTGTGTGTGTGTGTGTGTGTGTGTGTGTGTGTGTGTGTGTGTGTGTGTGTGTGTGTGTGTGTGTGTGTGTGTGTGTGTGTGTGTGTGTGTGTGTGTGTGTGTGTGTGTGTGTGTGTGTGTGTGTGTGTGTGTGTGTGTGTGTGTGTGTGTGTGTGTGTGCGTGTGTGTGTGTGTGTGTGTGTGTGTGTGTGTGTGTGTGTGTGTGTGTGTGTGTGTGTGTGTGTGTGTGTGTGTGTGTGTGTGTGTGTGTGTGTGTGTGTGTGTGTGTGTGTGTGTGTGTGTGTGTGTGTGTGTGTGTGTGTGTGTGCGCGTGTTTGTGTGTGTTTGTATATATATTTGTATATATATATATATGTATATATATGCTTATATATATATATATATATATATATATACATATATATAAGACAAATTCATATAAACATATAATACAAAAACAAAATGTATAAAAACATATGGTTATTTCTGCATCTATAACAATGTTCATCATAAGAGAACAATTATATTATGAGCGTATCGAAAAAGACTAAAACAATATGAACTGTAGTATGTATAGTATTTGCTTAAGTTGTCGGTAACTTAGTGTTTCTAAACAATCAGAACATTAGCCTTTGCACGAGTTAACAAACTTAACGAAGTTATATATTAATCGTATGTAGC
>NC_134784.1:73370335-73375335 GCF_046742065.1 Oratosquilla oratoria
GATTCCCTAATGATATTCACTAAATTCAAATTAATATCTTCCAAGCTATCCTCCTTAATTCTTAGAGCTTCGAATCTATTTTTAATTTCTAGCTGAAATTTCTTGTTATTATTCTTAACCTTTGCAAGGCTGATTTTCTTTCTTAGTTTATTTCTCTCGGCTCTGAGATTGAATTTAGCTGTGCAACCTACCATTCTATGGCCACTACCTATGTTGACTTTATCACCGATACATTGCTCATCTCCTAATATGAAGTCTATTTCGTTCTTTGTTGTTTCAAATGGACTTCTCCACGTCCATTTACGACCTACACGCTTTTGGAAGAAAGTGTTCATTATCCTCATGTTGTAGTTCTCTGCAAAATTGACTAACGTCTCGCCTCTGTCATTTCTTTCACCTACTCCAAACTTCCCAATGCACGTCTCATCTCCCATCCTCTTCCCCACTTTAGCATGAAAGTCTTCTATCACTAACGTGTACTTATTTTTTTCTTGATCTATTACCTGACTTAGATCATCACAAAAGGACTCAATTTCATCGCCTGAACTCTTTGAAGTTGGTGCATAAACTTGAACTATTTTTAGAGTGTACCTTTTACACAGCCTAATCACAATCCAAGCTACCCTGTCTGATAAAGTACTGAATTTGACTACGTTACCAGCAACCTCTCGGTCGATCAAGAATCCCACTCCACTAAATCTTTCTTTGTCCTTACCTCTATAGTAGAACAGGTGGTGACCATCTTGTAATTGTATAAGTTTTTTTACGCTCTTCGGACTTCGCTTAGTCCTACGATGTCCCACTTGATGTTGTCTAGTTCTTCCATTAAACTCTCCAGCCTGTGTTCTTCTGAGAGACTTCTTACGTTGTAAGTATAGATCTTCATTTTCTTCATTTTATTTAATGTCCAAGATTTGCTTCTGCTTGGACAGTGCTTACTCACATTCGGTGGCACACTGCCCGTAAGCACACGAGGTAATGCGGTTGGACCTGTAGGAGACGACGATCCAACAGGAACGCCCGGTTTTGTTTTGGTTGTGCTGTTCATGGTTGCTATGAAGTTTTTATCAGTAATCTTACCTCTTTACCAACTGTTTTCTGGTGAGATATTTCTCTGATGTCACCTTATTCATTATATTCGGTGAAGCCCTATATCTATAGGGTGTCCAATGGTCCACGCCGTCATTATGACGGTACCCCATATATCTATGAGGAATTTCCCTGTTCGCCATCAGGGACGTGCCACTTAGCAGTGGGTCCTGCGACTGTGCGTGTGGGCTGCTCTTTGTTTAATCTTTCTTACAAAACCCGTTCGATATGCAGAGATTTTCTCTCTATCAACATAGCTTTTGTATACATTAAGACGGGATAGGAGGAAAGCTTCTAGGAACTGTCAAGAGTTTTTATGAGAGTAGTAGAGCTTGTGTCAGGATTAGAAATGGAGAGAGTGAGTGGTTCGAGGTAAAGGTGGGACTTCGTCAAGGATGCGTTATGTCGCTCTGGCTGTTCAACTTATACATGGATGGGGTAGTGCGAGAGGTAAATGCAAGGGTAGTGGGTCAGGGATTGGAGATGGTTAAAGAAAATGGAGAAAAGTGGGAGGTGAGCCAGCTGTTGTTTGCGGACGACACTGCGCTTGTGGCAGGATCGGAGGAGGGATTGAGGAAGTTGGTGACAGAGTTTGGGAGAATATATGATAGAAGAAAGCTAAAGATAAATGTGGGTAAAAGTAAGGTGATGAGATGTACAAGGGGTGAAAGTGGCAGTTGACTGGAAGTGAGCATTAAGGGAGAGCAACTGGAGGAAGTGGATAGTTTTAGATACTTGGGTGCAAATGTGGCAGGAAAAGGTGGAGTGAAGGTGGAGGTAGAATGTAGATTGAGAGAAGCGAGTAAATGCCTTGGTGGATTGAAGAGTGTAATGAGGAATAGACATTTGGGAATGGGTACTAAGAGGAGACTGTATGAAGGAGTGATTGTGTTAACAGCACTGTATGGTGCAGAAACATGGAACATAAGAGAGGAAGAGAGAAGGAGTTTGAATGTGTTTGAGATGAGGTGTCTGAGAAGTATGATGGGGGTTACTAGGCTAGATAGAGTGAGAAATGAGGAGGTGAGGAGGAGAACAGGGGTGGAAAGGGAGTTGGGAGATAGGGTTGATGAAAGAGTATTAGGATGGTTTGGACATATGGAAATAAGTGAAGAAAGACTAGTAAAAGAGGTATGGAAGGCAGATGTGGAGGAAGTGAACATGAGGGGACGTCCTAGGATGCGGTAAATGGATGGGGTGAAGTGGGCTTTGGGGAAGAGGGGAATGTCTGTTGAGGAAGGACGGGAGAGGACAGAAGACAGGGGTGAATGGAGAATGGTTGTATATGGATGATGTTGTGATGCATGGGGTGGCATGGGTGGGGAGGGGTGGATGAGGTAGTATGTGTGAGCAAAATTTGACGCAGCCCGAAGGGATCTCTCCCCGTCCTCTCCTTTTATGCATGGAGGGACGGAGAGGGGGGTCGCCCAATTAATGAAGCGGCCTTCCTATGGATGTGCGGTGTCTTGTGACACTGCTTCTGACCAGGGCAATGGACAAGATGTAGGGATGACTCGTCATCCAGGAGGTGCTAAGATAAGAGGGAGGGTGGAGGGGTTGGAGTGTATTCAGGGATGGAATGGGTGGGAATGATTTTATGCCTTTTCCTTTTTGGCTACCTCCCTTGTAAGGGGGAAAAAAGCCTTGGTATATGTATGTATGTATATGTAAGATTCTCAAGTGTATCCACAAGGCAAGGTGTCAACTCTCGAATATATATATCTATATATATATATATATATATATATATATATATATATATATATATATACACATATATATATATATATATATTTGTATATATAGAAAGAAAGAGAGAGTGGGAAGAGAGGGAGAGAGAAAGAGAGGGATACAAAAGGGAAGAGCATGATGGAAATGAAAATATAAAGTGAAATGGAGAGGAAGAGGAAGAGGGAGAGGGAAAGAGAGGAGAGAGAACGATGGAAAGGGAAAGGTAGAGCAAAATGGAGAGAAAGAGTGAAAATGAAAATGAATAGGAAAAGGTAATAGGATACGGAATAGGAGAGGGAGAGGGAGAGGGAGAGGGAGAGGGAGAGGGAGAAGGGAGAGGGATGGGAGAGAAGAGGGAGACAGAAAGAGAGAGAAAATGAGTTATAAAATGAGATTGTGTGATAAAAGCCACCAAACGTATATTCTGAATAAACGATTCATACATTATGTAAAATTTGCACAGCTTGTGAACCTCAAAGGACATGTAAAAATAGAATAAAAAAATAAATCTTTGAAACTTGCTGCCATTGATACAACTGAGTACCCCGTTCAAAGAATCCATTTGAATATTAACTAGTAAATGTGTCTGCTCTGGGGGTATTACCAGAAGCGTACTATTATAGCCTTCGCTTCGTTGTGGGTTCGAATCCCATACTTAGGAAGTGGAAGGAAGAAGAAAGAGATAGATGTGAGTGGAGAATGATTGTGAATGGAAAATAAACTGACGAACAGATTTTTCCTCTTTTATATATTTGCATTAAGTGGCAAAGAGGGAGGGTCGCTATGTAAATAAATTGGCTGGCCTAACCGTGGATGTGCTGTATCTTACTGCATTGCCTCCGCCCCAAGCAATAGGCGGGAGCGAGGGATGGGCTTCGTTTAGTAAGATTAGAGTGGGTGAGGGGGGAATGGGTAACGGTTTAGAGTGGAATAGATGGAACTGGGTGGTTATCATGGTTGGATATATCCCTTATAAGGATAAAGAAGCCTTTAATATATAGACAGATAGAAAAAAATTGTATGCATTGGTGTTGAAATAAACAGATCGCTGGAAATATGGACATTTCTTCCTTTTGGTCTCTGGACATAAGACATAAGGTAGCTGAGACCCTTCCAACACTGGGCTTGCGTCTTGTCGGACCCCACAGAAGCTGAAGACCCAAATCCTCTTTCAAGAGCTAATCCTTCTGGGATAAGAGTCGCCTTTAGAGTTTGACTCCCTGAGAATGTTTCCTTACCTTCCTCTTTTACTACTACGGAATGTTTCTAAAAAAAAAAAAAAAAAAAAAAAAAAAAAATCCATGGCAATGTTTCTTCACCATATTCTTCGTAAAAAAGAAAGAATTTTTTTTCATACAGATTGATCAAGACAAATATTCTTTTTCTATCATATTACTATTTCAAAGAACTCGTTTCAAGAAAAAAAGTACCGTGCAAATTGTCTAAATGCAATAAAATCGTCTTCAATTTAAATATGTCTTCACCAATTCATATCTACTTAAATATTTCTTCTTTCTATTTATCAAAAAGCCATACATTCCCTCTCTTCCTTCTTTTTTATGTTTTCACATTGAAATCTTAGTAATTCTTTCAGCTTATATATATATATATATATATATATATATATATATATATATATATATATATATATATATATATATATACATATATATATATATACATATCAAGACATCATGACAGGTTGTAAGAGGAGTAGAGGGAAATAAACAAGTGGAACAGGAGTTTATTCCTTGACTAGTTTCGCACAGTGGTGCTTTCTCAGAAAGAATGTTTGCACTACAGAACAACTGATAATGAATACAAAATGTACGAGGAGAGAGAGGGTATAAAGATAGATCAATTCCTGTTCAGGGGGCTAGAAATCGTGTGGGCTGGTCGAACTGATGTTCTGTGTGGTGCTGCTGGTGATCAGAAGCGAAGAAGACAAGATATAAGATCACCCCCTTCAAAACACAGAGCACCAGACCTACTAGCACACATGATTTCGAGCCCCCGTGAACAGGAATTGACCTATCCTTATACACTCTCTCTCCTCACACATTTTGTATTTATTGTCAATTATTCTGTAGTGGAAACATTCATTCTATACATATATATATACATACACATATGTGTGTGTGTGTGTATGTGTGTGTGTGTGTGTGTGTGTGTGTGTGTGT
>NC_134784.1:73385335-73390335 GCF_046742065.1 Oratosquilla oratoria
ATATATATTATATATATATATGTAGCTGTGTCTTAGGGTGGCAATGTAGACGTGCATATGTGTGTGTGATTCACCATGGTCATAAATCACGTGATTAACTCGTGATAAACAGCTATTTCCTCCTCGAAAGAGAGTTCAGAGCTCATATATGACCGATCTATGGGTAATGTAGTGAATTTACACGCACACACACCCCCAATTCCCCGCCCGTGAGAGCTGGAGTAGCGACCTGCAGCTCAACGATACTGAAATTAGTTTTGCCCTGGTTGGAATTTGAATCTGGAACGCTGGATTGGTAGCCAGGAACTCTACCAATGCACCACGAACCGTGTATGTGTGTGTGTGTGTATGTGTGCGTGTGTCTGTGTGTGTGTGTGTGTGTGTGTGTGTGTGTGTGTGTGTGTGTGTGTGTGTGTGTGTGTGTGTGTGTGTGTGTGTGTGTGTGTGTGTGTATGTGTGAGTGTATGTGCGTGTGCGCGCGTGTGCAGTAAACCACTATGAAATAATAGACGTTGTCTAAGCATTTGTGTTTATTAAGACATTTTCAGAGAAAATAAAATGACAAAACAGGCAGAAATTTCAATCCAGTGTATACAATCACACAGTGAAAATCGAGAACTTCCACAATACCCTACTAGGCCTGGACGTTCATTGGGTTATTGAAAACTCAAAAATTATCTTTACGATAAAGCTATCAAGTGTACAGTATACAACTCTAAGCTACAATTCATATAATCAAATATATATCATATATGATCGAATTTGATTACATTTTCCCTGCAAGGGATTGCAGGAAAATATTTTCTGGTAGGTATTTTAGTCGATGATGTGGATATGAACTCCAGTTTGGATGAAATATATGTTTTCAAATATACGCTTTAGTCCCATATTTGTAGCTTTTCTGCTCGGTATTCCTACTCCATTCCTTGGAGGATCTCCGGTAATAATGTGTCTGATGAAGACGGTGAACGGACAAAGAGAGAAATCGAGAGTAGAGACCTCTACAGGAGACCTCTACATACGCACACTTACGACATCGATGATCCTGAAGATCTTCAGAGGGATTGTCGAAGAGGAAGAATCAGATCCGTTCTGAGACGTGGACAAAGGAGAGACACTCCGGATGGTCAGTCCCATCAAGCCAAGATTTTTTTCGTCAGGACTTCGAAGATGGACGGACGTACGCTCACTAACTCTCTCTATACATCTCTCTCTCTCTCTCTCTCTCTCTCTCTCTCTCTCTCTCTTACACACACATACACACACACACACATGCATGACGCTGGAAGACCAGTTCCTCAGAAAATTGTCCAGTCATCGCCGGCAGCGATATTTCTTCTCTTTCAGTGTAAGTCCTGAGGAACCCTGTTTCACTTCTTCGGGAGTCTCTTGTTGTATAAAACAGATAGAGCCAGACAGACATTCCGGACACTTCAATGAGTACAGACGGGCGACCTTCTCCATCTCATCAGGCCTTTGTCCTAACAGTATCCTAAGTCACTGGTGGACCACCAAGTCTTGGCGAAGAAGTATTGACGAGAGGCGTGTTGAGGGCGAACACCCCTGACGTTCACTCAAAGGACTTCGGGCAGAGTCTCAGGTAAATCATCTGCAGAACTCGAAGATCATACCTAAGGTGTGTTTGTGGAGAAATCGCAGACCGCGGTTGTTGACCTCGTCAGAATGAAGCCGGATGAAGCAGACCTCGTCATTACTTAATCCGGTGAGGAACTGGAGAGAGTTTCTCAGATGAGTCGGTTGATGGTGATGATGATGATGATGATGATGATGATGATGATGATGATGATGATGATGATGATGATGATGATGATGATGATGATGATGATGATGATGATGATAATAATAGTAATAATAGTAATAATAATAATAATAATAATAATAATAATAATAATAATAATAATAATAATAATAATAATAATAATAATAATAATAATAATAATAATAATAATAATAATAATAATAATAATAATAATAATAATAATAATAATAATAATAATAATAATAATAATAATAATAATAATAATAATAATAATAATAATAATAATAATAATAATAATAATAATAATAATAATAATAATAATAATAATAATAATAATAATAATAATGATAATAATAATAATAATAATAATAATAATAATAATAATAATAATAATAATAATAATAATATTAATAATAATAATAATAATAATAATAATAATAATAATAATAATAATAATAATAATAATAATAATAATAATAATAATAATAATAATAATAATAATAATAATAATAATAAAAATAATAATTGATGATAATAATGATAATAATAAGACGAAGAACAAGAAAAATAAAAAGAAGAACAAGAAGAGGTACAACAACAACAACAACAACAACAACAACAACAACAACAACAACAACAACAAGGATAAAAGAGAAGGAGGAGAGCAAGGAGAAGATGCAGAAGAAAAAATATACTAGTAATACCAATAATGCAATAATACTCGCAATATAGACAATGATAGCGCTAGTAATATTAGCAAAGACGATTACCTCTTTCCTTACTATTTTTTCAAATTTATTTTGATTACTATTAGACCATCTCGGCGGCATCCACGCAATATGAAAGGGATTAAGGTGGATTTTCAGGCAGCTGTGTGTCGTTGTATTGTTCACTATTCTTCCTTTAGTCTTTAGAGACAAATGTATGTATATATATATATATATATATATATATATATATATATATATATAAAGCACATTTTCTTCTGTCACATGGAAATTGAAAAATAAACGAAAATTGAAATTTTTGTTGATCTTATTCTCGTGGGTAGCCATCTACCGGCGCTTCAACACTTATGAACGATCTCACGCGGTCGTCGCGCGATTATTATATTTCATATGTTAGTTTAGTTCGGCAAAGGTATTTATAGTTTGGTTAATTGTCCTTTTTTTAGGAAGTTGTGATAGAGATGATAAAAGGAATGATGTTTCATCGGTCAGATTTTGGGGTAGTTAATGGAGGTACATGGGAATACTTGGCGCATATGACAGAGTGAATAGTTAAATTAGCATGGAGGATTACAAAGAAACTCGCCCGTTGCATATATTTCAAACAAAATAATTTTGTGTATATGTATATATATATATATATATATATATATATACAGTATATATATATATATATGTATATACATATATATATACATATGTATATATATATATATATATATATATATACATACAGAAAGCCACTGTTTCAAATTCATTATCTATGAACATTTTTGGTTTCTAACTAGCTTCTATAATTGAACTGTCAACCCTGATGAAAACCTTTCAACTCGTCTCATTTCTTTTTCTGATTCATAATGTTAAAATCTAAAGGTAAAAATGCGTTTGGTTCTTCTTCCATACCATTTTTTTTTAGCCTACCTATACTTTAAAACCCCTCCCCCTTTAATGGCTAATAGATTTTATCTACTCTAAAACATTTCCATACTGAATTACCTTTCTTCTATCTATTCTGTCACCTGATTATTCTATTAAATTTTCTGAAATCCATATTGTTAAGGAGAGTGAAGATGGTAACGATGGTGATGAAAATTAATGACTACAGCCACATGAGTCATGAGGAAGGTGGTGATTATACAATTGGACACAGAAATAATGCAAAGTACTCTGCTTGAATATGATGGAATGGAGTGTACACATCTCATGATAAGCTGTTCCCAGAGAAAAATTAGGTTCTGTCAGATTGCATGATTGTGTGTGTGTGTGTTTGTGTCATTTTTGACAATTGGAAATAAACTCATCTGCTAGGATTCGAACCCCCCGTCCTCGCTTTATATGAAGCATTCCGCTCTGGCGGGGGTTCGAATCCCAGCAGATGAGTTTATTTCCATATATATGTATATATTGTCTATTTTTTACTTTCTTTTCTCTTCCTTTCATTTCTCTTCCAAATTTCCCTTTATAATTCATTTTTATTTTATATTCTGAAGGTGGCCTTCAAAATTGCCCATATGTGACGGAAAGTTGGAATTAAGAAAGCAACAGCAAAACACTATTTATAACAGATTTTAAAAAAGAGGTACCACATAAGTAATACACACACACACACACACATACACACACACACACACACACACACACACACACACACACACACACACACACACACACACACACACACACACACACACACACACACACACACACACACACACACACACACACACACACACACACACACACACACACACACACACACACACACACACACACACACACACACACATATATATATATATATATATATATATATATATATGTATGTATGTATGTATATACATATATGTATATTCATACGTATATGCTAATACATACATACATATATATATATATATATATATATATACGTATATGTATGTATATATATATATGTATGTATACATGTATATATATATACGTATATGTATATATATATACATATATATAAATATATGTATATATATATATATATATATATATATATATATATATATATATACAAGATCTGAAGGAGTGATAGCACATTTTTTTAAAGCCGTTTTCATGTGGTCTTTATATCTTTTTTTGGGGTCTTCCCACTCTGCGGGTACCTTCAGCTAATTCGCTATAAAGTATCTTGCTGGGGAGTGTGTCTGCAGGCAATCGGATGGTGTGACCCAACCATCTAAGTTGAAGCTGAGATATGATAGTTTTAATTGGGTCAAGGCGTGCTCTGCAGCAGAAGCCTGAGAAAAACAGTAGATTTTTTTTATATATAAGAAAGCCATTACACTCTAAGCGTTGAATTTTACCTTTATAGGTTTTTATTTGTGTGATCAAGTAATTTCTTAAGAATCTAAAAAAGTTCTCTGAACATTCAATGTGTTGGTTGGTTGTAATTGATTAATTCTTCAAACTTTTTATACGATAATGCAAATAATTGTAATTACACCTTCAACTATTAATGTTAATAA
>NC_134784.1:73395335-73397835 GCF_046742065.1 Oratosquilla oratoria
AGAGGAGAAGAAAAGAGTGGAAAATGAGGATGATGATAGAAGAGGCAAAGGAGAGAGCAAAGGAGTGAAGAAGAGGGAAAGGAGAGGTGGAAGAGAGAGGGGGGATCACAGAAGGAAGGGAAATGAAGAGGAAGGAAGAGGAGGAGGGGACATGAGGATGGGTGAGGAGGTGGGAAGAGGAAGATGGGCGAGGAGAATGGGAGAGAATGAGGAAAGAGGGATAGAGGAGGCAAGAGGGGAGGCAGTGAGGAGTGGAAGTGAGAAGAGAGGAGAAGGAGAGAGGAAGAGGGGAGGAGAAGGGAGAGGAGGAGTGGAGAAGTGAAGGCGAGAGGAAGAGGGGAGGAGAAGGAAGAGGAGGAGGGGAGAAGTGGAGAAGAGAGGAGAAAGGAAGAGGAAAAGCAAAGGGGGAGGCAGTGAGGAGTGGGAGTCAGGAGAGGAGGAGTGGGGAGAGGAGGAGGGGGGAGAGGAATAATGGAGATGAGGAAGGGAAAGGAGGAGGAAGGAAGGAGGTGAAGGGAGGAGGTGGAAAATGATGAGGTCATGGTGAGTGAGTCTCTGATTGGGCAAAGTGCCAAAGAGTTAAAAGGCACCCAAGATGAAGAATGGTAGCCTCATCTTCACTTCTTCGCGTCCTCCCTTCATGGATCAAGAAAAGGTGTTTGACACGATCCAAAGCCCTCAAACGCTTCATGTTCCTTATTTTTGAGTTATTTGCTACCAGCTGCAGGTGTCCTCCTCAACCAGTGTCCTCACTTCAAGAGCAACAGGTGAGTTCCTCTCGAGGTCGTGTGATTTTTCTCAATCGAAGTATTTGGTCTTCGAAGTCCTGTCGAAGTCCTGTCGAACTCGAGGCCATGAGTCGTTCTCCCAAAAGAACCTTCAAGAGTCTCCTTCAGCAAGAGGAAAACCTCAGGAGAGGGAAAGAACGAGGAATACAACTCATCGTTCTTGTACTTGTCCTCCTTGTCCTGAACCTCCTCGTCCTCGTCGTCCTAAATTCCTCCTCCTTGTCCTCCACCTCCTTGTCCTTCTCCTCCTCCTTCTCTTCCTCCACATCACACACACACGCACACACACATGTGCATATGTGTGTGTGTGTATGTGTGTGTGTATGTGTGTGTGTATGTGTGTGTGTGTGTGTGTGTGTGTGTGTGTGTGTGTGTGTGTGTGTGTATATGTGTGTGTGTGTATGTGCGTGTGTGTGTATATGTGTGTGTGTATGTGTGTGTGTGTATGTGTGTGTGTGTCTGTGTGTAGTTAGACAGACGAAATGACATATTTCCATGCAATGTAATTATGATTCATTCCAAATTTTTTTTCAACTAATGGCAGGTAAAAATCTACACGCTTTTGTCCGAAAATTTTTAAAGTATCTAATTTCAAAGCGTGTGGCACACACTAAGGTAGAGTTTCTCTCGTGTCCCGTAACTACGTAGCCTTTTTTCCCCGTTTCGTAAAGATTCGTCTTTTATTTATCATTTTTTTTAGAAAGTTGGGTTTCAATGTGATTACATCACATTCGAATTTTATTTTTGCTGAATTTTACTTCCAGTTTACCCCAATTTTAGGTAGTTTGGGTTGAACGTGCGTTTTCTATACTCGAGTTACATCTCACTACAAAGTGAAAATTGCAAAATAAAATATTCCGTTTTCTATATATTCATTCTATCTGTATATTCATGATCTATCCTTACATATCTATTCATCATTTATCTATCATCTATCATTTATTGTATTTTTTAGCATTCGTATATGACTAAACTTCAATAAGATAAATCATTAAATAAATAAGTAAATAAATAATTGAGTCAATAAATAGATTAATAAGCAAATGAATATATAAAATAAATAGATAAATGAATAAATAAATTACAATTAAATGAATAAATTGAACAAGTAGATAAACAAATAAATAAACAAATAAATAAGTAAATAAATAAGTTAATTGATAAATAGAAAATTAGATGCATCAGTGAACCAACCAGTCAACAAATAAACAGATATATACATAAATAGATAGACATTCATATAAAGAAATAGATAGATAAGTAAATAGATAAATCGATGAATAAAAAACAGATAAATGGATATATAAACTATTAATTTAATATATAAATAAATAGAAATAGATAAATGAATAAGTAAAGAAACAAATAAATAATTGAATAAATAAAAAATAGATTTATAAACAAATCAATCAATCAACAAAAATAAATGGAGAGATAGATAAAAAACAAATGAATGAATTGATAAAAACAGATAAACGAATAAAAAAAAATCCGTATTTGAAGGAATGTATGAATGAATGAGCAAATAATTAATCAAATAAATAAATTAGAATTAATAAATAAACAAATAAATAAATTAGAATTAATAAATAAACAAATAAATTAACTAATCAGTAGACAAACAACAAAAATAAATAAACAAATAACTAAACACATCCATAAGTAAATGAATTACACGAACAAATGAAATAGAATTAAACAACATAGATATA
>NC_134784.1:73407835-73412835 GCF_046742065.1 Oratosquilla oratoria
CAAAGAAGAAGTTCTTGGCTGCGATCATCGCCCCCAAGGCTCAAAATATAACCTCGATCTGATCATTTTGGATGGAAGGAGGGCAAGGCAACTAAGCGAAGGGGGGGGCAAGGGACGAGATCGAGAAGGAGGAGGAGGAAGAGTGGGGTAGAGGAAGGAGGAGGCAGGTGGTGGGAAGAAGATGAGGAGAAGTAAGAGAGAGGAATAGGTGAGGCGAACATTCAAGCGAGTGAAAAGAGGAAGAGAGGAAGGAAGAAGAGATGGATCGGGCTAAGAGTTGAGGAACGTAAAGGAGCAAGAAATTGGAGGAGGAGGAGGAGGAAGACTCCTGAAGAAAATGAGGAAGGAGGAGGAAAGAAGGAGAGTTCAAGGCAAGGGGAGGAGGAAGGGGTGAAAGGGAAGATGAGGGGAACTTGACGACAAAGAAGGAGGGCAGTGAAAGAAGAAGAGGTTGGGGGAGGCGAAAGGAGGACGAGGAAGAGGAGGAGAGAAGAGAGCCATTAGGCGAAAGGGCGAGGGGGGAGAGGAGAAAGAAAGTAAGAAGAAGGGGAAGGGGAGAAGAAGTATCTGGAAGGGGATGGAGGTGGGAGGAAGATGAAGGGAACGAGGCTAAAGGAGGTAAGAAAAATAGCCGAGGTGTTGGAGAAGATGGGAGGGGGGGAGAGGAGAGGGGCAAGGAGGGGGAGAAGGATCAGGAAGGGGGGAGGAGGTGGGTGAAAGACGAGGATAAGGAGGGAAGAAGAGAGAATGTGGAGGAAGATCAATTAGCCGAAAGGAGGCAAAGGTTAATTGGAGTGAGAGAAGGAAGTAAAATGAATAAAAGAAGAAGCGAACAGAACTGAGAATTCGTGAAAGAAAAGAGATAAGAGAGAAAGAGACATAAGAGGAGAAAACGAGGAGATAAACGAGAGGAAGAGAGAAAAAAAGAGAAGCGAGGAACTGCATCTTGTCGCTAGTATCTTACTAATACTTCTGTCCTAATGATATATATTGTGCCGTTACTGAAAAGAGAGCAAAACTGTAATAAAGAGAAAGATGAAAAAAAAGAGTAAAATATAGAGGGAGGAAAATAACGTTAGGAAAAGGCCGAAGAATATATAAAGGATTTAAAAGAAAACAAACACACGCAAAGAAACAAGCACATTAATAGACAAACAAACAAGTAAAGAAACAAATAATCAGACAAAACTTAAATAAACACATAAATACATATATGATTAAATAGATTAGTAAAGGAATAAATAATAGATAAACAAATGAGCAAATAGGTAGATACGTAGATGAATAAATGAAAGATGGAAAATAAAATTAGTAATAAAGTACATAAATAAACAAATAAATAAACAATATAGTAAATAAACATATAAATGAACAACTTAATGAAAAGATGATTAAATAGATAGATAAACAAATCTGGGAACCTAGTCAAAGTTGACAGATGTCTCTCAAAGGCTCAACAATCTTTGTACATGTTGATGAAAACCAGATTTCTAGTAAGCAGCTTACAGCGGGAGGCGCTTAGCTTATACAAAGCCCACACCACTGTTAACCCCTTGAGGAAATTGTGTGTATACTCTGTCTGCCGTTAGATGATTTTATTAAATGTCTAAAGTGTTTCAATAACCAGACATTACCCACTGAGTATACAACAAAGAACACAAACAATCCTCTCGTTATTTTTCAAGTTATTTTCTAGGAACAAGGAACATTCTCTAGGACAAAGCTGAAAAAAAGGCCTATTCATGCTAGTTAACTAATAGTTAATGACTTCAGAAATTCAAAACTATGTCACAACGATCAAGAGTTCAGCAAGAAATGTGTGTTGAGGAAAGAATATCTAAGAAAGAAAATAAAAGTAAATGAAAGTATCAGTACAGCACGTAAAATACAGTAAGAAAGGAATGCTTACACTGGCAATATTTTCATTCAAAGAAAGAAAGAAATCAAAGGAAATATATGATAAACGAATATAAAAAATGAACACATGAATAAATAGATAAATTTATGAATGAATCAATAAATCAATGAATAAATAAAAACAAATAAATTTATGAATGAATCAATAAATCAATAAATAGATAAAAACAAATAAATTTATGAATGAATCAATAAATCAATGAATAAGTAAAAACAAATAAATAGGTGAATGAATTAACAGATAAATAAATCAATCAATAAAGAAGTAGATAAATAAATCAATCAATAATAAAATATCTCGAAAATAAAGTTATAAATAGAAAAATAAATGATCAAATGAATAGATAAATAAACAATCAGATAATCAAATAGTTAATTTAATAAATTAATAATGAATTGATTATTAAAGAGATAACTAGATACGTAAGTAAATAAATAAATGAATATATAAATAGATGTATAAATAGATAAATAAACAAATAGGCAGAAGATGAATATTCAAGTAAACAGATATGTATATATATATATATATATATATATATATATATATATATATATATATATAAATAAGCACATAGATAAATGAACCACAACCAAAAGATATGAATAAATTCTGACTGGGAAAATGCTATATTGACCACTACAAATAAATAAATGAATAAACAGATATGTGAATAAAAATATTAAAGAAAGAAACAAAACAGAAAAACTGGATACGTAATACAAATAAGAAACGAAAAGAAAGAAAATAGAAATGAAATGAAGTATAAGAAAGAGAACAGAACATAACATAAGAGACAGCACAACACAACAAAACACCAAAAACAGAACAAAAATAGTCAGACGTAAAATAAAGTCTTCAATGGACCTACACCAATAACAATGACACTCGTAGCAGTTTTGATAACAATAACCTTGGCAACAACAAGACGGAAGGGCTGAAGCTCAGCGTTGCAGAAGAAATCTGAAGGAATCTTTGTTGCAATTTGCAAGGAGTGCAAGTGAGTATGAGGCAAAGGTTTGGAAAACGCCTCAGGCGCTGTCGAGGTCAGACAAGGTTAATAGAAGAATGGGAAGTGTCTCAGAGTTCATATAAAGATCAACTCGTATTGCCGTCAAGTTAACTAACTCTGCCGTTTATCTGACATTGGTGAGGACCTTTTCGATACAATGAGGGTGGGGTGACGTAAAAGAAAAGGAAGAGAGAGATAGAGAGAGAGAGAGAGAGAGAGAGAGAGAGAGAGAGAGAGAGAGAGAGAGAGAGAGAGAGAGAGAGAGAGAGAGAGAGAGAGAGAGAGAAAGAGAGAGAGGTAATCGATATAGGCCCAAGAAAATGTTTAATCCCTTCGTTTGGATCAAAATTATCCACAAGGATAGAAACGCTGGAAACTAAAATCCGTAACAGCAGAAACTATTCCTTGAGGATAAGGAGAGGGTTAAGATGACTCCTGTGTTTAATAAAATCGCCTGGCGGCAGGTAGATGAAATGTGTGACATGGAAACAAATGCATTACGCCTGGAGTCTCTTTCGTCTGACCGAGGATAGCACGTTTACAGTATATCATAGGATAGCTTGGGCAAGGGGCAATCATTGGTAGTGCTTCATACATAACGTTCAATGTTGTGCAAAACATGATTAAATTGCCAATTGTATCGTGGTTGTTTGGAAAGTTAAAATTCTCTCTAGATTGACAGTTAGGGTAGTTTGTGGATGATAGTAATTTAGATATTGAACCTAATCCATAGGATTAAAGGAAAAAAATTACATTATACTAATACACAAATTTGTTGTTCAAAATATATTACTTGTCTGAATGGAAAAGAAATTTTACTCTACGCTTCAACAAGAAAATCTTTGCAAAGAGACTCAGCTATCTTAATAGGCCAACTCCAGAGCTTTTGTACTTCAATCACACAGGAAATTAAACAAAGACAAAAGGAAATCAAAAGAAAAATGTTTGAGAGAATATAAACGATGTTTCTCTTAGCCTCCCGTTCACAGATACAACGTTATCACCTGTTCCTGTGTGTGTGTGTGTGTGTGTGTGTGTGTGTGTGTGTGTGTGTGTGTGTGTGTGTGTGTGTGTGTGTGTGTGTGTGTGTGTGTGTGTGTGTGTGTGTGTGTGTGTGTGTGTGTGTGTGTGTGTGTGTGTGTGTGTGTGTGTGTGTGTGTGTGTGTGTGTGTGTGTGTGTGTGTGTGTGTGTGTGTGTTTGTGTTTGTGTGTTTATGTCTGTCTATCTGTGTATTTACCTAATTGCATTTACCTAGTTGTATTATACGGGAAGGGAGCTATGCTCGTGGTGACCCGTCTTTGTATCTTTCAGCATCAAGTTCTTCCTTAAAATCTTTAATAGTGTTTGCACACAGATTCCTTAGCTAATTCATTACAGGTATCCAGCACTCTATGTAGGAAGCTATTTTTTCAGATTTCTTCTATAGTTAATTTTATTTTATTCTATTTTTGTGTCTTGTTTTTCCATTGCCCTATTTTAATAAGTCATCCCAATCTAGGATTATCATTCCTTTCATGATTCTATAAATAGTCATCAGATCTCCTCTTTCTCTTCTTTGTTCCAGATTTGGTAGTTCTAATTTGAACAATCTTTGTTCGTATGTTAATTTGGAGAGATTTGGTACCAACTATGTCGTTGTTGTTTGTATTCTTTCTAATTTTTTTATATTCTTTTTGGTACATGGTGTCGATAGTGCTGCTGCGTCCTCCAGTTTTGATCTTACTAGTGTGACTAATATTTTTGAATAATTTCCTCATCCAAGTAGTCAAATGTGTGTGTGTGTGTGTGTATGTGTGTGTGTGTGTGTGTGTGTGTGTGTGTGTATTCACTTGGTCTTTGGATCACGTGTTGGACTCGTGATCGACAGCTATTTCCCTCCTGGAAGAGAGCAGAGCTCGTAGGTCCGATCTATGGGTAATGCTATGACCTTGCACACACACACACACACCCAACTCCCCGCCCACGAGAGTTGGAGTAACACCCCTCAGCGCTGCGATACTGATATTATTTCAGCCCCGGGCGAGAGTCGAACCCGGACCTCCGTAGTGGCAGGCCAGAGCTCTAACCAC
>NC_134784.1:73435335-73440335 GCF_046742065.1 Oratosquilla oratoria
CTGTATCCAGAGCACCCTTCACCTCATCCATCTATATCACTCTTGGTCTTCTACTCAAGTTTACCCCATCCACCTATGCCTTCCACAAACCTTTTAGCTAGTCTCCCTTCACTCATTCTTTCCAAGTCCTCAAACCATCTCAATGTTTAATCCACCTTTCCACACCGGCTCTTTGCCTCAAAACTCATTTCTTACTGTTTGCATCCTCGTAACTTTTATCATACTTCTTAAACATTTCATTTTAAGCACATTTAAATTCCTCCTTCGTGCTTCCTTTGAACTGGAAGTCACTTCCCCATACAAGGTCATTGGGACAATCACCCCGTTGAAGAATCTTCTCCTTGAGTTCATCTCGAGATATCTATTTCTTGTGACACATTTCTTTACACTAAGACAATGACTTGCTTTCCTAAAGCCTCGTTTACACGGGGCAAGTTGAAAATGTAATTCAAGTCTGCAAGTTACTTGATTCAGAAAGGAAACCGAACGAGTAAAAGTTCACACAGGTCACTTGTTTCTGACTTGACCTGTGTGAACATGTACTTGCTCGCCTTCCTCTTCAGTTCAAGTAACTTCCAAATTTGACTTGCCTCTCAAACTGTCCCTTGTAAACGAGGCTTTATTCTATAATTTACTTCCAAGAAACAAGTTTATGAGAATGAGGACTGAGCTGCCATGTCAATAAGAAAATGTTGTTTAATATTAACTAATGAACCAAAGGTGACTCCTAAATTTTTATTGATATATAGTAACTAATTATCTCAGAGGCAAAAATATAAATGAACGTTGCTATTTCATATAAATCAGTAAGGAATATATAATTTTTAATTGGATGATCTATGATGTAAATACTGATAGTGATGACAAATCACGCCTGACAGTTAACACTATTTCCTCTACTTCTCTAAAATAAATGGGTAGATAGAAAAAAATACAAAATTTTAATAAACATATCTATCTACCTATCTATTTATCTATCTATCTATCTATATATCTATTTATCTATCTATCTATCTATCTATCTATCTATCTATCTATCTATCTATCTATCTATCTATCTATCTATCTATACCCCAAGGGCTTTTTCCCCTTATACGGAAGGTATCTAAGTTAACTATTTCCTCTACTTCTCTAAAATAAATGAATAGGAAAACAAATAAACAATTTTGATAAATATATCTATCTATCTACCTATCTATCTATACACCAAGGGCTTTCTCCCCTTATAAAGAAGGTATCCAAGTCAAAATGCACACACCCACTTCCACCCTTCCCACTGCCAACTGCCACCTCTGCCTGCCTCCTATCTTAGTTCCTCGTGAATGAGGGATCATCTCCGTCTCCGCCCACTCTCCTGGGCCAGAGGCAGTGCAGCAACACACAGCACATCCACAACATCGCCGGTTCACTTAATCTGCGACCCCCATCTCTTCTAAAACATATGAACTCCTATTGTCAATCGTTGTGTTGTCACTAACTTCATAATATTTCGTCCATGACATTCAACACCTTTCGCTAATGAGTAAATTATTTTGAAAACATTTGTCATCTCAGCTTTGTTCTATTTTCTTTCAAAAGGAGCCTTACAATGAAGTCATTATGATCTTTTGTTCAGAAATATTAAGCTTCAATTACCTGTCTTCATAATACTCAGCTTTGGTATAGATAAATGAGTAAATAAATAGACAAATAAATATATCAATATATGCGGAAAACCACAAAATAAAGTAATAAACTGAGGACCGAGCGCTTTCGTCTATTCAGAGTCTTCACCTTGAAGATGTCCGAATAGACGAAAGTGCTCGGTCCAGAGTTTAGCAATTTTCTTTGTGATTTTCTAGATGAATGAACAGATAAGTCAATGAATACATAAATGAATAAATAAATGAATAAATGAATAAGTCAATTTCTAAGTAAACAACAACACAAATAAATGAAAAACTTAATAAATAGATAAACAGATATATAGATAAATAAATAAAAAAGTGAAATAAGCTAAAAAGATAAACAGATAGATAAAGGAATAAATGAGAAATAAACAATATATATATATATATATATATATATATATATACATATATATAAGAAAAATATAAAACAAATAAGATAGAAAAATAATGAAGAAAAAATAAAAAGAATATAATAAATGTAAACGACTCTGGCGTTCAAACGCTTCTGGCAAAGAGAAAAAAAATAAAATCAAATAAGATAAAAAGAAAGAATGAAAAAAAAAAATAGAATAAGACTGACGTTGAAACGCCTCTGGCAAAGTTAGAATAGAAGTCATTCGAATGCAGAATAGAATCCGAGGCCAATAAGTGCAAAGGAAATTCTTAGGAAAGAGAAAAAGATCAATTGAGACATGATTACGCACTCAAGACCTCGTCTCTGGATAATGTGGACAGCGAGAGGAAAAAAATAAAATAAAAAAAGAAAGCCAGGTATTTGAAGTCAGACACATAATGCGATAATGGAGAGACATTAGAAGTTTCCATTAATGGTAACAGAATATGAAAAATAAATGAATAAATAAAAAAGGAAGCCAGGTATTTGAAGACAGACACATAATGCGATAATGGAGAGACATTAGAAGTTTCCATTAATGGTAACAGAATATGAAAAATAAATGAATAAATGAATAAATGAAAATAAAAGGAAATGTTCGGTGATCACTTGCTTTCGAGGAGAAGGGCCTGCGGACAGACGAAGATAGGCTAGTGAATTGTACCCAAATTTATTTTGAAAATTGAAACGTACCTGAAGAAGAGAATATTCCAAAATACATTCATTTAATTTTTGATATTTTATTTTACTCTTATTCATTCAGTTACTCGTTTATTTATATAATAATCGTTTATCTATTTCTATTTCTATTTATCTATTTGTTTATCTATTCATTTATCTTATTTGTGTATTTATCTATTTTTTTTATCTTGTTCATATTATTTTATCAATCTATGTCATTTTGATCCATGTATGAGAAAAGAATCGAAATGGAACAAACACTGCTCTGTAGCAGTTCATTATTATTATTATTGTTATTATTATTATTATTATTACTATTATTATTATTATTATTATTATTATTATTATTATTATTATTATTATTATTATTATTATTATTATTATTATTACTATTATTATTATTATCATTATTATTATTACTATTATCATTATTATTGCCATTATTATTATGATATTGTTATTCTTATTATTATTATTATTATTATTATTATTATTATTATTATTATTATTATTATTTATTATTATTAGTATCATTATTATTATTATTATTATTATTATTATTATTATTATTATCATTATTATTATTATTATTATTATTATTATTATTATCATTATTATTATTACTATTACTATTATTATTATTATTATTATTATTATCATTATTATTATTATTATTATTATTATTATTATTATTATTATTATTATTATTATTATTATTATTATTATTATTATTATTATTATTATTGTTATTATTATTATTATTATTATTATCATTATTATTATCATCAATAATAATTGTTATTATCATTATTGTTATTATTATTATTATTACTACTATTATTATTATTATTATTATTATTATTATTATTATTATTATTATTATTATTATTACTATTATTGTTATCATTATTGTTATTACTATTAATATTATTACTATTAGTATTATTACTATTAATATTATTATTTCTAATATGTGTGTTTCACCATGGTCTTGAATCACGGGTTGCAACAACAGATCGAGTTCTGAGTCTCTCCATTTGCACAGACCTAGTGATCTTTTTCACGTCTCTCCTTTGTAATATTGTAACAACAAATAGAGTTCTGAGGCTTTCCATTTGCACAGACACTATTCGGACGGTAACTGAGGAGACCAGGGCTGTGACTAGTGCTTCTATCCTGATGAATAATCTTGCGAAGGAAGCAAGCCAAGAGTGGTGAGGAAGGTAACCTAACCTAACCTAACCTAACCTAACCTAACCTAACCTGACGTAACCTAACCTAACCTAGGGCCTTACAACCGGATAAAAAGTTCCAATATTCTCATACACATTATACATACATACATATACCAAGGCTTTTTCCCCCTTTCACAGGAGGTAGCCAAAAAGAAAAAGGCATAAAATCATTCCCACCCATTCCATCCCTAAATACACTCCACTCCCCTCCACCCTCCCTCTTATCTTAGCACCTCCTGGATGCTCATTTTTATTCTAGTCCGAGGGTATTGTTCAACCTGCACTCTGAAATTATTCTTAGAGATCTGAAAGACATGCTGGTAGGAATTCTTGTCAACAATGTGAAGATTGACAATCTTCGGTACATGGATGATTCCGTTCTACGGAATATATTCGACTTCAGTATGTTTATCTACAAAAAATACGGTCTCCTTATCAACAGCAAGAAAACAAAATGCCCAGTTGTTTCAGAATCTGATGTAATTCCAATATTCCAACTGAAACAGAGAAACATCACAATCGAACAAATTAACTCTTGATTACCTGGGTGCTTTAGTCACTTCAGACACAAGATATAGAAAAAATGTATATAGAAATATACAAAATGAATAAATGAAAAGGTTGCAGAATATAATTAACCAAAGACGCCTATATGAAGATGAAAGTATTTTTCAACGATAAAAAGTTAACATTGTTTATTATAGTACAATTACTCAAAGCTTTTGTATGGTCAACGTTGCTGTATGGATGTGAGACGTGGACGCTTTCGGCGGAGCTGAGAAGGAATATTAAAGCCACTGAAATGTGATTCTTTATAAGAATTATGTGCGTCTCATGCGTTCGAATTGACAAACAAACATAACCTTAACTTTATGGGCCAATCTGGACATCTTTTACAATCGACCAATCAAAGGTAATTACAAATACTTGACTACATTATCAGGAAGGAAAGGACTTGAAGAGCTGATTTTATTTGGAGGAATAAAAGAACATAGAGCCTAAGGAAGACAACCTCTTGAT
>NC_134784.1:73450335-73460335 GCF_046742065.1 Oratosquilla oratoria
TCAATGTAGTTGTATAGGGAGACCTTAATGCTAGGGTAGGAAATGAACCAATAGACGGAGTGATTGGGATGTATGGAGTTCCAGGGAAAAATTGTAGTGTAGAGTTGATGTTGGAGATGTGTCTCGAAAGAGAGTTGATGCTAGTAAATACAGTGTTTAGGAAAAAAAACATACATAAGGATGGCGGATGGAAGGGTGGCAGATAGAGCGTTAATGGACTATATAATGGCGACCAGGGGTATGGTAGGAAGAGTTAAGTGTGTACATGTTCTAAGGGGAGAGAGTGGGGGAAGAAAAGGTAAAAGGTGCAGATGGAGAGATGATAATGGAAGAGAAGGTAGGGAAAAGAAGGTGGGCAGTGTATTTTAGGGAGTTATTAAATGTAAAGGAGGATAGGGAGGGAAAGGTAGTTGCAGTGGGAAGCGCTAACAAAATAAGAGTGATGAGTGAGGAAAATCGAGGAGAAATAAGGAAAGATGATGTGAAAGCAGGTGTTAATATGATGAGAGCAGGTAAGGCACCTGGGTTGGATGGATGCTATGCAGAATGTCTGAAAAAAGGAGGTACAGTGATGGTTGACTGACTGGTGAGGTTATTCAATGTTTGTTTAAAAGAGGGTAGAGTGCCGGAGGACTGGAGGAGTGCCTGTATAGTTCCACTTTACAAGAGAAAGGAGGACAAGTGTGAGTGTAGTAGCTTCAGAGGAATTAGCTTCTTAAGTGTAGTTGGGAAGGCTTATAGGAGAATCTTGATTGACAGGATTAGGAGAGGAACAGAGGGAGTAATTGGTGAGGAACAGTGTGGTTTTAGGACAGGTAGGGGTTGTGTAGATCAGATTTTTTAGGTAAGACAGATACGTGAGAAAGCTATAGGAAAAGTTAAGGATGTTTTTTGGGCTTTTATGGATTTAGAAAAGGCTTATGACAGGGTAGACAGGAAGGCACTGTGAGAGGTATTGCAGATATATGGGACAGGAGCAAAACTGTTAAGAGCAGTCAAGAGTTTTTACGAGAGTAGTAGAGCTTGTGTTAGGATTAGAAATGGAGAAAGTGAATGGTTTGATATATATATATATATATTTATATGTATATATATATATATATATATATGTATATTTATATTTATATATATATATATAATATATATATATATATATATGTGTGTGTGTGTGTGTGTGTGTGTGTGTGTGTGTGTGTGTGTGTGTGTGTGTGTGTGTGTGTGTGTGTGTGTGTGTGTGTGTGTGTAAATGTGTGTGTGTGTGTGTGTGTGTGTGTGTGTGTGTGTGTGTGTGTGTGTGTGTGTGTGTGTGTGTGTGTGTGTGTGTGTGTGTGTGTGTGTGTGTGTGTGTGTGTGTGTGTGTGTGTGTTTGTACAACATTGAATGGGTCCCAGTGAACAGATTTACATTATCAACCACAATTCACTTTAATTCTAAGCCATCAACCTCGTGGAACTCGAGGAGGTATACATGGAGAAATTGATACGTGGTCAATCTATGAACTCGAACATTCGTTAGCTTAGAATTGGTAAATTCAATTAATGGTTGATAATGTATATATATATATATGTATATATATATATATATATATATATATATATATACATATATATATATATATATATATATATATATGTGTGTGTGTGTGTGTGTGTGTGTGTGTGTGTGTGTGTGTGTGTGTGTGTGTGTGTGTGTGTGTGTGTGTGTGTGTGTGTGTGTGTGTGTGTGTGTGTGTGTGTGTGTGTGTGTGTGTGTGTGTGTGTGTGTGTGTGTGTGTGTGTGTGTGTGTGTGTGTGTGTGTGTGTGTGTGTGTGTATGTGTGTGTGTGTGTGTGTGTATTGGGATGCAGTGTCCGTACACACTTTTTCAGTGAATCTTGGGTCCTACATTATAACATATTGGAGTTCTGGATTGGTGTTCCTCCTCGCACACTCCACATTCTCCACCTTCCTTCTTCTCTCACTCCGTGTCCTCTTCCATCTTCTTCCCTCCACTTGCTTCACCTCGTTTGCCCGGATCAGAATAAAATGTATTTTCAGGTATTTCCCATGTGTGGCCACGCATGGAATCAGGAACTTTGCCCTCGCTTCTGTGTTGCTCTTTCCTGACTATGTTTCCTTTGCTTTTGTTACGCTTTTTGTTTTCTCCTAGTCATCGTCATCTTCATCGTTATCATCGTGAGTGTCATCGTTACTTTATCACCATCGTCATCTTTAACGTCATCGTCATCGTCAGTGTCATTGTCATCGTCATCATCATCGTCGTTAATATCGTCACTTCATCACCATCGTCATCTTTAACGTCATCGTCATCGTCAGTGTCATTGTCATCGTCATCATCGTCATCATTGTTACCGTCATCATCACCATCATAGTAGTCGTCGTTGTTGTCATCTTCATCGTGTTCTTTATTGCCTTTACCACCATCATCATTACTATCATCTTCTCTATCACAATCTTCATTATAATAAAAACCTATCCTTCTTAGCGCCTTGCGGATGAAGGTTACTTCCTCTCATACGTCCGCTGATTGGGCCAGAAGCAATGCAGCAAGACACATCACCTCCAACGAAGGCACCATGACTGAGGCTGGCTTAACCCCACTGCTACATTACATGACGATTCTGTTACCTCATTCACTCCAGAATCTATGGAACATACAAGAAGAAAACCCTTTGGGAGGCGTCGATTCATAACCACTCTTGGCATTGCTCGACAGACATTCCTCTTACACTCAAGGTCCCATTCACCTCACAAATCCATCTCACTCTTAGTCGTACCCTAAATTTTACTTTATCCACCTCTGCCTTCCTCACTATCTTGGCTAATACTTCTTCACTCATTATTTCCAAGTGCCCAAACCATTCTAGTGTTTCCTTTTTACCAGCCCTACCTGCCAGCTATTTCAGTCCCCGCTCTCCGTTTCACCTATCCCTGTTTTACTCTATTTATCGTCGCAACCCCTAAATATTTCTTGAACACATCATTCCGAACACATATAGAAAAGTATAATTATTGTAAATTAATCGTTACAAAGCTCATTTATTGCTTACTTCTGAAAACCCTTACACAATATCAACTCAGAGGAAGTGGCACATTGTCAATAGTGACAGAGGAATCATGTGATACATACACACATACATGCATACATACATACATACATACATACATACATACATACATACATACATACATACATACAGACAGACACAGACAGATTGACAGATAGATGTAATAAACTATGTCAGATTACCAACAGTTTCTACAATGATGGTTCAGAAATACATCATGACTACATAAGGGTGTCTTTGGTCCATAACTACTTTTTCTTCGTTATTGCCAACTTATGTCTCTATTCTAAATACTTCAAATAACAAGAAATTCAATCCATTGCACCTATTGGAGATTTATGTCTCAACGACTGCAGAAGCAATGTAGAAGAGAGGGCAAACGCAGAGTATAGGATCCAATGTATTTAACGTTTCGCCCAGCAGAGTTATTTCTGAAGAAGCCCTGCTGGGCGAAACGTTAGATACATTGGATCCCATACTCTGCGTTTGGCCTCTCTCCTACAGATTTATGTCTCATCCAGAATTCAAAAAATAAAATAAAAAGAAAGAACACCGTTACAATGCAGTACGCTTTACCGGTACAGGTCTAAGTCCTCAATACATGAGAATAGTCTAAGGATAAGATCTACATCACAAACTTTACGACATAACACGGCGTTAGACCGACTTTCATGGCCGACGAAGGTCGTTTTGCAACACCCCCACCTAGCCCCATCCCCCCATTCCTAGCCCCCCGTCCCCCCCACCTCCCATCCCCCTGCGACAATATAACTGTGTTGCCAACTTAGAACATTTACCCCCATTCGTAACCTTTTGCAATGTAGGTTATTGGGTGCTCTGTCGCCAAATTTAAAACCCTTTTTTATGCCATCATGGGTCGCTTGGTTCCATTGCGGGGGAAATGCGTATAAAATGAATTCGACGGAAGTAGTATGTAAAACGAGTGGGTTTGATTATCATAATCATTATCAAAGTAATGTTGTTATTGACATCATTATCATCATTGTTATTATTAGTGATATCTTTACAACTGTTCATCACTACTATTGATGCCACTAGTGGTAAGTATTATCAATAATAATGTTATTTACTTCAATTGTTACCACTGCTATTACTACTACTACTATTAATAATTACTATCATTAACACTGCTATTTTTCATCAGATGTCACATGTCTACAGTACAAAAGTCTACATATATATATATATATATATATATATATATATATATATATATATATATATATGTATATATATATATATATGTATATATATATATATATATATATATATATATATATATATATTATCTGGAGCATCAAAATAGGATGAAATATTAGATGCGAAAGAAACAAGTTCAAAAGAACACAGAAATGTGGATTTTGAGAAAAAATACATAAAAGAAAATATGTGTTTATCATAACGTACAACCCAATCCATGTGTACACCATGGAAGCACGTACTCATGCATGTGTGTGTGTCTGTGTGTGTGTGTGTGTGTGTGTGTGTGTGTGTGTGTGTGTGTGTGTGTGTGTGTGTGTGTGTGTGTGTGTGTGTGTGTGTGTGTGTGTGTGTGTGTGTGTCTGTGTGTGTGTCTGTGTGTCTGTGTGTGTGTGTGTCTGTGTGTGTGTGTGTGTGTGTGTGTGTGTGTGTGTGTGTGTGTGTGTGTGTGTGTGTGTGTGTGTGTGTGTGTGTGTGTGTGTGTGTGTGTGTGTGTGTGTGAGTGTGTGTGTGTGTGTATATGTGTTAAATTCCATTCACAGTGAGATGATACCCGCTTAAAATGAACTCGAATACTTCAAACCCATCCTATAGATTTATTTTTTTCAGCTAAAGAAAAATATATGTTATTTGGTGTTAAATGCAGAGCTGGCGATATGTGTGCAATTTCACGGTACACGTATTTGTGACTGCATGTTGGTACATACAGTTCACTTATGTGTATATATTTCTGCATACTAGCGTTATACATACCCTACTTGGGCACATATTTGTAAAAGTTGTACAACTGTGTACCCTTGTGTGTATGCATGTTTTCATATGAACATTGTGCATACTTGCCTACGTTAATGCACTACAGAAAAGTCCCAAATGTTTATCAACTTGTACAAATTACTCTGTGAGTTCATGAATTTGTCTGTATGTGCATAGATACACGCATGTTTGTCTCCATTCAAATACACAAGTCTCTTGTGTGATGTGTTCATTTGCGTCTTTATCCATTTCTTCGTCTGGTTGTGTAATTTTCTTTTTGTATATTCAGTTGCCCAAGCTTGAATCACTCGGAGAGGTCTGAGACGAGAGGAAGAGGAAGAGAGAAAGATAGAAAGGAAAAAAGGAAGAGGACATGAGAGATTATGAGGGAGTAAGATGGTGGTGTATAAGAGAAAGAAAGAGAGAGAGAGAGAGAGAGCGAGAGAGAGAGAGAGAGAGAGAGAGAGAGAGAGAGAGAGAGAGAGAGAGAGAGAGAGAGAGAGAGAGAGAGAGAGAGAGAGAGAGAGAGAGAGAGAGAGAGAGAGAGAGAGAGAGAGAGAGAGAGAGAGAGAGAGAGAGAGAGAGAGAGAGAGAGAGAGAGAGAGAGAGAGAGAGAGAGAGAGAGTGTGATAGAGAAGGATTTGGGCAGTCAGACAGGCAGACAAAGAGACAGACAGACAGACAAACAGACAGACAGACATATATACAGACAGACATATATACAGACAGACAGACAGAGAGACAAAGACCAAAGCTGCATGGAAGCAAGCTGAAACACAGACAGACAGAGACAGACAGACTGGCCGAAGGAGTGAAGGGGACGGGAGGGGGGGATGGAGGGCAGCAACTGGCTTTATCCCGTGTCCATTCAATTGCAATTTATGTTGCAAAAACGCCTCAAATGATGGGAGAGCTCGGGGCCAAGAACAGATGACTTTTCTTCGACACTGATTAAGTACCACGTTAATCTGATTAGGAAGTATCTGCCCTGTGTTAAACCAACTTCTTCTTTGTGTCCAGAAACCCTCTTTGAGTCCTGATTCGTGTGTGTGTGCGTGTGTGTGTGTGTGTGTGTGTGTGTGTGTGTGTGTGTGTGTGTGTGTGTGTGTGTGTGTGTGTGTGTGTGTGTGTGTGTGTGTGTGTGTGTGTGTGTGTGTGTATGTGTGTGTGTGTGTGTGTGTGTGTGTGTGTGTGTGTGTGTGTGTGTGTGTGTGTGTGTGTGTGTGTGTGTGTGTGTGTGTGTGTGTGTGTGTGTGTGAGTATCTGTTTATCTAAGTGTATGTTGTTGTTTTCTTCTGTTATTCTCCAATTATCATACCTAGTTCATTCATGTACATATATGTATGTGTATTCACGTATGCGCGTGTCTGTGTACACGTGAATATGTATTTATGTAATTGTAGTATAGTGGAAAGGAACAATTCGTGTGTGTACGTATGTACAAGTGTGTGCATCTATTGATATTTGTACATTATAAAGGAGTTCTCTTTAGACGTTCCTTTGTACACATTGCATTTTCTCCTGAATGAAATTCAAATAATTCGAGCGCCACTCGCTGCCTCCGTTTAATTCGTAAACCTTCCCCTAAGATGTTTATCCAAATTCTCATGAGATGTTTCTAAGACCCAGAAAGTGTCACAATGAGTGTGTCGTCCACCATTCACACCACTCAAATACGCAGATTGGTCCTCCAGTTTCCATACAGAATCCTTGCAGAAGCTTCATCGCGACGCCTAACACGAGATTCGCAACGTGTTTTGATTTCTTCTCGAAATTTTGAAAAAGTTCTTGAAGGGCCATAGTGTCTTCGATGGAGTCAGGTATTGATACTAAGAGGAACAGGCTTCGGGTGTTGACCTGACAATATCACGCCATGCCAATTTTTTTTACTGTCTTTATTTTAAGATTAGATTTTTCTACGAAGATTATCTAGTTCCATATGTTCAAACATTTAAGGATTCTTTTTAATCAGGATATGTATATATATATATATATATATATATATATATATACATATGTATACATATATATATATATATATATGTATGTATGTGTGTGTGTGTGTGTGTGTGTGTGTGTGTGTGTGTGTGTGTGTGTGTGTGTGTGTGTGTGTGTGTGTGTGTGTGTGTGTGTGTGTGTTTATTTATACATATATACGTCTATATATATTTGCATATATATATACTGTATATCCACATGTACAAGGACATACACATGAGTACGTATATACGTACGTGAAGTAGAACAAAATGAGATTAATGATTAAATCAATTAATAAATAAATAAAATATAGGTTGATAAGTAGATAGATAAACAAACAAATAAAAATAAGATTAAATAACGTAACATAAATAAGGAAAATAATGTGTGTCTCAACGCTTTACAAAGATAATAGAAAAAATATAAATATAGTGAAAACCTAGAAATGAATAAATAGTAAAATAATAATAATAATATACAAATGAAATTATATCTTGACTCTTTAACACTATGAAACAATACTCATCCTTTGTATAGTTGTGTTCCTTTGTAATATTACAACAGGACTTATTAGCCCCTTTTTCTTTCGCATGCTAAACGGCACTATCCCAGTTGACTGTCAAAATTATTCTGTAATCTTTTGTCTTATTATCTTATACGTGAGCCAGTCATATCTCTGATGTAGCTTTGACTATATATACACGATACGATAGTTTGGTGAAAAAAATGACACAACACTTTTGTCTTTGTTTCGTTACTCACCTCAACCTAATTTCAAACGTAAACATATTTAACAAAATTATATCCAAGTTAATTTGTTTGTCTTATCTAAAGAACGGAATAAACATCGAATGTTAATGGCAGTAAAGAGAAATATATTGTTGATAAATTAAGTGAACAAACATTTGGCAGTCATCTTTAGAGGCAACTTTCTTTTCATCTTTATGCTCTGAAATAGTTATGATTATTAACTTATAATTATTCTTGTCCAGATGTCGTTAGCAGATGTTTATATATATATTTTTTTTCAAAGCTTATTAAGACTATTTATTATTATTTCATATTTGTCGAACGTAGCAATTGACTCTAACTGGAGAACTTTACCTTAGCTGAATAAAGTTGTTTCGTGAGAACCAGAATAGAGGTTTTGAATTTGGAATTTTTGACAAAAAAGAAACAGAATTATGAAAATATTTTGTTCGTGTCTCAGCATATTTCAAACGAAATGGTTTTCTGATATCAATGAAAATATGACACCATTTTGACAATATATCAATAAATGACCTATTTATAGAAACTAAAAGTTCTCTATGATCAAGCAATAGCAGAAAAAACATTTTCCATAAAACTTTCCAATCATGACATGCTGAGTTTAATTTGCGCTCGTCGTATCTTTTTCTTTTGAAATTTAAATATTGTCAGGTTCTGTCGATATTTTATTTTCAGCCACAATAAAAATCATCTTAATACAATCGAAACCTTTAATCAATGGAAAACCTAGAATAGTGGAGATTGTAAATGCATGGCTCATTCTTTGCAAAATTCATCGTTCACATTTCGCTGTAATTTATATCTATATATAATATTTATATATATACATATATATATATGTATACATATATACATATACATACATATACCAAAGGTAGCCAAAAAACAAAGGCATAACAATCACTCCCACCCATTCCATCCCTATCACACTCCACTCCCCTCCACCCTCTTCCCTTCCTCATATCTTGGCACCTCCTGGATGATGGGTCATCCTTGCATCTTGTCCACTGCCCAGGGTCATAAGCAGAGTCGCAAGACACAGTACATCCACAGCATGGCCGTTTCATTAAGTTGGCGATCCCCCCATCCCCCACCCATTCCACCTTATGCATCACAACATCATCCACATACAACGTTTCTCCACCCATCCATATCTTTTTCCCTCTCCCGTCCTTCCTCAACAGGCATTTCCCTTTTCCCAAATCCCCTTTAACCCCATCCATCCATCTCATCCTAGGTCGCCCCCTCCTGTTCACTCCTTCCACATCTGCCTTCCACACCTCTTTTATTAGCCTTTCCTCACTCATTCTTTCCATGTGTCCAAACCATCCCAATACTCATACATCAAACCTATCTCCCAACTCCCTTTCCACCCCCGTCATCCTCCCCACCTCCTCATTTCTCACTCTATTCAACCTAGTAACCCCTATCATACTTCTCAGACACCTCATCTCAAACACATGAAAACTCCTTCTCTCTTCTCTTTTGTTCCATGTTTCTGCCCTATACAGTGCTGTTGACACAATCACTCCTTCATACAATCTCCTCTTAGCATCTATTCCCAAATGTCTATTTCTCATTACACTTTTCAATGCACCAAGGCATTTACTCGCTTCTCTCAATCTACGTTCTACCTCCACCTCCATTCTTCCCTTTCCTGTCACATTCGCACCCAAGTATCTAAAACAATCCACTTCTTCCAGTCTCTCTACCTTAATACTTACTTCCAGACTGCTGTCACTTTCCCCCCCTATACATTTCATCACCTTACTTTTACCCACATTTATTTTCAGCTTCCTTCTTTCACACACTTTCTCAAACTCTGTCACTAACTTTCTCAATCCCTCCTGTGATCCTGCTACAAGCGCAGTGTCGTCAGCAAACAACAACTGGCTTATCTCCCCTTTTCTCCATTTTCTTTAACCATCTCCAATCCCTGACTCACCACCCTTGCATTTACCTCTCGCACCACCCCATCCATGTAGAAAATGAACAGCCAGGATGACACAACAAATCCCTGGCGAAGTCCTACATTTACCTCAACCCACTCACTCTCTACAAATTTCTAATTCTAACAAAGGCTCTACTACTCTTGGAAAAACTCTTGACTGCTCTTAACAGCTTTCCTACTATCCCATATATCTGCAATAACTCCCACAGTGCCTTCTTGTCTATCCTATCATAAGCCTTTTCCAAATCCATAAATAC
>NC_134784.1:73490335-73497835 GCF_046742065.1 Oratosquilla oratoria
ATGCAAACATATACATATTAGATTTATCTTTGTTGTGAACGATATAAAAAACTCAATAGGAAATGGATAAGAAAACGAGAGTGGAGGAAGAAGGAAGAAAGAAGGATGCATATATGTATATGTATATGTATATGTATATGTATATGTATATGTATATGTATATGTATATGTATATGTATATGTATATGTATATGTATATGTATATGTATATGTATATGTATATGTATATGTATATGTATATGTATATGTATATGTATATGTATATGTATATGTATATGTATATGTATATGTGTATGTATATGTAGATGACCTGGAAACAACAAGCGAAGTAAGTCAAAGTATTGATGATGAGAATGAAGCAAAAATAAACGTAGAAGAGGGAGGTGTAGAAAAAGGAAGATTAAGAAGAGGGAAGAAAAAAAAAGGAAGGATGAAGTAGGAAGGAAAAAAAGGAAAGTAGAAAGGAGCAAGAAGAAAGGAAAGAGGAAGGAGGAAGGAGGAGGATGGAAGGAGTAAGAAAGAAGAAAATATTGAAAAGATAAAGAGGAAAAAAGGAGTTATGAGAAATAGAAAAAACTCAACGAAAAAGAAAAAGGAGGAATAGGAGGCGGAGGAGGAGGAGGCAGAGGCGTAGGAGAAGAGGAAAGAAGGAAATGAGAGGGAAGAGGAATAGGAGCTGGAGGAGGAGGAAGAACAGAAGGAGGAAGAGGAAGGTAAAAGGAGGAATAGTAGGAAGAGGAGGAGAAGGAAGGAAGGAAGGAAAAGGGAAGGAGGAGGAACTAGAAGAAGAGGAGGAAGAGGAGAAGAAAAAGGAAGAGAAAGATAGGGAGGGAGTAGAAAAGGAAGAGAAGGAGGAGAGGAGGAGGAAGGGGAAGGGAAAAAAAAGGAGGAAGAGGTGGGGAAGAAGGGGAAAGAGGAGGAGTGAGACAAGCATAAAACATTTACTGTAACATTAAACTTATCAGGTAAAGTTTAAAAAGGGTAAAGGGGTTTGCAGTGGACAATGGTGTATACATTTCGAAAAAAAACATAGAGATCATCCTCATAAACAGAATTTATCACTTTGGCAGTAATTACCCTAAGCAAGTGAAAAGTAGTACATGTTTTGGAAATATCATTCGAATGATGTTCTTTACTTTCAACGGATGCAATATATATATATACATATATATATATATATATATATGTATATATATATATATATATATATATATATATATATATATACATATTATTTAGTCTTTATATTTAGCGCGAAGAGAAATAAATCTTGCCGAGAGAGGAAAGTGATATATATAAACATCAAAACATGTATTAGCCCTGCATTTTTTGTTGAATATCTTGTCAGTAAAAGTTATCTTGTACCAGAGGAAGAAATGAGATGCGCTTACCACAGCTTAGAATGAATAGATAGGTAAATCAATAGATCAATGAATTAGCAAATAATTGTACAAATAAATAATCAACAGGTATATAAATGAATGAAATAATGTATGAATAAATAAACAACATAGATAAGTTATCATGAGAAAGAAAAAAGCGAGAAAAAATAGATCAATAAATAGATAAGCCAATTAAATAAAGAATAAGCAAATGACTATTTAAATAAATAAACAAGTAAACAAATAAGTATATGAATAAATAAAGTGATAAATACAAATGTGAAAACATGTACACAGTGCACAAGCTAGTGGTGTATGATCTTATTCATCTCAGACTAAAATTAATACGCTTCGTAAAACCTTGACGTATTTCTTGTTTGTCCATCTCAATTAAAATTGTCCTTACGCTGGAACCCTTTACATAAATCATACTGGCTGGAAGCAAGGGATTTTGTTCTATTTATATAAATTTCCAGAGACATAAACAATGCAGCCATTGAACTTGTGAATGAATATTACATACACGTTGTACAGAACCCATAATACAATATATCTTTAATTTTATGAGAAAAATTGTATTCAGGTCAAGTATCTAGACTTCAAGAGGAATTTATAGAATTCGTTCTGGGTAACTGCAAAGTATTTGGATCAATGGCGTTTAGAACTTCGTGATTAAATGGGTCAATCAGTTAACTGCAATCTCTGAATGTCTCAGAACTTCTGGAGATTGCTGGACAAGAATAAATTACGGTTCTTATCTTCCACGGAAAGATTCTGTATACAAGTTGTGATGAAACCAGAGGAACTACAAAGATTCTCCATCTAGTGAGGACTTCGTATAGAGACAACGGAGGAACCTGAAGACCTACAGAATCTGTAAACTTCGTGATGCCTTTGTAGCTAAGAAAAGAAAAAACCTAAAGACCTATAGAGTCTGACTTCGTAACTGGACAACGAAGTATCAAGAAGACTTCGATGTACTTCGGGATATTTTGTAGTCCAAACAACGAAGGAACCTGAAAATCTATAGATTCTATCCACCTCGGAATGACTTCGTAGACAGACATCGATTACCCTTGAAGGCCTCCAGAGTGTGAGTGTCTCGTCAAGACTTTATAACCAAACAACGAATGAACCTGAAAATCTATAGAGTCTATCCATCTCAGAATGACTTTGTAGACCAGATAAAAAAGAACCCAGAAGACATGCAGTGTGCGCGTGCCTCGTGAATACTTTCGTGGCCAAAGAACGAAAGAACCTGAAGACCTATAGAGTCTGTCCACCTCGGAACGACATAGTAACTGGATAACGATGACCCCTGAAGACCTGCAGAGATTCCGCGGCATCGGGATTATTATGCAAGTCAGCTCCTGCACAAAAGAGAAAATTTTTCTCAGATAAAGTCGAGTTCATAAATGTACCATAATTGCTGTGGTGTGGCGGATATTAAAGCTGTAAAACCTGAAGTCATGGTTTCACATGCACCCTGTCTTTCGAAGAACTACGAACTTCAGTTGCGGCAAGAGGACATGGAAGTACTGAACTCCTTGAGACTCATCATGGCCAAGACATAACCTTTAGAGGAGGTATAAAGGATAAGGGCGCGAAATGTATACATATATATATTTTTTTCTTAGTGAATGTGACCCACTACTCATCCACACGAATAGCCCGTTCAAAAACACACGAACACATACACCCACACACTTTTATATGTATACGTACCTGTATACATTCCTACATGTCTTCCTACACTTGTACGTATATATGCACATATATACAATATATATATATATATATTATATATATATATATATATATATATATATATGTGTGTGTGTGTGTGTGTGTGTGTGTGTGTGTGTGTATGTATATATATATACACATGTATATATATATATATATACATATATTTATTATATGTATATGCTTCGTGTATATATATGTATACAAATACACATATATCAACACCTAACAAACATAGATGTCTTCTAAAAAGCTATCGAAAATTTAGATCGTTGGATCCTAAGTCTTTTATGACTTCATAGCTTGTTGATCATATCATTGTCCATAGTATTCATATACATAATTGTTCGCGGTAAAATGTAAGTTATATGTTGTTTTGTAAAAGATACCAACCATTCTATTATACAAACTGAACCAACAGCAAAATTGAATCAATGGATAATAGTGAGAAATAATTGAAATAATTCGTTCGACTTTTAACTACACGACATAATGAAATTGATTTGTTAGTCCCTTCGACAAAGACAACAATACCCATAGTATTTGGAAACGGAATCAAAAGAACATTATGTAAAGCAAAACCTTCTAAGGAGGTGGTTCCTAACGTGGGACATACGCCCAAGAGGGGGACATTTTGATTTTTACGGTGGGCAAATTGAGAATGAATTATTAAAACTAATATTTTTCCAGTGAGTGTGGGTGAGTATGAGTGAGTGTATAAGTTAACACATACGGCGCTTATACAATATACATATGTAAAAATACTTGTGTGTGTGTATGTTCATATGTACATACATACATATATATATATATATATATATATATATATATATGTATGTATCTGTGTTTTTTATGTTTTTATTAACAGTTATTAACACAGTGTGTCTGAATGATGTGATAATTATTTAGACTTGTTTGAAAAGGTTATATGGTGTCAAGAGAATTGTATCAAACAATGTTATTATTCAAGAACATGGTTTACAATTTTATCGCCATCATCACAAGCATCAAATGGCTTTCATAATTAAAAGGGGGCATTAGAATTTTAGAGATGCATAGGTTGATCATGGCCGAAAACAGGTTAGGATCTAGTGATCTTGGTAGGAGTACGGGGAGATCCCTGTAAAAAGTAAATATTGTACAAAAAGAGCAAATATATAACAGAACCCTCCCCCACCACTTCCAGCCCCGATAATCAATAAGCCCCCCCCCCAAAGTGTTCAAATGTATGCGACGGGGACATTCAAGTAAAATTGCACCAATTAAGGCAACATGTTCAAACCACTCCGAACCTATTCGCGTTACTGGCAAACAAATCGTCGAGCCATCTGTGGAAGGAATACCAGTTGGGGGTCGCCGGCTAGCAGCGTAACACCAGCTGTCCGCGCCACCTGTCATCAGCACGAAGAACACCATCTTGTACATCCTTGGGAACACCAAGGAAGAAATTTTATCCTTAGTTAGGGCTATACCTAAAAATATTTAGACTGATAAGTGAATTAATACAAATATCTTTCGCCCAATAGATACCATGTCGAAGTCATGGGTAGGTGGTCGTGAGTTCGATTCCCGGGACCCACTGGTGGGGAGGTTACCCAAACATCGCCCCCCCCCAACACCCCAAACCCCCGAAGAAAAAGAAAAAAAAAAAAGAGGTTCCTCACTTCCCACCTCGTGGAAGTTGGATTGTGATGTTTTTTTTTCGAATAGTAAATAATTAAATTCAGCATCAAGCGTGTCACCATACTTCAGATGTTCAGTCTCATCCCTGCCAGATCTGACGCGAATCCAATTTCTCTTATGTGAGTAATATTAGATGGGACAGTGCCCCCAAGGACTTAATTACATGCAACACCCTCAGAAACCCTGATCTGTTTACATCAAAATATGGTAGGAAATCATATTCATTTCAACTTCCATAAATGATTCACTCTATGCCTAAGAGACTTTCCACACATTTATATCCAAATACAACCATTTTATATGCTAATATATCAAAACCAGCTATGATATTAAGCATATCATATTACCGTTTTAGGAAAACTTGTTCTACTACAAACGAAGGGAACCACTTCTTTAGCGAATGCTGGGATACTGCGTAGCGTGTTCGACTGGCAGATGGGCGCGGGTTCGAGTCCCAGTCACGACACAGAGGCTAAGAGGAACATCATTTACGAGTACACTGAGTATTAGCTACCAGAACTCTGATGAGGCACCGTGCCCGGGACCATAAACAAGAAAGTTCATGACGTAATATTGAATCAATTATAGACATCCTATGTCTTATATATCTTTATACATTTTTTCTAATTGTCGTCAGATGATTTTCATTCAGATAAGATTTAGCAATTATGACCCGTCATCAAAGGTTTCAAACTCATCATGACTAAACAATACGTAACGGGTTCAGCCTTTATACATTTACTCTAGCTACCTTCTAGTAATTTAATTCAGTTGAGATTGACTCCTCATTCTCCATCGTAGGAATATCATCACTACCTCAAACCCACGTCCGTGTTCAGCCTTTATACATTTACTCTATCTACCTTCTAGTAATTTAATTCAGTTGAGATTGACTCCTCATTCTCCTTCGTAGGAATATTATCATTACCCCTAACCCCCGTAAGGAGCGTAATGCTACACTTGAGACCAAACGAATGGTGTGTCGTCACAACATACACTTAATGTCGACTCAACCTCTTTACTGTCATGAACTAATTTGTCAATTTTGTTCTGGTAAAGAACAGGCTCTTTCATTCATCTGCGGTGTGGGTAGGAGGGTAAACATAAAGAGGCTTTATTGCAGACATCCCTTAGGCAGGAATTAGGGCACTCTCTAATTGGTCCAAATCGCTTGTCATTAGCTGGAACAAGAGTCCCTAAGTGCATCAATGGCATGATGGTGTTAAATTTGAAGTGTAACAACGCGTTAACTGAATCCCACAGACACGATAGATAGAGAAAGAGAGAAAGGCACAGGTAGAGAGAGATAAAGAGAAGGAGAGGGGAACAAAGAGAGAGAGAGAGAGAGAGAGAGAGAGAGAGAGAGAGAGAGAGAGAGAGAGAGAGAAACAGATAGACAGAAAAACAGACAAAGAAAGAGAGAGACAAAGACAGAAAGAGACAGGCAAAGATATAGTGAGACAGACAGAGACAAAGTCAAACAAAGAGACACAGACGGACAAAGAGACAGAGATAGACAGTCACAGAGAGAGATAGAGACTGGTAGAGACAGAGAGATAAAGAAAGAGAGACAGAAAAAGAAACAGAAACATAGAGACAAAGCAGCCATGGAGTGAGAACACAGACAGAGACGGACAAAGGGACAGAGATAGACAGTCAAAGAGAGAGATAGAGACTGGTAGAGAGAGAGAGATAAAGAAAGAGAGACAGAAAAAGAAACAGAAACATAGAGACAAAGTAGCCATGGAACACTGAAGGAGAGAGGACAAAAGAAGACCTGAGAAGTGAAGGATGAGATAGATAAAACATAGCAGAGGGGAAGAGAAAAATACACAAAAGAAAAGAGAAAGAGAGGAAATAAACCAAAAGTTGGAGAAAGATAAAAGAGATGGAAACCCAAAGGACCTGACTCTCATAGTCAAACCACCTCTTCACCCTCTTCCACCACCTCATCATCCTACTCCTCCTCACCCTCGTACTCCTAATTCTCTTTTCATGTTCCTCGTTCTCTTCCTACTCCTTGTATCCTTATCCTTCCCATTCTCCTTCTACCCATCTTTCTCCTTTTCTACCTCTTCTCCTTCTCTTCCATGTCTTGCTCCCACCTCTTCCTCTTTCTTCTTGCCTTCCTCATTCTCTTTTCCCTCCGTAACATTACATATTGTAATATCACCCACGGAAAACTGCATAACACATATACGCACAAACATATATCCACACCCTTAGGCAACTACCTATCACATGATCAGTGTGTGACAATGGCTAAGTAGCCAGGAACTTATCTCCAACGCACACATATATCACATCCCCAAATAAAATTGAATACAAATTAAATCACAAGAAACAACTGCATAATAGAACCAACCGCTTTATAATATAACCTATGTTTAAACCTTCCATTTGTATAATAATAAGATAAATATTTTTAAAGCTGTCAACTCCCTTCACCAAATGCTGACTTCTGCAAATAAGTGGTATATAACCACGACCGGGCCCGGAAGCCGGCAGTTGTGAGGTGAACGTAGATCCGTTTGGACCTACGTAGTGTATCCTTTTTCCAATAATACGAACATACGAAACTGTGTTTGGAATTTTCAATATGATAAAGGATTGGATTCTCGCCAAGAGCAATTAAACCTCTCCTCTTATTCTTTCTCCTCCCACTTGCATCCTTCTTATATCTTTCCAT
>NC_134784.1:73502835-73507835 GCF_046742065.1 Oratosquilla oratoria
ATTAACAGATATACCACTAAGTAGACCTTGTTCTTTATATATATATATTATATATATTATATATTTATATATATATATATATATATATATATATATATATATATATATATATATATATATTTACTTATTTATCTTTTCATAAACTAATAGAACACTTACCTTGAAAAAAAACACGTAATTGTTTGTGTGTGATGTTTTAAGGCTTTTTTCTTGAACCATTGAAAATTTCCAACAAAATTAAGAACTTTATCTAAGTGAGCACTCGACGATTTTATTTACTTTTGCGTTAGTTGAAAAATGTAAAGGTAAACAAATCTAAAAGTTTACAACATTTTCACAAAAAATAACAATTATGGTAATAATAGTAGTAATAATGATAAATCACCCTCACATGTGTTTGTGTGTGTGTGTGTGTGTGTGTGTGTGTGTGTGTGTGTGTGTGTGTGTGTGTGTGTGTGTGTGTGTGTGTGTGTGTGTGTGTGTGTGTGTGTGTGTGTTTGTGTGTGTGCGTGTGTCCGTGTGTTTATACGTTCGTGTATGCACGAGTGCATATACTTTTGTATGATTGTTCCTGCATGCATCTTTTCGCATCTATCTATATGATACCAATACCACTTAGAATTACTGAAAGGAAGAGGTCAGAAATAGAGAGATGCTTAGAGTAAACTGATTAAATGAGAAGAAAAAGGAGCATAAGTACTAATAGAAGCTGAGAGAAGTGCAGGAGGTGGTGAAGGATGGAGTGAAGTTACGAGTGGAGGAGGAATGAGTGTTTCAAAGAGGGAGTGACAAGGTTTGCAAAGATGATATATGGAACAAGGAAGATAAGAAGGAATAGAAGGAAAGGTAGTGAGTGGTGGAGTGATGAAGTGAAGAAAGTTGAGAAGAGAAGAAGCGAGTATTCAGGGACTGGTTGCAAAGCAGAACGAGAGAAAGGTATGAGAGGTACCAAAAAAAAAAAAAAAAAAAAAAAGGAGGCGAAAAGGAGGGCGAAGTAAAATGGGGAATAGTATGACAGAATTTTTTTAATGTAACAAAAAGATGTTTTGAAAGGAAGTTAAGAGAGAGAGGGGAAGGTGAGTCAAGTAAAAAAGAAAAAGTAAAAAACGCAGATGGATAGATGTTAACAGAAGAGGCGGTGGTGAGGGAAAGTGGGCAGACTATATATTTTAGGGAGCAATTGGATATGGTAGAGGATAGGGATGGATTGGTGGTTGCAGTGGCAGGCACTAAAAAAATGACAGTGATGTGAGAGGAAAATGGAGGAGAAATAAAAAAAAAGTGATGTGCAAGTACTTTTGAAAATGATAAGAGCAGGTAAGGCACCTGGGTTAGTTGGGTACCATGCGGAGTGTTTGAAGAAGGGAGGAAATAGTGAATTGGCTAGTGAGATTGTTTACTGTATGTCTAAAGGAGGGTAGAATGCCAGAGGACTAGAGAAGAGCCTGTATAATTCTCCTTACAAAGAAAAAAGAGACAAGTGTGAATGTAGCGGTTTCAGAAGGATCAGTTTGTTAAGTTTAGTTGGTGTAGCCATTACTAACCATCACCCACCACGCACATGATCCACATACTTGCAACATGGCACTACCTCCCCCTCTAGCTGACCTTGCTTTCCCAGAACATACATCTAACGCAGCAGATTTCAAGACAAACAAGATATAGATTCCCAATGCATTCAGACTAACCCATGAAACCCCCTTTATTATAACTGCCCTATTATATTACCCATAAGCTAACATATATATACCATGTCTAATCATACCCATCAACCATACGATTAACCCCAATGAATAGAACTAACTCCAAAGCCTAAGAATAACAACTAACATCTTTACTTACGACACCCTACTAACCCCCTTTATTAAAAACACTTATGTCACCAAGACAGGCAGAGCTGAGCAGGCCGAGAGGCTGCCAGCAAGGTGTGCCCTAGGTCAAGGCCTGGCACTTATTGTATACCGCCCAGAAGGCCCAATTAATAATTTATTGTTGATAACCCCAGATTTATTGTTAATAGATAGAAGAAAACTCCCCGTTTGGAGTTTATCTCGCCTGCATTAAGTCCCCCTTATGTAGCCTACACAAACCAAAAGGTTATAGTTTGGAGAGCTTATGAGAGGGTTTTAATTGAGAGGATTAGGAGAGGTACAAAGGAAGTAATCGGTTGTTGTTTTAGGAAAGGTGGGGATTCGGTGGATCTGGATTTTCTTCCGAGGCAAATATATGAGAAATCTTTATGAAGAGATAAGGACGTTTTTAGGCCCTTTATGGGTAGACAGGAAGGCACTATGTAAAGTTTTGCAGATATATGGGATTGGGGGAAAGTTGTTAAGGGCAGACAAGAGTTTTTACGTGAGTAGTAGAGCCTGTGTTAGAATAGGAAATGGGAAGAGCAAGTGGTTTGAGGTAAAGGTGAAACTACGACAGGGATGTGTCATGTCGCCATGGTTGTTCAATGTGTACATGGACGGGGTGGTGCGGGAGGTAAAGTCGAGGGTAATGGGCACGGGACTGGAAATGGTTAAAGAAAATATAGAAAAGTGGGAGGTGAGCCAGTTGTTATATACTGACGACACTGCGCTTGTGGCGTAAGAGGAGGGATTAAGAGAGTTAGTGACAGATTTTGGGAAAGTGTGTGATAGGAGAAAGTTGAAGGTAAATGTAGGTAAGAGCAGAGTGATGAGATGCACAAGGGGAGAGGATGGCAGTGAATTGGAAATAAGTCTTAAAAGACAGAGGCAGAAGGAAGTGGATAGCTTTAAGTAACTAGTGTCACATGTGGCAGGAAAGGGAGGGATGGTGGTCAAAGTAAATTGTAAACTGTAACAAGGAAATGATTGGGAGATTAAAAATGTCGTGAGAAATAAGCTTTTAGAAATGGATAGAAAGAGGAGACTATATAATGGGGTGATTCTCCAAACGGCACTGTATTTGGATGGTACATGGACTTTAAGAGCGGCAAAGAGGAAAAATTCAAATGTGTATTGAGTTGAACTGTTTGAGTAGTATAGTAGGGGTTACAAGGTTGGATAGAGTGAGAAACGAGGAGATGAGGAGGAGAGCGAGAGTGAAAACGGAGATGGCAAATAGAGCTGATGAAAGAGTACTAGGTTGGTTTGGACACATGGAAAGAATGAGTGAAGAAAGATTAATAAAAGAGGTGTGGAAGGCAGAGGTGGATAGAGTGAACTTGAGAGGATAACCGAGAATGAAATAAATGGATGGAATGAAAGGGGCGTTGAGCAAGAGGGGAATGTCTGTTGAGCAAAGAAGGGAGAATACAGGAGATAGAGGCGAGTGGATAATGGCTGTGTATAGGTTATACTATGATGCAAGGAAGGGATGGGTGTGTGGGATGGAGAAGGGGAGTGGTTATGTATGAATGACATTTTGACGCAGCCCGAAGGGATTTCTCCCCGTCTTCTCTCTCTCTCTCTTTTCATGAGGGGATAGAGAGGTAGGTCGTCGACTAAGTGAAGAGGCCTTGCTGTGGACGTGTTGTGTCTTGCTGCATTACTTCTGACCCCAGGGCAGTGGGCGGGATACAGGGATGATTCGTCATCTATGAAGAGCTAAGATGAGAGGGAAGAGAGGATGGTGGATAGGAGTGGAAAGGATGGTGGATGGGAGTGGAATGTGTGGGAGTGAAGTGGATAGGAATGGGTACTTGCCTTGTGACTTGGCTACCTCCCTTGGAAGGAGGAAAAAGTCCTTGGCATATAGATAGATAGAGAGATAGATTTTTCAAGAACACAACAAGATCAAATTTTCAATTAAATACATCTATTTTCCAGCTTCTTGCTTACTTCTAACTGCTGGGCATTGTGTTGTCAATATGCAGTTCTGTCACAGTAGGCTTTTATTCCGCCTCGTCGTTGCAAAGGCTCTAGTTTAATCCCCCCATAAGCTATACCAGTAACTTCCACCTCCTAAAGGTTTTTAGATGTAATGTTCACGAACTTCACCAAAAAACTTTACAAATATATTCTCTATCGAAAAACAAACAAACGAATTGCTATATTGGAATGAAAAGTTATTATGTCAATACACTTTGCAGCCAACCAATCAACGGTGCTTCACCCCTTCTCTAGTCCCAGCAAAGGGACGTGACATCGGTGTTTGACTGACTGCAAAGTTTACTGACATGGGCAATGTTTGCAAAAGATAAGAAATTTGTATTTCATCATACAATATTGTGGGATTATTTATCGATGAATAATATATTTCTAAAGTTTGTCGGTGAAGTTCACAAAATGGTAGAGCAATTTCAGACTTAACTAAACGTCTCCTGGTCTAAGTTTTGCACTTTTTCTGGTTTACTTATGGTCAGAATATATTCATAACATATTCTAAACAACTGTTTTGCTAAGACTTTTTTCCATAACATGTAAGTTCAGGACTTGATTCGTAGATCCTTTCTAAATGAATGTTACTTAGTCTTTCATTCTAGATGTTTCTGTGGTACACCTAAATCCTAGTGGTAGTGGTAATGGTATTGTTTTTTGATTGGTGTTCGTGTTGTTATTAGTGTTGATGTTGATAGAAGTAGTGGTGGAATTGGTGTTGGCGTTAGTGTTGGTTTTGGGAGTGGAGATAGTGGTGACGTTTGGTGATTTATGTGGTAGTAGTGGTGGGGGGGATGATGGCGATGGTGATGGTGCTGGTTTTGGTTTTGGTGGTGGTGACAGTGGGTGCTGGTTTTGGTAGTGTTAATTTTAGTGGTGGTGGATGAGGGGGGCGTGGTGGTGGTACTGGTGGTTCTGGTGGTAATGGCGGTAGTATGGATGGATGGTGGTTGTGGTAGTTTTGGTGGTGGTGGTGTTGGTAGTGCTGCTGTTGTTGGTGCTTGTGGTGTTGGTGGTGGTGTTAGTGTTAGTGTTAGTCTTAGTCTTAGTGTTAGTCTTAGTCTTAGTGTTGGTGTTAGTGTTTGTGTTGGTGTTATTTATAGTGTTATTGTTAGTGTTATTGATAATGTTAATGGTAGTGGTAGTGATAGT
>NC_134784.1:73512835-73522835 GCF_046742065.1 Oratosquilla oratoria
GTATATATATATATATATATGTATATATATATATATATATATATATAAATATATATATATATATATATGTATGTATGTACATATATATATACATATATATATATATATATATATACGTGTGTGTTTATACATACACACACACACACACACACACACACACACACACACACACATATATATATATATATATATATATATATATATATATATATATATATACATTTGTGTGTGTATATGTGTGTGTATGTATTCACCTTTGTCTTGGTCTTTGGATTACGTGCTGAACTCGTGAATGACAGCTATTTCCCTCCCGGAAGAAATCCGCATTATATCGACTAACCTTTCGTATTTTGTATATACTACCTTGCTAATTCATATTTGTCGTCAGGCTACCTTATTCAATTGAAGAAAGCCATTCCCCTGATGATTCTATTCACCTGAAAATAATTCAAAATTTGAAACCAAAGCCAAAGAATTACCTGATGATTTCATTCAATTTAACAATTCAAAAATTGAGATCAAAACCAAAGAATTCACTGGTGGTTTCATTCACTTGAAAATAATTCAAAATTTGAAACCAAAGCCAAAGAATTACCTGGCGATTTCATTCAATTTAACAATTTAAAAGTTGAGATCAAAACCAAAGAATTCACTGGTGGTTTCTATTCACCTGAAAATAATTCAAAATTTGAAACCAAAGCCAAAGAATTACCTGATGATTTCATTCAATTTAACAATTCAAAAATTGAGATCAAAACCAAAGAATTCACTGGTGGTTTCATTCAGCCGAAGAAAAAAAAGAAAAAGATAATCTGAGCCCAAAAAACCGAAGAGGCGACCGACCAACAATGGTTTTTCAAAATTCTAAAAGTAAATGAGCTTCCTCGTGCTTCGGCTTCTTCCCTCCTCTCTCTCTCTCTCTCTCTCTCTCTCTCTCTCTCTCTCTCTCTCTCTCTCTCTCTCTCTCTCTCTCTCTCTCTCTCTCTCTCTCTCTCTCTCTCTCTCTCTCTCTCTCTCTCTCTCTCTCTCTCTCTCTCTCTCTCTCTCTCTCTCTCTCTCTCTCTCTCTCTCTCTCTCTCTTGCACTTCAGGGCCTTCGGGAAACCAGAACTGTAATCAAATCATACTTTTATCGCTTCTTCGATGGCTTCCGAAGTCTCTAGCCATGTGGATATCATTCCTAAATGCCTTCGAGTTCATATTTTTTGAGCTTCTGGACTAAAATGTACCGAGGAGTTCTCCCATCGCTTATCAATTATTTTATTTTGTTTCTTTTTTTCATTACATATCCACATTCATCTGCTAAAGTAAAGCTCTCCTCACAGTATTATACATGCTTTTAGACATCCTAGTTTAAACAACAACCTACATTAACCACACTTCACCAGATCCTGAGCGACAAAACACTAATGCGTCTATAATTTCCTCCACAGTTTTCCACAGAAAAAAAGACTGTGTAACAAAATCATAAATACGATGAGTTGTCATATAGGACGTTACATCACTTCAAGTTATTACTTTATTTTCATTTTGTCTGGCTATGTTATTTATATTATAATTTTGTTATTATATTACATATGTAAAATTGTATTAATAGTTTTTGAGAGTATTCTTGTTAAATTATAATACCTTATGTTGTACAACAAAATCCGATGTGATGTCATAGGACGTTACATCACTTCAAATTATCACATTGTTTTCATTTTATTTTATTTCATTCTATTTCATTTTATCCGGCTATGTTATCATTTTATTATAAGTTATCTTGTGACGTTTTTTCGGTGTTTTTTACATTTTTACACCACTCATTGTTAATTACACTGTTACACCCTTGGACAGCATTTCACACATACCGAAGCTATATCTGACATCTACACAATTGTTTAAATAGCTACATTAAAAAAATTTAAGTTATTGTATACTATGATAAAAACAACAAACGGGACCCAAGTCCAAGAGGGGAGCGCGGCCCTATTCTTTTAATGGATACCACCAGCTTCACCCCAGAATCACACTCCGATGAAGAAGCGTAGAGCGAAACCGGTCAGGAATAAACTAAAAAAAACCTGGGAACTACACCCGTGACTTCTTTTTCCATCTTCATCAACTTGTCAGAATGTCCCAACATGTATGTATGTATTTATTTATGTATGTATGTATGTATGTATGTATGTATGTATGTATGTATGTATGTATGTATGTATATATGTATGTATGTATGTATGTATGTATGTATGTATGTATGTATGTATGTATGTATGTATGTATGTATGTATGTATGTATATATGTATGTATGTATGTATGTATGTATGTATGTATGTATGTATTACAGTATGTATGTATGCATGTATGCATGTATGTGTGTGTATGTATGTATGTATGTATGTATGTACGAGTATGTATGTATGTATGTATGTATGTATGCATGTATGTACGTACGTATGTATGTGTGTATGTATGTGTGTATGTATGTATGAATGTATGTATGTATGTATGTATGTATGTATGTATGTATGTATGTATGTATGTATGTATGTATGCATGTATGTGTGTATGCATGTATGTATGTATGTATGTGTGTGTATGTATGTATGTATGTACGTGCGTATGTATGTATGTATGTATGTATGTATGTATGTATGTATGTATGCATGTATGTATGTATGTATGTATGTATGTATGCATGTATGTATGTATGTATGTATGTATGTATGTATGCATGCATGTATGTATGTATGTATGTATGTATGTATGTATGTATGTATGTATGTATGTATGTATGTATGCATGTATGTATGTATGTATGTATGTATGTATGTATGTATGTATGTATGTGTGTATGTATGTATACATCTATATATACATGTATATATGTATGTACACATCTATTTATGCGTGTATGTATGTATATCCGACCTCATGTTGATGCAACAGTGGGAGAAGTGTAGCCAGCCCCCCCCCCACCTCATCTTCTCACCCCCTCCCTCCCCAGAAGGAGATACCAACAATGAGTCACACCTGAGTCCACTAATAGTGGTATTCGTAGTCTGGGCACAAACCAGGAACTTACAATCCTAATCTAACGACCTACCAATAAAAGTTTAAAAATTTGACGTTATCATTTACTAGAGTTAAATGTAAGGATAATTAGAAAGTTTTGGTTTGTGGGTCAGTAAAGAATGTAAGTCATTTAGGAGAATTTCAAGGTTACATGAACTTATATTAGATTAAGATGATATGTGAATCGTATATCATTTAGTACATGAACAGATGAAATAAATTTTATTCAGTTGGTAGAACCCTCAGTGAAGCAAGTAACAACTTAGATTTTATTTTTATTCAATCTAGAAAGACTAAACTTTCCCATCACCAAAGCTTCTGTATAGGCAAAGGAACAACCACGAACATGATTTCAGTCCCGGATTATAAAGTATTTGTCTCTTACTTGCTCCCGGATTTCGAGAACTCGCTCCAGGGAGAGAACCTGCGGCCCCGGAAGCCACGGAAGACCTCGGAAGGTTCTTTGGCGTCGAGGAGGAGGAGGAGGAGGAGGAGGAACATGTGTCTTGTCCCCGAAGTCGTTTTCTTCGAGTCGTTTAATTTGCGGTGGGATGAGACAGGGTCCGGGTGTAAGGAGGAGGGGGGGAGGGGGAGGAGGAGGGGAGAGGAGGAGGAGCAAGAGGAGGAGAAAAAGGAAGGAGGAGAAGGTGATGGTGGTCGTGGTGGCGGTGGTGGTAGAGGAAAAGAATGAAGAAGAGAAAGAGGAAAATGATGAGGAGGAGGAAGTGGAGGAGTGGGGAAGAGGAGAAGAGAGAGGAGGAGGAAGGAGGAGGGAGCGGGAGAAGAGGAAGAAGGAGGAGGGAGGAGGGAAGAGGGAGAAGAAAGGAGGGACAAGTAATGAGGCACGAGGAACAAGGAAGAAGAGAGGAGGGCGAATGGAGAAGGGAGGATGGAGAAGGAGGGAGGAGGTAGGAGAGAGGAGGAGCAGGAGGAGGCAAAAGAGGAGGAGAAGGAGGAGGAGAAGGAGGCAAAGGAGAAGGAGAAGTAGGAGGAGGAGGAGGAGGAGGAGTAGGAGGAGGAGGAGGAGTAGGAGGAGGAGAAGGAGGAGGAGGAGGAGGAGAAGTAGGAGGAGGAGGAGGAGGACGTACTGGCAGTAGGGGTGGTGAAGGTGGTGAAGCAGGAGGTGGGTTTTGTGGTTTTGAAGTAATGGTGGTGGTAAAATGGAGGAGGAGGTGAAGGAGGAGGAAGAGGAATAAGAGGAGGAGGAGGAGGAGGAGTGAGGAGGGGAGGAAGGAGATATGAGGAAAGGAGGAGGAGGGTTAGGAGGAGGAGGAATTACAGAGGAAGAAGTAGGAAGAGGGAGGAAATGGTGTTGGTGATGTTGAAGGTTGTGGTGGTGGAGGTGAGGTGATGACTATAGTATAGGTGGTGGTGGTGATGAGGTGGTGATAAGGAAGGGGGGAGAAGGAGAATAAGGCGAAAGAGGTGAAGAGGAAGAGGAAGAGGAAGAGGAAGAGGAAAAGAAAGTTGAGGTGATGGAAGAGAAGGTACTGTTGAAACCTTTTTTTTTTTTTTTTTGCCATTTTAGAAATCCACTTGTTTGTCAAGCTAATGATCTTAGAAAAGGCTTACCTCATTATGATTGTAATTTTCTTTATTACCGATTACCATATATATTACATACCTAAAAAAAAAAGAGAGAGAGAGAGAGAGAGAGAGAGAGAGAGAGAGAGAGAGAGAGAGAGAGAGAGAGAGAGAGAGAGAGAGAGAGAGAGAGAGAGAGAGAGAGAGAGAGAGAGAGAGAGAGAGAGAGAGAGAGAAAGAGAGAGAGAGAGAGAGAGAGAGAGAGAGAGAGAGAGAGAGAGAGAGAGAGAGAGAGAGAGAGAGAGAGAGAGAGAGAGAGAGATAAAGAGAGAGAGAGACAAAATTTACTCGAATAACATCACATTTTTCCTAATTGCTTTCTTTACTTTCCTAGTGATAGATTAACATAATTTTATTCTAGCTTCTTCTAGTTTGACCTAGTTTAATTTCAAGGTTAACTTAACTTTCGTGACGCTTAAACTCCTTATATACCTTGTGAATGTTATCACACAATCTCTTCCGTACCGAATGGCAATGGCACGTTATATATTTTATTATGTCCGGCGCCAAGCACATTATTCAGCAGCCCGGGTTCCCTTCTCTAACCTGTTAACTCTGCGCCTCATGAATCTTAAATATCCCTTTTTTCTAAGTCCTCAACTGCTACTTTACATACGTTAACGAGTTGAAGGCTTTATATTCTTTTTCCTCAAACTCATTATTCTTGCTCCTTCAAGGAGAATATATATATTTTTTTCTTTAAGAATAATGTTCTATCAACAGCCGGGCAGGCACTTCCTACAGTGCTTCCTGTTCTCACAAAAATGATATCTGGTAACGAGAGTAACTGATCTGTGAGTAAGAGACAAATTAGTTTTATTTTAATCTAGACTGCTATTTGATTGAATTTAATAAGTATTGATCGATGATTATGACCATCGCCATATGATATTAATCAGTTGTATAGGACTCTGAAGAGCTTGGCATTGATGTATGTAAACAGATCAAAGGAACTTTGTTTCGCAGCTTCGCGTTTCCATGACGTCTCTGGCGTTATTTCTTTTCCTAATATGATAAGATTGTTTCAATTTACCTATGTTCTGAAGGTGGATATAGTATATACCATTGCGAAATGTATCTTTCTCCTAATAGGAAAGTAATCAAGCAAAGCCTGTAACCGCCCTTCACCCATCACACACCCATTTAATACCCATTTGTATTTCCTTTTTTCTTTGTAATTTTATGGTGAAAAGCTATCTCTGCCTCTGCTAAACTATAGTATATACCATTGCGAAATGTATCGTTCTCCTAATAGGAAAGTAATCAACTAAAGCCTGTAACCACCCTTCACCCATCACACACCCATTTAATACCTTTTTTTTCGTAATTTTAGGGTGAAAGGCTATCGCTGCCCCTGTTAAACTACCTGGATAGCAATGCAGCAAGGCACAGCTTCATAGCAGGGCCCGAAAGCCGGAGGTGGGCTACCTCCACTGCTTCATTACATGGCGACCTTCTCACTTCGTCCACTCACGCGTATACAGGGAACACAAAAAAAAAGCAATTCTCTATTTCTCCTTTCTTAAACATTCCTTGCTTGTTCACACCTTGAGAATGTACAGGTACAGGGAACAAAAATCTATCAATTCATAAATTTTACTCTCTTTTAACATTTCCCTTCATAGATATGCTTTTAATTGTGTAAGTAGGACACACAAAATACTAATTCATTAACCACACTACTTTAAATGTTAACTCCATTTTCTTGTGAAAACGTTACGACCTTAGTTAAATATGGAGGCTTGAAACTAAACGCAGTTAAGAGCAGGATTATGTGATTATAATTAGCTTCCTTGAATTTGTTAACCAACAAGTTAAAAATTGATCATTCTTGTGTCGGAACGTAGGGTTTGAGAATCAGTAGTCTTGTAAAGGTAGGGAGTGAATTATAAATAAATTTTAATTGATTTGGTCAATGTCACCGAGAAGGATGTCCTCATAAGAGCATACCGGTTTTGAGTTTAGCATTTTTATGTTAACTCTCAAACACTCACATAAGTTGTGACAAATTATGAGAGCTATACATAATCACAAGCGCACACACATTGTCGTCTTTCTCACTTTCTCACAAGAATCTCTACTGATCCTGTCAGCATAGTAAAATAATTGTTATATTATATGAACTCTCTCTCTCTCTCTCTCTCTCTCTCTCTCTCTCTCTCACACACACACACACACACACACACACACACACACACACACACACACACACACACACAAACAAACAAATAAACCACCGAGCTGTCAACAGCTGTCAACTAGAGTTCTGTAAGCTGCCGAATAAAACGAAAATTTTCAACATCGCAAGAGGCCTGGGTTGTATTGAGTGGAAGGGGGGAGCACTTGTGGTTGCTGTGTTGAAAGTGTCTATTGTGAGAAAATAAAAGGAAACTAAGGCGGATCAGAAGAAAACGGCGACGAATTCGATTCAAATGTCGACATAAACGCAGAGCCATCTGGAGGCGCTATACCAAAACCAAATGTAGATAGAGGTTTTAAAACCCCAAGAGGGATTGGTAGATTGTACGTCGATGGCCTATTTTCTAGCTTTGGTAAGTACGAAAAAAGAAATTTGAGTCGAATTATAGACATGAAAAGGAATATGAACTTTAATAAAAACTCGTGGGAGACAGAATCCATGGAATTAAGGAAAGAGGTTGTGATTTTAAGGAAAGACTATTTTAAAGTCAATAGAAAGGTATGTGAACTAAAGAAGAATAATTTCGAAATAAATAACGAGTGAAATGAATTTAAAGAAAATAATAAATTGAGAGTAAATGTGAAAATGAAAAGATGAAAAACAATGATACTTCCAATAGTGAGAACTTAAAAAAGAGATAAATGTCAAAATACAGGCAATGTCTAAAAGAACTGATGAAAACTTAGGTGAGGAAAAATTTGTAAAGAAATGGAACGAGAACATAAAACGAAGAGATAGCTTTTAAATAGATAGTACAACAACAGATCCAGGAAAATGCAAAGGATACAATTATTCAAGTAATCAAAGAAAAAGCAAATTGGGACAGAGATACAGTGGATAAAAAAAAAAAGTGTACTTTAGTTTATGGACCAAAGGAAAATATTTGTTTGATTAGGTACTTGAGAGAAAAAGCAGAAAAAGAAATGGAAGAAAAATCTAGGATGGATATAAGGTAAATTACTAAACTGGATGGAGGCCTTCTTGCATGGCAGAAAAATGAGAGTAGTGCTCAAAAAAAAAAAAAAAAAAAATCAGCTTGGGAGGTGATTAGTGGAATTCCACAGTGATCGGTATTGGCTCCAATAATGTATGCTATTTATGTGGATGACATAGATGAAAATGTTGAATGTTACATGAGCTTCTTTGCAGATAAGGTTAAATTGTCAAGGAAAGTGAATACTAAAACGGATTACGAATAACTACAGCGAGACCTAAACAATGTTTGGAAATGGGGCCGAAAGTAGGAAGTAGACTTCAACGTAAAGAAATGTAGCATAATGGAGTTCGAAAAAAAAAACTAAATAAATAAATAGATAAGTAAATAAATAAAAAAAGAAAAAATATACATATATACACATATATATCAGGATAATATAAAACTGGAACAAAGGAAGGAAAGAAAGTGAGATCTAAAAAAGACCTGGGATTAATTATCGCAAATGACATGTCCCCTTATATACAGGGAATCTTATAACTTGCTAAGATCAATAAATGTGGCTTTTACCTATTTAGATGAAGAAATGGTTAAAAAAATACTATTCACACTAATAAGGCCTAGACTAGAGTATGCTGCGACACTATGGTCACCCAATACCAAAAAGAATATAAAGAAAACTGAACAAATCTAGAGAGCAGCCACGAAAATGGCACCAACACTTTCACACCTGTCATATGAGGAGAGACTGGCTAAATTAAAATTATCGACTTTGGAACAAAGAAGAGAAAGAGGCGACCTGCTGACCATTTACAGAATCATGAAAGGCGCAGAAATCTTTGATAAAGAGGACTTACTAAATTGAGAAATGAGAAATACAAGGGGACATGATAAGAAACTCAAAAAAATAGTTATAGAAGAGATCCGTAAAAAAAATTCTACACAGTGGTGGATATCTGGAACTAACTGGATAAAACAATAGTGTGTGGAAAAGCTATACATTAATTTAAAAGCAAACAGGACACTGCAAGATACAAAGACGGGACACCACGAACATAGCTACCCTTCCCGTAAGATACAACTAGGTAGATACACGCACACACACGCACAAACACGTGCACACACACACACACACACACACACACACACACACACACACACACACACACACACACACACACACACACACACACACACACACACGTACACACACACAGATATAAACATGAGGAAAGAGAATAGAATCACATCCAGCTTGTAGCTCCTGATTAAAATTATGAAATTGATATGTGTGTATATGTAAATGCACTTTCCTTTTTTATACGCTTACTTGCCAGCTCATGTTAAAAAAAATTATATCCATTACATCACTTTCCACAATACTAGATATTTACTATGCATGACCGAGATAGTAATATCCAAATATGCAATAAAGTATGTATATATATATATATCTATATATATATATATATATATATATATATTCATATATATATACATATATATACATATATATATATATATATATATATATATATATATATGTGTGTGTGTGTGTGTGTGTGTGTGTGTGTGTGTGTGTGTGTGTGTGTGTGTGTGTGTGTGTGTGTGTGTGTGTGTGTGTGTGTGTGTGTGTGTCATATATATATATATATATATATATATATATATATATATATATATATATATATATATATGCATTTATACATGTATATATTACAAAGAGGAGTAGTATACTGACAGGAGACCTTTTGATCCATAGATAGGTCGGATATGAAAAATTATAATAATGAGAAATTGATATTAATAATATAAATAAAAAATAAATATATGCATAGGTATATCTAAATAATAAAGAAACAGGTAAGTAGTAAATAATAATGAATTGACAGATAAATAACAATAAATGAAAATCAAGCAAATAGTAATAAATAAACTTCCAAATGATAACAAAATAAGTAAACAAATTATATTTAATAAATGGAAGGCATTACATCATTTTACTTAGGTGTTTATCTAAACGAATCATAAAGCTTCGAACTGAACTACATTGCAATGCCTGCAGGAAGTTTATTTCATTCACTAATTACACGGTTGGCGAAGTTGTTTCTATCCACTTCCAAATTAGATTTATTTCTTGACCGTTTGAGACCATTATTCTTTATTGAATTTTCATTCGGTGTGAAAATTTTGTCACTTTTGAAGTTGTCAATTCCCTTTAG
>NC_134784.1:73540335-73542835 GCF_046742065.1 Oratosquilla oratoria
TTCAAGAAGAAAGGGTACCAGGATTGAAGAACACTGTCAGGGATAATGAGAGTGGGAAAGGAAGGAGATAAGGTAGGGGAAGTAAAGTAAGAGGGAGAACATAAGAACATAAGAATGAAGGAGACTGCAAGAGACCATAAGGTCTACACTATGCAGCTCCGTATCCATCATCACCTGACATCCCCATCCATAAAGTTGTCTAATCGTTTCTTGAAACAACTGATAGTTTGAGAGCTTACTACATGGTTACTAAGTTTATTCCATTCATGAACCAACCTATTAGTAAACCAATTCTTGCCTATTTCCCTTTTAGATCTAAATTTGTTCAGTTTATAACCATTACTGCAAGTCCTGTCCTGTTGTTTTAATATGGTGATCTTGTTTGCATCACCCTTGTTAAAGCGTTTGATCCACTTGAACACCTCAATTAGATCACCCTGCACTCTGCGTCTTTCCAGAGAGGGAGGAAAGATGAGGGAGGGAGGGAGGGAAGATGAGAGGGAGGGAGGGAGGGAGGGAAGATGAGAGGGAGGGACGTGAGGTCAGAAGGAGGGAAGATGAGGGAGCGGTAGGGAAAGGGAGAGGAGGGGAGGGGAGGGAGAGTAAGAAATGAGGGAAAGGGGGGAGAGTGGAGGGGAAAGGAAGATATGTCTAGGTATAAGAAACACTATTAAGAAAGAGGCATGAAAGTCTATTTTCTTCTTATCCAAACCAGTTCTGGTGTTCGTTAAATTGCTGATTACGTAACCAAAGGATTTCTCTTTTATGAAATGCTCTCTGACAAGACCACGTTTTAAACTATAAAAGTTCAGAGCTTCGAGTCCGTCATTTGAAAAATCACAACACGGCGTAAGTTTGGAGCATGTTAATTAAATCTTTTGTTCAACTGTATCAGTGAGTGTTTCTGTTTCGTTTGCTGACGACAAGGAAATTGAGTCTTTTGCTGAGCAAAAACAAATAAGATGAAGGTGAGGGCCTTTGCCAGGAGCCACTGAGTAGTTGCGGCCGAAGCCGTCACCATCACCCTTTTATGCACCTGGACTGCTGGGACAGGTAACAGTCACTGCTGGGAATTGGGGAGGAGTGCGGGATTCGAACCCACAACTAAGTAAACTCGAGAACAGCACGCTATCGATTACGTCACATGCGCACCTAGATAACATGTACACATAATTGTACACACACAATAACTTTTGTTCAGATACACAAAGACTTGGGTACATTGAGACAAGGTTAATAAACTAGTACACACAAATGCACACAAACAGTGTATTTTTGATCAGGCACACATGGATGTAAACATATGTGAAATGTGCAACGCATCGTATCACAAGCATTACGTGGCGTGCTTCCTCAAGGCATTATTATTATTTTTTTTTTTATTGTTTCAGCTGATATCCGCACAGCGAGTTGACTAGACATGATAGCCTCTGTTAGACCTCACGCCATCGCCCACTCCCACACTCACATTCAAACTAACGCACACTCACACTTACACTTACACTAACACTAACACTCATATTCACACTAAGACACAACACTCACACTTACACTCACACTTACACACATTAACACTAACACTCACATTCACACTAACACACACTCACACTAACACTAACATTCACACTAACACACACTCACACTTACACTCACACTTACACTAACCCTAACACACATTCACACTCACATTCTTACTAACAATAACACTTAACACTAACACACATTCACACTCACATTCTTACTAACAATAACACTTAACACTAACACATTCTTTCAATATGATTTCTATTTCCCTGTGACCTTCTAAAACTACTAGATCGAAGTCTATTAAGAGTGATTTTTATACTCAATTTGCCATAATAGACTTGTCACAATTTCTTCTCAGTTGATGAAGAATAAACTCAGCTTTGCGGGTTTGGTCTGTGATTGAACAATCCAGCTGTTAGTTGAACAGCAGATTGCTGAACATTCGCTTTCATTCCCCAAATACCTAAACGAGATTGTTAAACAACGACGCCAAAATAAATCGCCATCAAATATATACCTTGGGGTGGGGGAGGGCGTTGGGATCTGATTTCAGAAACATGTAGGTTTTGCAAATGTACCCTCTGTAGTTTATTTTTTAGCGGAATTTATATTTAGCGTTTCCACGCATGAATAGGTTTACAAATATTCTTTTATTGGTTCAATAAATAAAAATTGTAAACAAACCATTATTTCTATGTTATTTATTTGGCGAACCAATTCCCCCCTCCCCTTCACCCCACCTCCCTAACCCTCTGCTGATTGCCCTCCTTTCTTTAGCAATAAATAAAGAAATAGATATATTCATTAAGAAATGAATAATTAATTAAATAGATAATTGATAAATAAATGAATATACTAATTAATTAATTAATTAATCAATAATAGTGAAAGATTATATTCTAATACCAGTCCTTAAATACTACATAATTAATATAAATTTCTTATGAAATACTGAATGAAACAAAGTAAAGTA
>NC_134784.1:73547835-73550335 GCF_046742065.1 Oratosquilla oratoria
GCCGCTTGGAGTTTGGGGATGTCAAACCGTCTGGGGGAAATTAATAGTATGTCATCCACATAGCGAAGCCATACTACGTTGCCAGGAACGATATCTGAGAAAGGCCCTGCTTCTAAAAATTCCATGAACAGGTTGGCAAGGACAGCGCTCAAAGGAGAGCCCATGGCCATGCCAAAACTTTGGTGAAAATACTGGTCCTGGAATTTGAAGTAATTAAATTGGACACAAAGCTGTACTAAATTCACAAAGTCATTGGGGGGAATAGGGAGGTCAGTGTGGGAACTAGTGATTTTAGCCCTAAGGAGGTCAATCGCTTTAAGGGTCGGGACACGGGTGAATAACGAGGTCACATCCAGGCTGGCCAGCTTTTTGTTGCGAACAGGAACGTCCTTAATTCTATTCAATAGGTCCCCTGAGTGTTTCAAATGAGCACCGCTGATGGTACCCAAAAGGCGAGACAAAGGTTTGGCCAGCGCACCTGCCAGTTTGTGTGGCGCACTCCCGATCCCTGATGTAATTGGTCTCATGGGTATATTGGGCTTGTGGGTTTTTGGGAGCCCATACAGGGTGGCTGGACGTGGGAGGTTTGGCAGGAGGTGAAGTAAACACTTACCAGTTTCTGATTTCCTAAGAATCCTCCTGGCTGCCTTAAGGAAGTTACTTGTCTCGACGTCCACTTTCGCCTGGGTGACTTTGGTGTAAGTATTTTCATCGCTGAGGAGGTCAGTCATCTTATGTAGGTAGGACGATGCGTCCATCACCACCACTCCTCCACCTTTGTCCGCGGTGGTGATCCTGACGGCGGGGTCCTTGGCGAGTGCCTCCAACGCTCGAAAGTATCTCTTGGGTAAAGTAGGATTGGGAGGGTCGCAAAGTGCCGAGGTTAGTAGTCCTTGTATGTAGCCCTGCTGGAATTCGCTGTCTTTGTACCTGTAGTTCTTCGTGACGAGGTCGATGTTCTGGTTAGGTTTCGGGATGCCGGTGGCGAATTTAAGTCCCAAGCTGAGCACTTCAGTTTCGAAGTCGGACAGCGGCCTGCTGGAGATGTTGGTGATGATATCTGGTCTACCCATGCTCTTCCAACGGCTGTTGGCACATAGACTGGACAGTTGACGCGCGAGCCTCTCCTTCTGTTGGAAGTTGCAACTCGCTACGTCGTCTCTAATGGCCTCAGCGTGAGAGTTGGACATGATACCACGGAGCTGGGAACCTAATTTCCTGGCTTTCTCAAAAGCCTGGCTGGACTGGGAGGAAAGGAGGTTACAGCACTCTGTGAGGTAGGTCTGTGCGGGGGGAGGGAAAGGATGGTCAAACTGGAGAAGCTGCTTCGGCGTGGATCTCGGGGTGACCATTTCTTCGATACAGCTGCGTAGGAAATCCCGTCTATTCCGAAGGCTATAAGCTTTTCTCAGAGCGCGTGCGTAACGTCCGGATAAAGGTTCCATGTTGATCTCGGTGTCGTGACAAGATGAATCACAATGGCAAAAGCCGACAAGACTGTGAGAATAAACACCTTGTGAGATCGAAACCTTTATTAGTACTACGTTTCGCTTGTTACAGCTTTTTCAAGTACAGACATGACACACACTCTGAGCACATATAAGCCAACAGGGAAGGAACTGGGAGAGGTTATCAGGGAGGGGTGGGTGGTAGGTGGAGGGGGAGGAGGGGGACGGGTGGGACTTGGTGGAGACAAAGGAGGACATTTCGGACAGTTTGTTGAAGTGGACTAAGGGGGACATTTCATACATTTATTTAATGCGGGTAATAGATGGATTATAGGAGGGGCGATGTTAAACATGCCTCTGTTCTGCTCAGGACGAGATGTGAGGAAAAAACGCTGGTGTCTACCGCATACCCTGTGCTGGATGTGATAAAGTATACATCGGCGAGACTTCCCGTGACCTGAAGACCCGGATCCGGGAGCATCGCTACGATTCCCGGAACAACATCACCACCAACGCCTGTGTTATCCACCGGAACACCAACGACCACCTGATGGATTGGGATAACGCAGAACTTCTGTTTAGTGAACCAGATAGGATGAGGAGAAAATGCCTCGAAGCGGCCGCCATCCAAAGCTTCAAAACCATTGAGCAGAACAGAGGCATGTTTAACATCGCCCCTCCTATAATCCATCTGTTACCCGCATTAAATAAATGTATGAAATGTCCCCCTTAGTCCACTTCAACAAACTGTCCGAAATGTCCTCCTTTGTCTCCACCAAGTCCCACCCGTCCCCCTCCTCCCCCTCCACCTACCACCCACCCCTCCCTGATAACCTCTCCCAGTTCCTTCCCTGTTGGCTTATATGTGCTCAGAGTGTGTGTCATGTCTGTACTTGAAAAAGCTGTAACAAGCGAAACGTAGTACTAATAAAGGTTTCGATCTCACAAGGTGTTTATAATCGCAGTAATGTCTTTTTGTTGCTCGGTCTCTGCCTCTCTATCTTCCTCTCTGTTTGTGTCCTTGTCTTTCTGTCCCAGACTCTCTTTATCTC
>NC_134784.1:73582835-73587835 GCF_046742065.1 Oratosquilla oratoria
ATGTGTGTGTGTGTGTGTGTGTGTGTGTATACTAGCCAAATTACCCGCGCGTTGCTGCAAGTTCGTGAATCATCCCTAACCTAACCATACCCCCACCTAACTTTAACCCTTAACCCTAACGAAAATATATTTTTTTTAAATGAAACATAGTTATCTAAGTACCTGGAGTGATAGGGTATCAGAATATATATGGCTATGGGGGTCTATCTGCAAAACCCTAGGAGAAGTTCCTGAACATACAAACAAACAAACAAACAAATTGACAGACAAATGAAAGATAGTGATCTAAGTACCTTGGGTTATAAGGTTTCAGAATATATATGATTATAGGGCTCTATCTGCAAAAACCTAGGAGTCCGTGAATAATCTCTAACCTAACCATAACCCAACCTAACTTTAACCCTTAACTCTAACCAAAATTAATATTTTTTTGAAAATGAAATATAGTTATCCAAGTACCTGAAGTGATAGGGTATCAGAATATATATGGTTATGGGAGTCTATATACAAAACACTAGGAGTTCCTGAACAAACAAATAAACAAACAGACTGACAGACAGACAAATGAAAGATAATTTTTGAAGTACCTTGGGTTATAAGGTTTTAGAATATATATGTTTATAGGGGTCTATCTGTAAAAACCTAGTAGTAGTTCGTGAATAATCACTCACCTAGCAATAACCCACCTAATTCTAAACTTTAACCCTAACCAATTTTTTTTTAATTAAATATAGTTATCCAAGTACCTGGAGGGATAGGGAATTAAAATATATACGGTTATGGGGGTCTATCTGCAAAACCCTAGAAGTTTGTGATCAAACAAACAAACAGACAGACGGGCTACTACTTTATCATAGTAGATATGTATGTATGTATATATGTATATATATATATATATATATATATATATATATATATATATATATATACATATATATATGTATATGTATATATATATATATACATACATATATATATGTACATATATGTATATATATATACATATACATATATATATATACATATATATACATATATATATATATATATACATATATATACATATATATATATATATATATATATATATATATATATATTTAGCTATTTCTATTTACTTTTTTCTCACACAAGGAGAGTTGACAAAGTACGAATTTCCTCCCTCCTCCTCCTCCTTTTTCCTCTTCCTTCTTCTCCCGCCCGGTAACACGAAAACAAACGATGAAAACAGACAATACCCCAACGTTTCTTCCTGGAGAAACTTGTGGAAAGGGTCAATGATCATTGGGGTGCCTAGGATTTCGAGTCACTAGAAGGCAAAGCAATACGGTAGTTATTTTACCATTACATTGTGTATATATAGAAAAAAAATGTTTCAATCTATATTAAATATAGTGTAGAAAAAATACAGGGCTGACAATTTCAGCATCGCTGAACTACAAACCGGCCCTCCAATACCTGGTAGGCAAAGATTTTACCTTGTATATATACATATATATATACATATATATATATATATATATATATATATATATATATATATATATATATATATATATACATATATATATATATTATATATATACATATATATATATATATATATATATATATATATATATATATATATGCGCGCGCGCGCGCGCGCGTGTGTGTGTGTGTGTGTGTGTGTGTGTGTGTGTGTGTGTGTGTGTGTGTGTGTGTGTGTGTGTGTGTGTGTGTGTGTGCGTGTGTGTGTGTATGTGTGCATAAGTTCACAGCATTACCCAGAGATAATACCATTTGTATCAACTCAGTCCTCTCACCCGGGGAGTGTACTAGCTGTCGGTCACGAGTCCAGCACGTGATCCATGACCGTGGCGAATTACACCTGCGCAATAGGTCCACAAGTTACCGCTGAGCTTTTGCAGCGAGAAAGGACCTTGATCCAGCTCAGCCAGTGAGAGAGTATTAAGAGCTTATGGTCTGTGAAATCAAACCCAACGTAGCTTGCCTCGGCCTGTGGCTACGGTGATTGAATACAGCGGTTATGTAGCAATGCGCGACTCCACCAGAGCGTGGGTGAGCTGAGATACTAACACTGGGAGGTATAGGAGGGAGTGAGAGATACAGGAGGAGTGAGGGAGGGGGGAGTGGTCAGGCAGAAGGAGAGAGAGAGAGAGAGAGAGAGAGAGAGAGAGAGAGGTGGGTGGGGGAATGCAGGGCACATGTTTTAATATCTAGCATATGTAAGCATCGGCACACAAATCTACCCTAATTCTGCCTCCCCCGTCTGTGTACATTACTCTTTTTTCCTTTTTTTTTTTTTTTTTAGTTTACTTCCACGTAAAACTTACCCAGTTTTAGAACAAACAAGAACAAACGTACACACACACACACACACACACACACACACACACACACACACACACACACACACACACGCAAGCACGCACAGACAAAAATATATATGCATATACTGTACATATATAGAATTCTTCATTTCATGAACTTTGTAGAACCAACGACGGGTACCTTCAGGACATCATCTCATTGTTACCAATTATGAAAATCGATCAGATTGTTCCTTTCTATTTTGAGGTACATCCCTGAGAGGCTGAGACTCTTAGAAACAAGGAGAGATGACGACTGGTGACAGCTCCCTTGCTCTTTATTTCAGCCCGTGACATAGAAACAGTCTCACACTATTACAACACAGAAACAGAGTCCAGTGATTCTTTCCAGGCGTTGGGTTTCCAGAACCCAAACCTCAGTCGCAACATTGGATGAATGGTTTCAGGGATATTCCCACTGGATAATCCACATCAAACAGCCACCAATGTTCTTGTTCTTCTTTCTTTTTTCCTCTTCGTCCGTCAAGTCTATTTGTATTCAAAATCACGTTCGTGTATGGATTTTTTTTTTCCAAAAACTCCTTTCGAAAAAAGTCTCTTAAATTCGGTCTCTGGTCTTGTGAGACGAATGTCAATATGCTAAAAGACGTCACGGATGTTTGCGCTGTTGACCTACTTTTTCGAATCCTAACCCTAAACTAAAATATGTGGTCTAATACTCTGTGAGGAACTAATTATATATGTATAAGTACGCACACTCTCTCTCTCTCTCACACACACACACACACACACACACACACACACACACACACACACACACACACACACACATACATACACACACACACATCACACAAACACACACACACACACACACACACACACACACACACACACACACACACACACACACACACACACACACACACACACACACACACACACACACACACACACACACACACACATATATATATATATATATATATATATATATATATATATATATTACACACAGGAACCCACAGTCGGAGAAAGAATAAACTTCGAATAAAGAAAGTTCAGGGTTTAAGGCTCCTCAGCCTGGATGTGTCCTCGTTATTTACGAATATCAATGTTGATGATGTACTTACTTTTTTTGGAATCCAAACTGCAACCGTTTCAAGACTTTTTCCCCCTCTCTGTCAACAAAATTCTTGCTTTAGTTCGCCTGTGTGTTTCTTCAAATGTTTTCTCCTTTCAAGACCAATTCTTCCGTCAAAAATTCGGTTGCAGTATGGGTTCCAATTTGTCTCCTGTTTTGGCCAATTTGTACATGGAGTATTTTGAGTGTTCCCTTTTGCCCAGCATCAAACCGCCCAAAATGATTTGGCTCAGGTACGTAGACGATATCTTTTCGGCGTGGGATGACAGTTGGGGCCCATTTGAAGTGTTCCATGATAAATTGAACCAATTGACCCCGAATCTTAAATTTAAAGTTGAATGGGAAGAAGGACACCAAATCCCTTTCTTGGATATTTTGTTAAGAAGAACTGATGATAATTTATTCTTTACAGTGTACCGTAGGCCCACCCATTCAGGCAGTTATCTCCACTTTTTTAGCAATCACCCTGACAATGTTAAGAAAAGTGTTGCCTCTGGCCTTTTCTTGAGGGCTTTCAGGATTTGCAGTCCTCAACTTCTGGACCATGAAATTGAGGTGATCAAATGTCAACTTGAGAAGTTGGCTTATCCACCTTGGTTTCTGGATCAAGCCCTCAGTAAGGCTAGGGCCAACCATTTTAAAACTTCCGTCCCCTCAAGTTTTCATCGCTCCTTTAAGGACATTTTAAGAATTCCATTTAATAATACCATCAGTTCTTCTACTAAATTGTTTCCTCATGAACGTCTCACTATTGCCTATCACTATCCTAACACCGTGCGTAAGCAAATTTTGAACGTTCAACAAAAACCGAAGGAAGTTGAGTCACCTGGTGTTTATTGTTTGCCCTGCAAAGATTGTGATTTGGTTTACTTGGGTCAAACCGGGAGAGACCTGAACACTAGATTGGCAGAACATAAAAGGTCAATTAGGTATGGGCAAGAAAATTCGGCTGTATTTCTTCATGTCAAAAATAAGAATCATTCTTTCGACTGGGGTAAGGCCAGATTAGTGTTCAAGTCCCACTGCGGTTTCAGGAGAAAAATAGTCGAATCAGCATTAATTGAGGAATGCCCTAATATTAATATTTCTAAAGGGCAGTGGACACCTGACATAATCTCACGCGCAGCAGTTGCCAAGTTGGTGCGGACACTACATCCTCCCCTCTCCGCACCTCCTCCCTCCCCCGCCACCCCAGTTTGCCCCGCGCCTGAGTGAGGTCAACTGTCCACATCTCTTCTTACTGTAGTTTATAAGTCCCCTCTGTTCTCTATCTTATGTACTTTCCTGAAGAGGGCTACAGTTGATAGCCGAAATATAGGATTTTTCTTTATTCGAAGTTTATTCTTTCTCCGACTGTGGGTTCCTGTGTGTAATTTACAAATGTGCTACTACATTTCTGTTTAGAAATATGTATATATATATATATATATATATATATATATATATATATATATATATATATATATATAATCAAATCAAATCAAATCAGCTATCCTGTGGCCACTACTGAATAAAGGCCTCCT
>NC_134784.1:73592835-73597835 GCF_046742065.1 Oratosquilla oratoria
GATGAATGGTTTAGATAGATGAGAGTGTGGGTGGAGGAAGAAAAAGCGAAGATGGGCCGGAACTCCTTATTGCTTATACGTTTCGACCGACTCGGTCTTCTTCAGTAACCGTTCTACAAACAACCAGAACCTTACAACTATACACTCGAAGACGGGGACATAGACAGGTCATCCCGCTGGCTGTCTGGGGATTCCCTTTCCCGTACCATGTATATGTTTACCAATCGTTTTTATTATCAATTTACTTGCTGTCTTCGATAAACAAACGAAACCTTCCCTGTCATTGTTATTTTCATAAGAATTGATATAGGCAGCTTTATCAGTCTTCCTCTTGTCTCCTTCTAATCCCGTGTGTAGGATCTCGACCCCACCCCAGTGGGGCAGATGTCCAGATTGGTCAGTGTGCTGAACGAATGAGTTAGACTTCCTGTGTGACCTCAAGTCTCGTTTGTGCTCGGCTATGCGTTTCTCGACGCAAGGTAAGATTTCTTGGGAAAGGTGGGGTGAAAATAGCAAGGACTTCCAATTCTAATATAGGAAAAATTATCAAGACCAAGACTATAAAGGGACTACCCCATAACATCCTCAGTACCATTTATCGCATTCCTTGCGGTAAGTGCACCTCCTCTTATTACGGCGAGTCAGGTCGAGGCGTCGAGAAACGCATAGCCGAGCAACTGTTGGAATGTTTTGATATATGTATATACATATACACACACACACATATGTATATATATATATATATATATATATATATATATATATATATATATATATATATATATATATACGCACACACACACACACAGATGCGTATAATATCCTGACCACAAAGAGGCCCACTGTAAAATATTTAGAGAACAGGGGTACAAGATCATAGCTTAAACTGTCGGACAGTTTACGATATCTTTTGAATGCTATGTCATTTCCTAAGCCCATTAAATCTGGAGGTCGTTCAGTTGAGACTGATCCAAAACAATTTCTTCATTAGGTGTTAACGTAAGCCAATAGCAATTCGGGTTTGTTAACTAGTCATATTCTTAACCTCTTCAGAAGGCGATCAATATCATCCGTCGCTAATCAAAATGAATTATGCAAAGGGCCCAGAAAATTAGTAATATATCCTGTTTATTCTTCTTTAGATGCTCCATCTACATTATAGACCATGTAGTTTGATTCTATTAATGATAGTTACCAACACATGATAAGAAATGCGTCCCTTTTTCTTTCTACACAAACCGAATAACCCAGAAATTCCAGTTTATAATCGGCAGTTCATAAGACACAAAGTGATTTGTAAAGAGCTGAGGAATAAAGCAACAGTGACATCATGATAATAAATAATTAGATAAAGATTACCTTTTTATTCATTCTATGCCAGAAGTCAAAACTAATTTAACCTTATCCACATTACTTGAGTCTTTTTTAAATCCTTTTTTCAACTGTCTGTCACCTACTTCCATGCTGTGTTATCTAACTGACATCAAATGTGTTGATAAAACTTTCATTTACAGATTATCTAATCGAGACAAAAACTTGAATTTATTCACAAGCACAAGATAACTTTATTATGCTGATATTAAGAATTAATCTCTTCTGCATACTTTACATTGACCTCTCCGATACAAAACCAACGATGTTAATGCGTCTAAGCTTTGTTTACGAAATATTAAGGTCAATGAAGAATGAAGAAATGGGGCCACGCGATAGTCTCGTATCGTAATCCGCTTCGTGTTTCATACGTTAGTTTCCGACAACCCTTTCCCAGGCGGGGAGGCGACCCACACGTCGGCCTAAAATGCGCAGCGGCTCGACGCAACTGACAGGTCTTGCCCTACCAGACGTTTTTCACTTCCCACATCGCGGGAGTGGGATGTTGAGTTCAACGGAAAGTGTAAACTTTCCAACCCAAAAAACCTTCCTCAAACGTTTCAGGTTTGTTTTCGAATTAAAGAGATTAAACAAGTCAGTAAAGAAAAGTGAGTCCTCTTTGGACAAGTTCCTTTCATCCGAAAATCCATCAAAAACGTTCTATCTCTAAAAATCTGCTGACTGACTCTTTTTCTCCTCGTGATGGGGAGAAAAGGTAGATAACTTCCAAACCCTTTTCCTTACTACGACGAAAATCTGAGATTTTTAGGAACGAACCACAAGCATACTTTTAGCGCAGCAATCTAGCAGATCACTGGTTCGCTCATAGTATATATATGATACACACACACACACACACACACACACAAACACACACACACACATACACACACACACACACACACACATACACACACACACACACACACACACACACACACACACACACACACACACACACACACACACACACACACATATATATATATATATATAATATATATATATGTGTATAATATATATATATATATAATGTATATATATATATGTATATATATGTATATATATATATATATATATATATATATATATATATATATATATGCATATGTGGCACACTTTAGAATTCATATAAAAACTAAATGTTTTTCATACGGGTTTTAATTGTGTAGTGCAACACAAAAATTAGCTTACCACAAAAGAGGTCGTAAACTAATGAACGTATTTAATCAAAAAGTATAAACAAAAATTAGAAGCAATAATTCATGACTACTGACATTAGCAATACATTACACGTGTGTGTGTGTGTGTGTGTGTGTGTGTGTGTGTGTGTGTGTGTGTGTGTGTGTGTGTGTGTGTGTGTGTGTGTGTGTGTGTGTGTGTGTGTGTGTGTGTGTGTGTGTGTGTGTGTGTGTGTGTGTGTGTGTGTGTGTGTGTGTGTGTGTGTGTGTGTGTGCGTATGTGTATTCGTGACAATCTATATGATACTATATGACCCCAGAGGTATTATGTAAAGGCGGCATGCCAATATAAACATATTCTTAATATTTTTGCAGCAATCAATTACGAATATTGCATCTCATCATGAAATACTTTAACGAAAATATATATATATAATGATTATACAGCTACAAAAAATAGTAAAATGTAAGATTTTATAGGAAAAGGTGTATTAGTTTCCACTAAACTAGGGTAATTATCTGTATTTCATTTGCAACCACGACATTAAGCTAAGCTTTATCCTTGTACAATAAAATAAATAAATGACAGTGAATAAAAACAATTAAATGAATGAATAAATGAGTGAATAAATTATTAGAATAATTAATAAATGAAAAGATATATAGATAAACAAATAAGATAATTAATAAACAAAGAAATAGGTAGATTAGACATATACATAAAAACAAACAAGCAAGCAATTAACCAACAAATAAATAAAAAATAATACAATAGAAATATATAATGAAATATGGGCAGTAGAATGTAATAAAACAAAACAAAATGAACATATCTGAAATAATATAAAGTAAAATATGATGAACAAGATAAAACAAAATAAGATAAAATAAGACAAATTAAAAAAAACTAAAGAAAATAAGTAAAATTAAATTATTTTGAATAGAATTAAATAAAATGGAAGAAAACAAAATAAAACAAGATAAATTAAAATCAAATAAAACAAAATAAAATAATATAGAATAAAATATTACCTCATGTGTTGCATGCAGATTTGCATAATGCAAGTGTGATGCCGACGAATGCAAAACTCCAATTTGAACAATTTGTAAATCCTGAAATATCTGTAGTTTAATTCATTTCCTACCTTTACGCACTTCAATCATTCTATTCTGGCTAATGTAATAAAAGGTTTCAGTGACGTACTGATGCCTTGTCTCAGTGTACAAAGACTTTGATATAACTTTTGTTTCATTCTGCTCAAGTAACAACCTAGTGGTTCGGTTGGAAGTTTAAATCAGCAACTATAAATTCTTAGATACATTCTGCAAAGATACTTCACTCCACACGGTGCAGCGAGAGCTATTACTAACTCTCCAGACTATACAAGTTTATTCGGTTGAACCATTCGGTACTTCACTGTAGAGATGAAGGTGTTGATGGACTTTGAAGAAAGGTTGACATCGTACGTACTTGCTCCCATAATTTGTTCTCGAGAAAATAGAAAAATTGTGGAAGGGATAAAATTACAATTTATAGAAGATAGACCTCTGGAGAGGCTGAGAGAGTAAGGCCAAAAGAGGAGGAGGAGCTGGAAGAGGAGAGGAGGAGAAGAAGGAAGGGAGAAGAAGAGAGAAGAGATAACAATGAAGTGGAAGCGAAGACAAGAGAAAGAAGAGTAAAACAATCTGCAAAAAGAGGATGTGACATATGGGGCAGGTTGAACCATATGAAGCTCAGACTAAAGAGGGGAAGCCGGGAGGGGAAGGTAGATAAAGGTGTATGTAAGGGGAAAAGTATTGACATGTTAACACACAATACAAAAGGCACGTGTGTACAATAAAACATACTGAGAAATATACATATAAGCATACACACATATATACATACATACACACGTACACACACTTATAAGGGACACACAACTCGATGTAGTCGATGTCATCGAACATTGTATCAGTGAGTAAAACGAGTACATAAGTGATGTACACTTTGAATATTTAGTTCAAATGAAGCAGTTGTTCTAGATTTAAGTTAGAATGACAGACACAAAAAACAGAAAGTTGAAAGTTTGACAATACTGTTAAATTCATGCACGTGTCTATACGCGTACACGCTTGTGTACACGCACGTACATACGCAGGAACACAAATACACACAACCGGCCACACGCATACGCACACTCATTTATGCACGAACGCATGGGCAAACGCAAGCAAACATATACACACATCCATGGATGTATTTGTAAATGGATTTACATTTCTACATTTATGCATGTTTGTGCGTGTGTGTGTGTATGTGTGTGTGTGTGTGTGTGTGTGTGTGTGTGTGTGTGTGTGTGTGTGTGTGTGTGTGTGTGTGTGTGTGTGTGTGTGTGTGTGTGTGTGTGTGTGTGTGTGTGCGTGTGTGTGTGTGTGTGTGTGTGTGTGTGTGTGTGTGTGTACGTG
>NC_134784.1:73607835-73610335 GCF_046742065.1 Oratosquilla oratoria
GATGGATAAATAAATAATTGAATGAATAAATGAGTAATTAAGCAGATAAATAGATAAATAAAAATAGATAAATATATATGTAGATAAATAAGTAAATAAGTAAATAAATAAATTATATAAATTAATATACATAAATAAATAAACTAAATAATCAAATAATCAATAAGTACATATATTAATTAATAAATGAATGAAGAAAAAAAAATCAAAAGCAGTAATTTTGCAGATAAATAGATAAATAAAAATAGATAAATATATATGTAAATAAATAAGTAAATAGATAAATAAATAAATAAATTATATAAATAAATGTACATAAATGAATAAACTAATTAATCAATTAATTGATAAGTACATATATTAATAAATAAATGAATGAAGAAAAAAGAAGTTCAAAAGCAGTAATTTTGCAGATAAATAAATAAATAAAAATAGATAAATATATATGTAATTAAATAAGTAAATAGATAAATAAATAAATAAATAATATAAATAAATATACATGAATAAATATACTAAGTAATCAATTAATCAATAAGTACATATATTAATAAATAAATTAATGAAGAAAAAAAATGCTCAAAAGCAGTCATATTGCAGATAAATAAATAAATAAAAATATATAAATATATAGGTAAATAAATAAGTAAGTAGATAAGAAAAATTATATAAATTAATATACATAAATAAATAAACTAATTAATCAATTAATTAATAGGTACATATATTAATAACTAAATGAACGAAGAAAAAAAATTCAAAAGCAGTAATTAAGTAGATAAATAAATAAATAAAAATAGATAGATATATATGTAAATAGCTAAGTAAATAGATGAATAAATAAATAGATTATATAAATAAATATACATAAATAAATAACCTAATTAATCAATTAATTGATAAGTACATATATTAATAAATAAATGAATGAAGAAAAAAATTCAAAAGCAGTAATTTTGCAGATAAACAAATAAATAAAAATAGATAAATATATATGTAAATAACTAACTGAATAGATAAAAAAATAAATAAATTATATAAATAGATATACATGAATAAATAAACTAATTAATCACTTAATTGATAAGTACATATATTAATAAATAAATTAATGAAGAAAAAAATGCTCAAAAGCAGTAATTTTGCAGATAAATAGATAAATAAAAATATATAAATATATATGTAAATAAATAAGTAAATAGATAAAAAAAATTATATAAATTAATATACATAAATAAATAAACTAATTAATCAATTAATTAATAAGTACATATATTAATAAAGAAATGAACGAAGAAAAAAAATTCAAAAGCAGTAATTAAGCAGATAAATGAATAAATATAAATAGATAAACATATATGTAAATAGCTAAGTAAATAGATGAATAAATAAATAGATTATATAAATAAATATACATAAATAAATAAACTAATTAATCAATTAGTTGATAAGTACATATATTAATAAATAAATGAATGAAGAAAAAAAATGTTCAAAAGCAGTAATTTTGCAGATAAATAAATAAATAAAAATAGATAAATATATATGTAAATAAATAAGTAAATAGATAAATAAATAAATAAATTATATAAATAGATATACATAAATAAATAAACTAATTAATCAATTAATTGATAAGTACATATATTAATAAATAAATTAATGAAGAAAAAAAATGCTCAAAAGCAGTAATTTTGCAGATAAATAGATAAATAAAAATAGATAAATATATATGTAAATAAATAAGTAAATAGATAAATAAATTATATCAATAAATATACATAAATAAATAAACTAATTAATCAATTGATTAATATTTACATATATTAATAAATAAATGAACGAAGAAAAAAAAATTCAAAAGCAGTAATTAAGGAGATAAATAAATAAATTATTAACTAGATAAATATATATGTAAATAAATAAGTAAATAGATAAATAAATAAATAAATTATATAAATAGATATACATAAATAAATAAACTAATTAATCAATTAATTAATAGGTACATATATTAATAAATAAGTGAATGAAGACAAAAATTTTCAAAAGCAGTAATTTTGCAGATAAATAAATAAATAAAAATAGGTCAATATATATGTAAATAAATAAGTAAATAGATAAATAAATAAATTATATAAATAGATATACATAAATAGATCAACTAATTAATCAATTAATTGATAAGTACATATATTAATAAATAAATTAATGAAGAAAAAAATGCTCAAAAGCAGTAATTTTGCAGATAAATAGATAAATAAAAATATATAAATATATATGTAAATAAATAAGTAAATAGATAAAAAAAATTATATAAATTAATATACATAAATAGATCAACTAATTAATCAATTAATTGATAAGTACATATATTAATAAATAAATGAATGAAGAAAAAAAATTCTCAAAATCACCATGCGATCCCCTCTGATATCCCTGGCCTTTCCAACTCTCTTCCATCTGACACACGGAGGAAATTTATTACCCTCTGCAGCCT
>NC_134784.1:73615335-73622835 GCF_046742065.1 Oratosquilla oratoria
GTCCAGTGATCTATGGAAGAGACATAGGAACGTTGCCGGCTACTATGGGGCTGGGGTTTCCATTTGGTAAAACTCGAAAAAAAACATTGTTATTATCATTGTTTCTTCTAAACATATAAAAATTATATTGTAAAACATTCTAAATCTGCTGTAAAAGATAACGCCATTGAACCTTTGGATTTATAGTTATTAGTAACCTCACGAAAAGTCAGAAATTGCGGGTATAATATAATCAACAAATTAGAAAAACTATGAATATTTTTTAACCAAATTATAAGAATTGTTTTCAAAATGGTCATTTTAATTTGAAAACAAATAGATGAATGAATGAATGAATGAATGAATGAATGAATGAATGAATGAATGAATGAATAAATGAATGAATGAATAATAAATGAATAACAAATGAATAAATGAATAAATGAATAAATGAATAAATGAATAAATGAATAAATGAATAAATGAATAAATGAATAAATGAATAAATGAATAAATGAATAAATGAATAAACGAATAAACGAATATACGAATAAACGAATAAATGAATAAATGAATTAACAAATGAATAAATAGATGAATATATGAATAATGAATAAATCAATAAACTAATAAATGAGTAAATGAATAAATATATAAATAATAAATGAATTAATCAATAAATAAGTAAATGAATTAATACATAACATATATAGATTAAAAATGAATAAATGAACAGATGTATAACTAAATAGTTAACTAATTAGCTAAATGAACAAATTATATAGGCAAATAGAAAATAAGAAATATACTAATAAATAAGTAAATCAGATAAATACGTAGCTTAAGAAATTAATATTCCAATAAGTAAATAGATAAATAAATTAATAAATAAACAAATAGATATATTTACACACACATATATAAAGACATAAATGAAAAATTTGATAAATAAATAGATAAAGAGGTAAGTGAATAAATAACTAAAGAAATAATATACAAACATTTAAATTAAACTATTAAAAAGAAACAATAATAATAATAAAATTAAATAAACGAAATAGATAAATTAAATACATAAATAAATAAATAGATAAATAAATGAACAAATAGTCAAATAAATGATAAATAAATAAATGCATAAATAAACAAACAATCAAAAAAATCAACAAATGTATACAAAAAAAAAATGAATAGGTAAATAATTTGATAGATAAATCAAACCAAGCAACAGTGATGAAATGAAATAGAATTATATGAATACAATCAGTCACGTTTGAACTACCTAAAACTAAAAAAATATAAATAAAAATTGTAGTTTTCGTTCCGATATCCAACAATAGTGTTTTCAATTACATCACTTGAGCTGAGCTGGGTCCGTTTTCTATCATTTATCTATTTGAGGGTTGAGCACTGCCAAGTGATACGCTTCAAGGCACCCAACATTGCCTCCAGGGTTGTACCTAAATTCTAAACTAATTTGAAAATGATGAAATAAAATTGTACACCGTTACAATTCACAATTTCACAGAGGCAGAGCAGTTCTAATTGACAAAAGTACTTTACTCTTTTTTTTTTTTTTTTACTAAATACGTACAGATGCAAATGCAACAAATTTGGCTTTCAAATGACTTCGGGCCTATTTTATGAAAACAGTTCTGTATTCATTACAATAAACGCGCTATTGCACACACTTAAGTTTACACACACACACACATACACACACACACACATACACATACACACACACACACACACACACACACACACACACACACACACACACACACACACACACACACACACACACACACACACACACACACACACACACACACACACACACACACACACACATATATATATATATACTCGTGGCGCAGTTGGTAGAGTTCCCAGCTGCCATTATGGAGGTCTGGGTTCGAATTCCGCCCAGGGCTAAAATAATTTTAGTAACGACGCGCTGCGGGTTGTTACTTCAATTCTCGTGGGTGGGGAGTTGTGTGTGTGTGTGTGTGCGTGTGCGTGTAATGTAACAGCATTACCCATATGTTGGTCATATACAAGCTCTAAGCTCTCTTCCGGGAGGGAAATAGCTGTCGATCACGAGTCAAACATGTGATCCAAAGACCATGTATAACCAAACACACACACAAACAACCATATAAAAACACAGAATCTCCCATCTCTAAAGCTTAATTTCTACTATATCCTTAAATTCTAAAACACATCAATACTCCATATGTAAAATGATCTGACGTTCACCGGAGCATACACGTACATATCACATAAAACCTATATTCATTGATCTTTAAGCAAATGAGAGTGAGATCGTTCAAAGTTGAAAGCATTTTGCTGTGATAAGCGTGATAAGCCTTTTTTATTTTCTTTTATACATAGAGATTATTCTAATAACTGTTTACTCCTACTGACATTTTGTACTTTCAATCTAGCTATTACTAAATGATTTTTTTCAGTAATAGGCAGCCCTTTGGAAAGCGAAAGAATTAAGTCTGTTTCCATTATCCCCTTCATAGCAGTCATTATACGCTCCTTAGCCAAATAGTTTTATTCACCATAGGGACACATTTCCTACATTGCGAAAAAAAAATACTGTCTCTCATTCTAACTTTTCTTTAGATTAGTTTGATTTAACACTTTTCCGAGCTGAGCACTTCCTATAGACGGGTCTACGTAGTGTAGCACATACTATACATATGGTTTCAGGGATGAGGGATATTACATTACTGTAAAGAATGGACTTGTCTAGCACCCTCTAAAACTTGCTTCAGTATCCCCCCCATTCCCCGGGGAAAGTTGTCAACCCTGGGTGGGGGGGGCTACTACCCCTGGGGAGAATTTAACCACTCCCAGGGTAAGAAAATCTCCCTTAGGTTTTTTTCTTCTAGAATCCCACAGATGTACTCTCTCGAAATTAGTATTTTTTTCAAATATCTAAACTAGATTAACTTCAGCTTGTCCAGTATCTAGGATTTTTTTTTTTTTTTTTTTAATTCTATTTCATTTTTTCTACTTCTCTTCTTCCCTTTTTTCCTTTTCTATTTTTTCTTCCTTTTATTTTCCCTTTTTACTTGATTCTATTGATTGATTGATTGATTTATTTATTTATTTATCTATTTTATTTTATTTTTTTCTTGCCGATATTATTCAGTTTACGTGCTGCCTCACTCTTGTTCCTGTGTGATCTCCCTTCAAGGAAAGAAAGCTGAGCCTTATTTTCATCATCCTTGAAGTTCTACGTCTTCCTAAATCAATCTCATCTGTCGGTCCCTATTATCACAAGCTGCAAAGACAGCAACTTCCTTCGTCGGGACCAAGTGAGTTATGGTATCTTCAAAAGGGAGACATTTCACCTCTGGTCATTTCCCTGTTCCTACCTCCTTTCATTTCACCCTCTTCCTAACTCATTTCATTCGTCTTATTTCGCCCTCCATCTTACCTCTTCCTCATTTCGTCCTCTCATTTCGCCTCCCTCTTTCATTTTGCTTCCATCCTCATTTCACCTACCTTCATTTCACCACCTCATTTCAACCCTCCCTCATTTTAACCCTCCCTCATTTCTCTCCCGTCATTTCACCTCTGTCCCTCACTTTACCCTTCCAATGCCCCTTTCAATTCATCCTCTCATTTCGCCTACTCATTTCACCTTTACATTTCACCTTTACATTTCACCTTTACATTTCACCTTTCCATTTCACCCTTTCATTTCACACTTCCACTACACCATCTAAGGTCCACTATACTCTATTCCATCTTCGTCTGTTACTTTGTATAGTATTTCTTTGAGAAATTGTTCTTTGGTTTTATAGTTCCCGACAACCTACTGATCTTCTTTTACGTTGGATTCTTGATAATTCTTAAAACTTTTAAAATCCTTAAATTGAATATTGGTTTCCTTTTTTCCATATCTTTATTTGGATAATCATACTCATTAAAGTGGGCAGGTACATTTTATATGTCAGATTATTTATCTATCTATTCATTAATTTTTTTAACCTATTTGTTTAATTGTTCATTCATCTGTCTATTTATTTGTTAATTTATTTACTTACTTATCTATTTATTTGTTTGTTTTATTGTCTGTTTATTTGTTTCTTCGTATTTTGCTTATGATTGGATGGATAGTGGTATTCAAACGCCTCTTCTTGCTGTTGTGGCCTAAATGTTTTGTTTGTTTTATTGTGTGTGTTTTATTGTTTCTTAGTATTTTGCTTAAGATTGGATGGCTGGTGGTATTCGAACGCCTCTTTCTTGCTATTCTGGCCTAAATGTTTTGTTTGTTTTATTGTGTGTGTTTTATTGTTTCTTAGCATTTTACTTAAGATTGGATGGCTGGTGGTATTCGAACGCCTCTTTCTTGCTCTTCTGGCCTAAATGTTTACCAGTCTTACTTAACTTGATCGAAGACCTTGACACATAATATCAGACCGATTCGACGACGCTAAAGTCTTCTCTGTGACTGTGCGTTCATTTGATCCATCCGCTGCCCCAGGTCTCTGCTACAAGAGACCCAAGGCCCCCATGTAACCGGCAACGTACACCAGGGGAATATTATGGGTCACTCAGGGGGTACATTGTGTTGTTATCTAGGGATTGTTAATTCGGGTTACTTAGTGTCTTCTGTGTGGTAATTGCTTGTTTCTGTGTTCGGTCCTGTTTTGTGTTGGTTCTGTTTGTGCTTTCTATTACTCCTGAAATTATTATTTTTCATCAATATTTATTCCTTGTAATAAACACAACTTGTTTAACATTTATCTATCTATATGGCCTACCTTTATCATTGGAATTTATTTTAGCAACTATTCCTGTTTTGTGTCGGTATTGTTTTAGACCTAAACGCAAACGCGCCAGCGTTGATCTTGTTTGTCTCTCTAATTTCATTTTTTTCATTAATATTTATTCCTTATATTAAAGATAATTTGTTTTATATTCATCTATATATACAACCTACCTTTGCATTATCATTTAATAAAGTAATTGTTTCTGTTTAAGAACTTCATATTTCAAATGACTTGAAGCAAATGTGATCATATGTAAGTAACCTCTTTGAAGTTCGTCTGTAAGTTATATAAAATAAGATATTTCTTCCTATCTACCTACGCGTGTAGTATGTAATTACCATTATTAAACAAAGTAATTACTCCAATTTGAAAAAAAAGTATATAAATTTTCTTATACTGCTTCTATCGCGAGTCAGTAACGTTGAGATAAGGCGGAGTTATATTCTATATTGAGCTAGAATGTCTATGACATATTTTCTATATTTAAGTTTATAGCTTTCCTTTTGGAAAGCTAAATCCCTTATTGAGTTGAATATTGAAATTCCTGTGACAGGTATCAAAGACCATACGGCATTCACGGAAATGGAAGGAGAAGGAGGAGGAGGAAGAGGAGGAGCAAGAGGAGGTGGAGGGGTAGGAGGAGGAGGAGGAGGTATGGAGGAGAAGGTAGAGGACGAGATGGTTGGCGAGGAAGATGGGGGAGGATGATGAGGGACGAGGTGGAGGAGGTGGAGGAGGAGGAGGAGGAGGAGGAGGAGGAGGAGAAGGAGGATGGGGTAATGGAGGAATAGAAAGAGGGGAAGGAGAAGAAAGAGGTTGAGAACGAGATGGATGGTGACGAGGAAGTCAAGGAAAAGGAAGAGGAGGAGATGGAGGACGAGAAAGACAAGGATGATTATAAGGAGAACGAGGACAAGAATGACGAGGACAAGGACAAGATTTGAGGACGCGAAAGTGGAGGATCAAAAAGAGAGGAGGAGGAGTAAAAAGAGGAGGACAAAGAGGAGAATAGGACAAAGAAGGCAAGGGGATGAAGATGGTTCAATAACATTCAGAGGAACCAGAAACGCAGTTAAAGAAACATTGCATTAGGTACAAAATAAATGAATAAATGAATGAGTAAATTAATGAATAAATAAATGAATAGACAGATAAATGAATATATAGATAAACAGATATAAAATACAAATAAGTAAATGAATAAATAAACAAATTAATAGAGAAATCAACAAACACATAATGAGTGGATAAATAAGTAAATGAATAAATAAATAAACGAATAAAAAAAATCGAAATGAAACAATATGTGGTTATCTCTGTTCATGCAATTCTTAAACCTGTTTTCTTTTTTCCTTCCTCTCTCCCTCCCACTCCCTCTAAAAACTTTGGCGATAGCAGTTGCTGATGACTTTCACTGCATCGTCTCTTCTGCAATCTGAATTCTTTCCCTCTTCTCAACTTTTCCAAAGTAATTTGACCCTTTGACTCATTCCCGTACTTCCAGCCATCCACCCCAACTTCTCGTTCTCATAAGAAATACCTGATCATTTATGATACAAAATTGAGGAAGATGAAAAAGGATAAAAAAGGACACAATGGCTTTGGAGAGCTCAAGAGGTAGAGATCAAATAAAAGTAATCAAAATATCGTCAAGAACCATCGAAAAGGAGAAAGAAAGGAAAAAGAGAAAGAAATAGAGATAGACAGATACATCGATAGATACAGAAAGGTATATAGATATAGGGTTAAAATAACTGAAAAATATTTTCGACTTGCATGCTGTGTGTGTGTGTGTGTGTGTGTGTGTGTGTGTGTGTGTGTGTGTGTGTGTGTGTGTGTGTGTGTGTGTGTGTGTGTGTGTGTGTGTGTGTATTCACCTTGTTCTTTTGGATCACGTGTTGGACTCGTGATCGACAGCTATTTCCCTCCCGGAAGAGAGCTCAGAGCTCGTATGACCGATCTATGGGTAATGCTATGACCTTACACGCACACACACACACCCAACTCCCCGCCCACGAGAGTTGGAGTAACGACTCAAAGCGCAGCGATACTGAAATAATTTCAGCCCTGGGCAGGATTCGAACCCAGTACCCCCGGTACCACCGTGCTGAGAATCTGAGCCTCTACCAACTGCGCCACCGAGTCGTGTGTGTGTGTGTGTGTGTGTGTGTGTGTGTGTGTGTGTGTGTGTGTGTGTGTGTGTGTGTGTGTGTGTGTGTGTGTGTGTGTGTGTGTGTGTGTGTGTGTGTGTGTGTGTGTGTGTGTGTGTGTGTGTGTGTGTGTGTGTGTGTGTGTGTGTGTGTGTGTGTGCGTACATGTGTGTGTAAATATATAGACAAATAAAAAGTATTTCCAATAAAAATCTCTCTTGTTCTGTTTCTCCTCTTTCTGCGAATGCCGCTCCTCCTCCGACCCCTTTTTCTCCTTCACCTTTTACTTCATCTTTTCCTTCATGTCCGCCTTCTTCTCCACCTCTAACTTCTCCACTTCCTCCACCTCAGCTTCCACCTCAGCTTCCTCCTCCTCCCACTCCACCACAACTTCCACCTCTTTCTCCACCTTATTCTCCTTTAATTCTATCTCCTCCACTTCAGTCTCTTCTATCTAAATCTTCCACTCCACCTCGACCCTGCCCTCTTACTCCACTTTCTTTACCACCTCCTCCTACTCCTCCTCTACCTCCACTTCTTCCTTTACCTCCTCCTCCTCCTCCTCCTCCTCC
>NC_134784.1:73627835-73632835 GCF_046742065.1 Oratosquilla oratoria
CTTCAAGCAGCAGACGCTCCCAATGCACTTCAGTCGTCATGTCTTTGAGAACAAGTTCTCCTTTTCTTTTGATTTTTTATTCCTTCACAAAAGCGTTAAGACGTCTAAGATAACCTATGAAAATGCACCAAGGGATATTATATTTGTTGGATATCTGAAATTATGGAAATGGCTCTTCATCAGTATGCCAATGATTGGCTAGCGGCCAGAAAGCTAGTGACGTCATGTCGCTTGGGGGAGTTTTATTGGTAAATTAGGTCAAGGAGGCGGGACTCAGGGTATAAGGGGCGGAACTTTGGTGGAGACTGGGTGCCAACTGGCATATTGATAGAGAACTGCTTTGTCATAAATTATGTCCTCCTTTATTTCAGTCAGAAAAAAATAATCATTGATCATATGATAAGAGGGCAGGGGGTTAAAAAATTGGAATTTATCCATTGTTTCTGAAATCCATTATATGAAGATCCCTTATATTTTGGGCTGTTCTTTCTTTTTTCTATCCAGTGAACTCCACATCTAATGTGGCGGCCCACCATATAATTATAACTATACCTAAAGGTTTTGTTGTGTATCTGGGACCACGCCTTTGAACAAAGATTCAAACAATCGAGAACTTACTGCAACTAGATTTTATCCCTCAGTTGAAGCAAATAGAATAACAACTGCCATACAAAAGGATTATACATAAATATACCAAGGCTTTTTCCCCCTTACAAGGGAGGTAGCCAAAAAGAAAAAGGCATAAGAACCATTCCCACCCATTTCATCCCTAAACACACTCCACTCCCCTCCACCCTCCCTCTTATCTTGGCACCTCCTGGATTATGTTTGCTAAGAATAAAACTCCCTCCACCCAATTAATCTACTTACAGTAGTTGTCTCCTTCAGATGCTTGGTATACTCTTTTATCCAAAGAAGAAGAACACAAAGCCAAGGACATCAGTAGAACATTATTTCTCCCCCTTACCACGAACCCTCTACTGCCCTCCCAATTAATCTACTTACATTGGTTCTCTCCTTCAGAATTTTGTAATAATCTTTTTATACAAAAAACACCAACTACACAGAACTTGGTATAACAGTGGATCACAATTTTCCTCTCCCCATCTTCTCCCGATTCATCTACTTTCAAGTGGTCTACTTAAGATTATTGTTCTAGCTCTTTATCTAAAGAAGAACACAGAACACGATTTACCAATGGAACACCATTTTTTCCCTTGTCCCACTCACCCTCTACTAGCATTTACACTGCCTGGATACTCTCTTGGAGATATTTGTCGAGATGACAACGTGTTTACACAACACAATACACGAGTCGTTTACATTTCGCCAAGGCGCTACGGTGACAGTGAAAAATGTCTTTGCATTTCGTGGCTCCATGTGTATGTACGTAAAGCTTGTACCACGCGACCGCGACTTAAAACTGCTTCTTGTCCCTTCAAGTACTGCGTAAACATTATCCATCTTGCTGATTGTTCTATATATTTTTCGAGGTTTCAACCCAGCCTCTCATTCATTCGTAGTCCACTGATGAACATGGACCTCTCTCAAAGACTACTACTACTTTGCATGACTGCGCCAACTTTACTGTGCCGTTCCCGTAGACTTCTCAGTCTTGTCTCTTTAGCTTAGGTTTGGTATTCTTTTTCTTCCCTTCCCATCTCGTGCTGTCTAGTCAGGAACGCATTTGCTCCATCTCCCATATTTTTTCTGGCCACTTTTGCCTTTTTCCACATCCGTGATATTTTTTCATTCAGTTGTGCTTTCTCATCCACCTCGACCTCTTCCTGTCTTTCTTGTACCTCATAAAAAAAAATCTTTATCAGAAAATAAAAGAATAAAAGAATTACAGAAACTCTGCTAAATAGCTAAAATTATTAGGGGTGGGGTTAAGGTACGTACAGTGATGTCACATTATATTTTCCTCAGGGCTATAAACTTACAAGTTTAAAGTTTTCTTAACGGTCAGCAAACTAGAAATCATGATAAAGTTAGGGTTGAGGCCCTCCCCCCCTCTCTCCCTTCTTCTCAACCCTCCTTAAAAAAAAAAAAAAAAAAAAAAAAAAAAAAAAACCGGTTCGATGCCACATGCCTTCAGGAACCAAAGCATTCACATTTTTTTTACTCTACCTAGGGGCATGGCCCTGTAGGGTCGCACTCGATTCTTTGATCGAGATTGAAATTTTGAGCCTAAGAGTTTTGAATCTGTCATTATTTTACTGCTACAAATTCCTATTGAGGGGACCACAATGCTTAACCAAACACAATTTACGAATTTTATTCTGACTAACACAGTTAACCTTAACTTCTTTAAAAGTGCCAAACCTTAACAATAACCTAGTGTATACTTCTCAAACCCTTTGAAAAATATATATTAATTAATTCAAAATAAATTAATTAAAAAAAAATTGACTACAACGAGCTTTCTCTTTCCTCCTTCTTTCACCCTGGATCACTCTTTCCCCTCCCACTCTTCCTCCTCACCCTTCCCCTCCCACCCTTCCTCCTCACCCTTAGCCTTCACCCATTTCCTCAACCTCACCCTGTTTCCCAAATTTCTTCATTTAGCCTCCTCTTCCCTTTCTTTACTCCCTTCTTCCCTTCCTACCTTCCCTTTTTCCTTCCTCCCTTCCGCTTTTCCTACTTTCCTCCCTTTCTTCCCAACCTCTTTCCCTACTTTATTCATTTAGCCTCCTCTTCCCTTTCTTTACTCCCTTCTTCCCTTCCTACCTTCCCTTTTTCCTTCCTCCCTTCCGCTTTTCCTACTTTCCTCCCTTTCTTCCCAACCTCACCCTCTTTTCCTACTTTCTTCATTTGGCCTCCTCTTCCCTTCCTTTACTCCCTTCTTCCCTTCCTACCTTCCCTTTTCCCTTCCTCCCTTCTGCTTTTCCTACCTTCCTCCCTTTCTTCCCAACCTCATCCTCTTTTCCTACTTTCTTCATTTAGCCTCCTCTTCCCTTTCTTTACTCCCTTCTTCCCTTCCTACCTTCCCTTTTTCCTTCCTCCCTTCCGCTTTTCCTACCTTCTTGCCTTTCTTCCCACCCTCACCCTCACCCCCACCTCACCCCTTTCCCCTTCCTTCTTCCTTCCTACCTTCCTCCCTTCCTCCCTACCCCAACCCCACCTCACCTCTTCCCCCGTTCCTTCTTCCTGAGACCGTTGGATGCCTACGGCGACAGAGCAAACTTGTTGGCTGGACTGTACATAGCAGCTGCTCGGACGAGGGAAGTGGAAAAGGAATTTATTCAACACATCAGAGGAGGATTTTCTGGTTTTATACTTTCCTTATCCTATATTCTGCCCTCGTCAACCAGACGTATACATCTTTCTCCACAACGTGAACGGATCGACCTAAGTTTCCGCAGATTCTTTCCACGTTTTGAAGTCTCCGTACAAATGAATACTGATTTGTTTGTTTCTCCTCGTGTTCTGTGCCTTGTATGATATCTAATCATTCCAGTCATTGACTGAAACGCCCATTTAGGTTGTCGTAAGGCAGTAGGATAAAGATCTAGGCAATATCTGGTAGCAGTAGAGTCTTATATAGGTTCTTCAACTTTGAGGAAATGCACGTCTGTCTTTTGGATTCTCTTCTTCTTCTTATAATGCATCACTTCTGTCAAGAAGTCTGCCTCTGCAGAACCAAAGATTCATCAGCCTGTCCATCTTCACTCCGTTTCTGTCGGTGCGTATCGGATGGTGCGGTTATTCTGCTTCTGTCTTGCAAGACAGAAGTCTGTCAATACTCTTCATACTTCTCTACCCCACTCCGCACCTCAAAAAAAAAAAAAAAAAAAAAAAAAATCAATCAATCAAATGCTTCCATTTAACCACAGCCAAAAGATAAATGAATACAAGTAAAATGTGTTAAAATAATTCCCTCTAAGCTAGGGACGATTAATCAAGGATTCTATCTGAACTATGCAATTAGCATATTCACGGATCTTTTCGATATATACGAACACGCACACACACACACACACACGCACACACACACACAAACGCACACACAAACACACACGCACACACACACACACGCACACACACACACACACGCACACACACACACACACACACACACACACACACACACACACACACACACACACACACACACACACACACGACTCGATGGCGCGGTAGGTAGAGTTCCTGGCTGCCATTACGGTAGTCTGGGTTCGAATCCCACACAGGGCTGAAATAATTTCAGTATCGCTGCGTTGCGAGTCGTTACTCCAACTCTCGTTGGCGGGGAGTTGAGTGTGTGTGTGTGCGTGTAAGGTCACAACATTACCCATAGGTTGGTTATATACAAGCACTGAGCTCTCTTCCGGGAGGGAAATAGCTGTCGATCACGAGTCCAACACGTGATCCAAGACCATGGTGAATCACACACACACACATACACACTGTGTTAATGTCTTAGTAAGCGTCGATAGCTTTTAGGCTGCAGTCCCGAGTTACCACCCCGCTCAAGGGTGTGGTAGCTTCACACTATTACAAGCTATTACAGACCCCCTTGAGTACGGGAATGGTTGTGTGGTGTGTCTAAGGTCATAGAATTTCCCATACGTTGGGTTATAAGTGTTCTGAGCTTTCACCCAAGTTGGTAACAGCTGTCGGCATGTGCGTGTGTCTATGCGTATGCCTATGCGTATGGCTGTAGTTCTGTGCGAATGATCGCATAACAACGCACACGCTCACGTGTGTGTGTGTGTGTGTGTGTGTGTGTGTGTGTGTGTGTGTGTGTGTGTGTGTGTGTGTGTGTGTGTGTGTGTGTGTGTGTGTGTGTGTGTGTGTGTGTGTGTGTGTGTGTGTGTGTGTGTGTGTGTGTGTGTGTGTGTGTGTGTGTGTGTGTGTGTGTGTGTGTGTGTGTGTGTGTGTGTGTGTGATGTGTGTGTGTGTGTGTATGTGTATTGTATGTGCGTGTGTGTGTGTGTATGTGTGTGGCGTGTGCATGTATATGTATGTGTATGTGCCTGTGTCTATATGTACGTGTG
>NC_134784.1:73637835-73647835 GCF_046742065.1 Oratosquilla oratoria
GTTCCGTAAGTTGACAAATGATTTTATTACATAAATGAAGAGTGATCCTGATCAAATGAGGACCCAAATACAAAAGCCATTTCTTATCTGAACAAAATCATCTGAATTTTGGAAGTGAGACGAAGATTTGGGAAAAATAGAATAGGAACAAATGTACAAGCAGAGAATGTACATATTGTACACTAGAATTATATATTATTTTCTTCAGGGAATACACTTTACTTTGTAAGTTCGCACAATAACACAGCAGATTCGATGAAACTTGCCTTTGTGGTAACAGGTGATGTGATCTATTTCATCTTGATTAATTGAATTAATTTTAATTCAATTTTATTTTATTCTATTTTATTTTATTTTATTCTATCTTATTATTTTATTCTATTATTTTATTTAATTCAGTATAACCTTAATTAGTATAATTTTAATCAAATTGAATCAATTTGATTAAGTTTAATTTAGTTTAATCTATCTAACCCAATATTATTTGATTTTCTTCTATCTAGTCTAATCTAACTTCGGATTTGATATAAATTAACTCAATTTAATTCAATCTAATCTAACTTAATTTAGTTTAAACTAATTAAATTTAATTTTACTTAATTAAATTTGATTTAATTCAATTGATTTTATCTAATTTCATTTGACATCATTTGACTTAATATAATTCGATTTTAATTTAATCTAACTCAATTCACTTTAATTTAACTTGTTTCATTTTATTTTATTTTATTTTATTGCCATAATCTTTTTATTTTTTTTTTCTTTGTATCCAACAGGGTACCATTCCACCATGAAGTAGACAACATTAAATTCTTTCGGTCCAGAAGGGTTTACTCAAAATAGATTTTATACTCAACTTGTTTCATTTTATTTTATTTTATTTTATTGCCATAATCTTTTTATTTTTTTTTCTTTGTATCCAACAGGGTACCATTCCACCATGAAGTAGACAACATTAAATTCTTTCGGTCCAGAAGGGTTTACTCAAAATAGATTTTATACTCAACTTGTTTCATTTTATTTTATTTTATTTTATTGCCATAATCTTTTTATTTTTTTTTCCTTTGTATCCAACAGGGTACCATTCCACCATGAAGTAGACAACATTAAATTCTTTCGGTCCAGAAGGGTTTACTCAAAATAGATTTTATACTCAACGTCTGCGAAGATGCTACACAAAAATAAATAACATAAATTGTCAACACGAACTTCACCCACTTTGGAAAGCGATTCAAAATGGCAGAAAAATTATTCAAATCAAAGTTGAACTTCCTGAAAAACTCTGCTTATGATCATTATGTTCTTAGATTAGATAACAATAATAATAATAATGTTGATAATAATAATAATAATGATAATGATAATATTATTAATAATAATAATAATAATCATAATAACAATAATGATGATGATGATGATGATGATGATGATGATGATGATGATGATGATGATGATGATGATGATGATGATGATGATGATGATGATGATGATGATGATGATGATGATGATGATGATGATGACGATGATGATAACCCGTACAAGATATACACAGGATGTCACTGGGTCCAAAGATACAGATAGTATAAAGACAAAAGGAAAAGAGGAATGGACGAACAACATAATATATGAAGGTAAAAAATAAAAAGTGAAAAGGAACTCCAAGTGAACAAGGGGTAATGAAGAATGGAGAGAGAGAGAGAGAGAGAGAGAGAGAGAGAGAGAGAGAGAGAGAGAGAGAGAGAGAGAGAGAGAGAGAGAGAGAGAGAGAGAGAGAGAGAGAGAGAGAGAGAGAGAGAGAGAGAGAGAGAGAGAGAGAGAGAGAGAGAGAGAGAGAGAGAGAGAGAGAGAAATACTAGCGTGACAGAAGAGGAGGGTAATGACGGTGGCAAAGAAATCTTGCTGGAAAAGGAAATTTGACACAGAAATCATATGAGGAAGACAAAGAGTTGGAAGAGAAGAGAAAAAGAAAAAGTGATAGAAAGAGAAGAAAGAGTAAAATATGAAGAAACACAAAGAAGAAAAACGGAGAAGAGGAAAGAAGAATAAAGAAGAAGAAGAAGAAGAAAAAGAGAAGGAGGAAGAAGTAGAAAAGAAGAAGAAAAACAAGAAGAAAGATATGAAGAAGAAGAAGAAGAAGGAGGAGAAGAAGAAGATGAAGAAGAAAAAGGAGAAGAAAAAGAAGAAGAAGAAGAAGAAGAAGAAGAAGAAGAAGAAGAAGAAGAAGAAGAAGGAAGAATAAGAGAGAAGAAGAAGAAGAAGAAGAAGAAGAAGAAGAAGAAGAAGAATAAGAGAGAAGAAGAAGAAGAAGAAGAAGAAGAAGAAGAAGAAGAGGAGGGAAGAATAAGAGAGAAGAAGAAAGAAGGATAAAAAGGAAAGAAAAAGGGGAAAATAGAAGAAATCACAAAGATCGATGTAATTTTGCAAACTTTGGTTAGTTTGGTTAGGTTAGGTTAGTGTAGAAAAGAGGTTACCAAACATCTCTTCTGATCGACTGAATACCGCCATACAACGACGGCACTGATCAAACAATGCGTATTAAGCAAACAACAACGGCGACATTGTCGTCTTAATTCACCAATAAGAAAGCGTGAAGACCGACCCGGTACGTAGCGAGCATCAAGATACATTCATTCACACCCCTCACGTCACGTATCTGGGTTCGAATTCAACGACTTCCGGTGTCCCCATTTGCACAGGCGTATTGGATAGAGTTATCATGGCAGTTATTAAGCGCTTCCTAGCGTTAGCACCATAATTTTTACTGAATCGGTTTTGATTTATTTTACGAACGTGACTATTCTTTCACATGCAAATCTTCATCGGCTGGATAGAATAGTCTTTTGCTGGCCAGGATAAAACTTGTCAGTAAAATACAACTTCCTTCAAGAAGTACATTTGTAGAGGGGCAAGATGTCACCAAACGAGCAACAGAAAAAAAAAATCTAAGAAAATATTCTAAGAAAGAAATTTTGTATAACAGGAGTAATACACGTACAATACAATTGATTAAGTGAGGAGAATAACGAAAAGAGGTAATAAACACTTAACAATAACAACGGCAATGTTAAAAGAACATAAGTATCGTATCAGACATGAGGCACAATGAAGACAAGAGGAAAGGGTGAGGGACGAGAAGAGAAGACAAGATAGAGGATGAGAACGAAAATAAGTCTCACGAAGAATTGTAAAGAAAGAAAAATATGGCGTTAAAGTCAAGGATGAGGGAGATGGACGAGAGAACAAGGAATTTTATGGACGGTTACACGAGGGAACACGAGGAAAGTTGGACGAGAAGGTGGAAGAAAGGATGTAAAAGGCAGGAGAAGAGGATGCGAGTAGGAAAGAAAAAACGATGATAAAATGTAGGATGACGTACACGAGGTGATTAGTAATGTGTTCGCGAGCCCATATAAAAAGGAGAAAAGGCTATAAAAGGCAGAGGATGATGTAGGTGGAAAGAGAAATTTATGAAGAGAAGAAACGAGGAGACTGAGGGTGATATGTAATGGATAGCAGACAAATAGAACTTCAGTTGTGAACTTTAGGCATGAGCAGAGAGGCAAGAGAAAAGACAATGTATGAAAACAAATGCAAGTAGGTAGCTCTAGGGAAATGAGAGGAAATAAAGGTAAATGCTAACTGGGAACAACTTTAAAAAGTATAAAGTGTTAAAGGAAAAGAAAAAGCAAACTGGAGAAAGTCGGAGCTAAAAAATGAATAAATAAATTAATTGATAATAATAATAATGATAATAATAATGATAATAATAATAATAATAATAATGATAATGATAAGGATAATAATAATAATATTAATAATAACAATAATAATAATAATAACAATAATAATAATAATAATAATAATAATAATAATAATAATAATAATAATAATAATAATAACTAATAATAATAATAACAATAATAACAATAATAATAATAATAATAATAATAATAATAATGATAATAATAATAATAATGATAATAATAATAATAAAATAATAGTAAAATAATAATAAAAATTATAATAATATTAATAATAATAATTATAATAATAATAATAATAATAATAATAATGATAATAATAATAATGATAATAATAATAATAATAATAATAATAATAATAATAATAGTAATAATAATAATAATAATAATAATAATAATAATAATAATAATAATAATAATAATAATAATAATAATAATAATAATAATAATAATAATAATAATAATAATAATAATAATAATAATAATAACAATAATAATAATAATGTGGAAGGAAATTATAAGAGAATAAAAATCAAGTAAAAAATTAACCAAAGTTGTATCCTAGAAAAAAATGTAGCCGTAATATTACAATGTTTGAAAATAAAGAAAATAATTCATCATTCAACCAATCAATTAACCAACCAATCAATCAATCAATCAAACAACCGATCAATCAATCAATCAATCAATCAATCAATCAATCAATCAATCAACCAATCAATCGTTCAATCAATCAATCAATCAATCAATCAATCAATCAATCAATCAATCAATCAATCAATCAATTAATCAATCAACCAATCAACCGTTCAATCAATCAATCAATCAATCAATCAATCAATCAATCAATCGTTCAATCAATCAATCAATCAACCAATCAATCAATCAATCATCAATCAATCAATCAACCAATCAATCAATCAATCAATCAATGAACCGTTCAATCAATCAATCAATCAATCAATCAATCAATCAATGAACCGTTCAATCAATCAATCAATCAATCAATCAATCAATGAACCGTTCAATCAATCAATCAATCAATCAATCATCAATCAATCAACCAGTCACTCAATCAATCAATCAATCAATCAATCAATCAATCAATCAATCAATCATCAATCAATCACTCAACCAGTCAATCAATCAAATAAATTACTGAAATCAATTCTGTCAATTAATAAATGAGAGGAATTATAAATAAAAAATCAAAAGAAACCAATACGAATATGAGCATGAGGTATGAAAGAATCATAAAATTGAAAAAAAAAATGTGTAGACATAGAAAAAAGTGGAAAAGGAAGAAAAAATATGAACTGGATGAGGAAGGAAAGACGAATAAGAGAGAATATGAACTGTCAATGTCAACGACAGAAAAATCGACAAGAAATATGTGGCTTCTAATTTTGCCATCCTCTGCCAGCTAGACCACCTACATCACCATTGCTAATCAGTTCACAATCAGTCGAGGAGGTTGTGTCGTAATATATGACAAATCCCTTTGAATCAGTTCGTGAATTATCGATCTTCACAGTTGGTTTATGAGGACACGTGCTCTGACATCTCACCTTCGACTACAAGCAACTTTCCTATGACCTGGGTGTTCATGAATACTAGAAAGGAAAATTTATGCATTAATATTCTAGATGGACTAACACTATGTCTAAACCCCTCATTTGGGATCCAACCTCAGGTAAACGTAATATTACCGTATAAAAGACCAATAGTTTAACATGAAAAAGTCAGAAAGCTTTCTTTAAACTAGTGTAGACAAAGATTGATCACTTGTACCTAATTCTTGTATAACAAACCTCAAGAGGGATATCGATTGACTAAAGGTGACTGCCACTAGTTAAGATTATCCGAGGCAAAGGTGATTGTTATTTGTCCACATAGCCTTGGGAACTGCTTTCAAATTGTGGATAAAGTTATCAGAGTCGTTGATAACATTCTTTGATGTTGATGAGATCACACTTCGCATGGAACGTGAAAGTCTGTCAATGAGTCTTGATAGAAGTAAACAAGATACTACATTTGTTCGTTCTTGACAACAACAAACCTTACCTAACCTTACATAAGCTTACCTAACATTACCTGACCTTACCTAACCTAACCTGACCTTACCTATACTTATCTTATCTCACCTAGTTTTACTTAAACTTACCTGACCTGACCTTACCTGACCTTAGCTAACCTTACTTGTCTTTACTTAACCTTACCTTTATTACCAGACACCGAAACTGCACAACAATGTCGGATTTTTTTTTAACTGTACATTTACATAGTTTTCCGAATTGTGTTCACATTAGAAACTTCTTCCTTTTTTCATCACCTTATGCTTAGTCAATTATCACCATTTCCCTACTGAGAGTTTTTCAAACAGCAAAATCGAAATCAAGTTTTATAAATATGTACGTATCATAAATCTGCAGCTTTAAATGCCGAACGAAATATAAAGATATCGGAATCACTATTCTTCTCCTGATAGTTTTCACTAAACAAATGTACGCTCCATAAATTTGCGCTTTTAAATGCTAATCGGAAAATTAAAATATAAAAAACTGGGGTCGTTGTGGATATATTAAAAATCTTCAGGGAACAAAGGTAGTAGACGAAGCAAAAAAAAACAAAAAAAATGTGCAACAGAAACAGAAAGCAGCAGGATTGTGAGCAATAACTAAAAAGAACTGAATTAGAAATAAAAGCATAAAAAGGCAAATAAACACACACACAAGCCCACACAAACACACACACACACACACACACACACACACACACACACACACACACACACACACACACACACACACACACACACACACACACACACACACACACACACACACACACACACACACACACACACACACACACACACACACACACACACACACACACACGCGCGGACACACACACACACACGAGCGCACTCGCGCTCAAATAAATAAATACATAAATGAAAAGAGAAAGTCAACTCAAATAGAAAAAGGGAGTTAGAAGAAACAGGAAACATAAACAATTTCCTTTCCCCGATTTTGGGTCCAGCAAATGGTATTTATGACAGAAAAACATAAGTCCTGTGTACCCCGATGCCAAGTCTTAAGGAAACTGTCGTATTTTAGATATGTCGTGTCTTTGATTCCCTCTGTATTAATGGTATTTTCCAGTTGTGTTTGGCTGCACATATACTAAGATTGTCACTATTCCCCAGGCAAACATTATTTGCCAAACATTATCATGAAAGTGGAGGGCCTTAAAGCCTTCTTTGATTTCCTTTGAAACTGTAATTTATTTTTCGGTAGCTCCTTTATTTCTAAATAAACAATTACAAATATACCCATAATAATGTTGGACATGATGCTACAAACATTTAGCATATGTAATTTTACCATGAATCATCAGTTTCCAAGTTTTATTTTCCCAATTCCTGCATTATCCAAACAACTTATTCTGTTCATTGTCAAAATTAGAAATAAAAGATCGTCAAAAAATATATAAATTTTCAAATTATCTGAGTATAAGCGCAGGGCATTTTATATACGCATTTATATCACTCAAATTTAGCACAGATATTAGATTTATTAATTTATCTCACAATTTGCTAGTTTATCATCACAGGAAGACTGATCTCTCCGAGCAGACCTTGCTATAAACTCGTTGCCATATGATGTAACAAATATATATTGCCTAGTCAATGCGTGAACAACAACAACCAACATTATCTTACAAGATTTCAGTTAAAGATTCAGCTACATCTCATATCTTTGGTTGGTGGATGAGATAAAGATTAGTTGATGTCTCCTGTCTTATCAATAACATCAGAAACAAGTGTAACAATGATAATAATATTGTCATTATCAATTATCACCACCACCACCACCACCACCACCACCACCACCACCACCACCACCACCACCACCACCATCATTATCATTATCATCATCAGCAGCAGCAGCAGCAGCAGCAGCAGCATCATAATCATCATCATCATAATCATAATCACTACCAATATTATTATTATTAGTATTATTACTGTTACTATTATTGTTAATACTACTACTACTAATATTATCATGATCATTATTATCATTATTATCATTATTATTATTATTGTTATTATTATTGTTATTATTATTATTATTATTATTATTATTATTATTATTATTATTATTATTATTATTATCATTATCATTATTATCATCATTATTACTATTATTATTATCATCATTATCATTATTATAATTATAATAATCATTATCATTAATATTATTATTATTATTATTATTATTATTATTATTATTATTGTTATTATTATTATTATTATTTTTTTTATTGTCATTATTATAATTATTACAATTATTGTTATCATTATTATCAATATGATTATGATATGATTATCATTATTATCATTATTATTATTATTTTCATTATTATTGTTGTTGTTATTATTATTATTATTATTATTATTATTATTATTATTATTATTATTATCATTATCATTATTATCATTATCATTATTATTATTATTATTATCATTATTATTATTATCATTATTATTATTATTATTATTATTATCATCATTATCATTATTATCATTATCATTATTATTATCATTATTATTATTATTATTATTATTATTATTATCATTATTATTATTATTATTATTATTATTATTATTATTATTATTATTATTATTATTATTATTATTATTATTATTATTATTATTATCATTATCAGCATCATTGTTATTACTATTACTATTATCAACATCATTATTATCACCATCATTACTATAAACATGATTATCATTGTTGGTGTTCCACACTTGTATTAAACGTGTGATCCTTAGCAATACACCCCTCGATGACGTATAATACTTCAGGTATCCGGTCATATGCGTGCTCACAGTCCATTTTTCAGCGCAGTCCCACTTGAATATCACTCTCGAATTAAAGCAGATTGCGATTCATCTTTTAATTAGCATGACAGTGCATTACTGTGATTAGCTCGACAGCGAACGAGTGATAGGAACACACTAGTATTAGCGGAGGACATATATCACATGAGCAGGCTACACTATAACTGTTGTTGTTGTTGTTGTTGTTGTTGTTGTTGTTGTTGTTGTTGTTGTTGTTGTTGTTGTTGTTGTTGTTGTTGTTGTTGTTGGCCGCTACCATCGTTACTTCTACCCCTGCCACTATTTCTACCACCACCACTACCACTTATTCCACCACCACTGTCCACATCACCACCTACAACACCATCATAACTTACTGCAATGCTTTACATACACGACCACCTACTCCACCATCACCACCAACCACCACCACCAACAACAACCATCACACCAACCATCACCAACAACAACCATCACCACCACCTTTCCTCCCTCTTCTCCAATATCTTTCCCTCTCGGTCTGTTTCGCCAGTTCTTCATCTCCGCCCACATAAACACAAGATTCTTCTCTTCCCGGATCTGTCCTTCCTGGCTTCTTCACCATTTCAACCAAACGTGTCAACTCATGTCCCCCCTTTCTCCTGGAATGCTTATCAATATTTATTTATTCTCTTTATTTATTCTCTCTCTCTTGATTTATTCTCTCTTTCGTTCATTTGATTATTGGTTAACTGAGGGACTAATGACGGGGACCTACAAGACGGACACCAAAGCTGTACATTTTGGAAAACCGTCAACACCATCACCTATACCAGAAAGTGCAGCCCTAAGGGGATGACAATCGGTCCCCGGGCTAGGCCCAGGATTCCTGTCAACTTCATTTCTATTTGTTACAACTTTTACACATGAAGAGGTGAATATTCTCCTCTTCCTCGTATCGCTTTCGACCAGTGACATAAAAGTTGGCCCACATTAATGAAACACAGACAACATTCCAGAATTTCTTCTCAGAGATCTATAGGAGGGTCTGATGACCGTTGGCAACTACTGTGGGGCTCCGCATCTAGTAAAACTCGAAAGAACTATTGATTAATTCATTAATTGGTTTTCTGATTTCCTTTGGTGAGTAGTCTGCCACGGTCAGATTGCTCAAAGGAGTTCTCAGGTTTGGAGTTGTCCTCTAGAGAGTCAAAGAAAGTAAAAAATAATAATAATAATAATAATAAAATAAATAGAAAAGAATAAAGAAAAAACAATAAAAGTCTGACCCTATCACTTCGGATTTTCGTTTTGTATTCCGAATTTTTACGAAGCTATTTTTTCATCAGAAAAATAAAAAAAT
>NC_134784.1:73660335-73665335 GCF_046742065.1 Oratosquilla oratoria
CAGAATATATATGTATATATATATATATATATATATATATATATATACATATACATATATATACATATACATATACATATATATATTTATATATATATACATATATATATATATATATATATATATATATATATATACATACATACATATACCAAGGCTTTTTCCCCCTTCCAAGGGAGGTAGCCAAAAAGGGAAAGGCATAAAAACACTCCCACCCATTTCATCTCTAAATACACTCCACACACCCCTCCCACCCTTCCTCTCATCTGAGCACCTCCTGGATGACGGGTCATCCCTGCACCCTGCCCACCGCCCTGGGTCAGAAGCAGTGTCGCAAGACACAGTACATCCACAGCGAGGCCGCTTCATTTAATCGGCGACCCCCCCTCTCCGTCCCCCTTTGCATATAAGGCGAGGACGGGGAAAAATCCCTTCGGGCTGCGTCAAAATTTACTCACACATACTACCCCACCCCCCACTTCCCCGCCCATTCCTCCTCATGCAGTCACAACATCATCCATATACAACCATTCTCCACTCACCTCTGTCTTCCGTCCTCTCCCTTCCTTCCTCAACAGACATTCCCCTCTTCCCCAAAGCCCCCTTCACCCCATCCATCCACCTCATCCTAGGACGCCCCCTCATGTTCATTCCCTCCACATCTGCCTTCCATACCTCTTTTACTAGTCTTTCTTCACTCATTCTTTCCATGTGTCCAAACCATCCTAATATTCTTTCATCAACCCTATCTCCCAAATCCTTTTTCACCCCTGTTCTCCTCCTCACCTCCTCATTTCTCACTCTATCTAGCCTAGTAACCCCCACCATACTTCTCAGACACCTCATCTCAAACACATTCAAACTCCTTCTCTCTTCTTCTCTTATGTTCCACGTTTCTGCCCCATACAGTGCTGTTGGCACAATCACTCCTTCATACAGTCTCCTCTTCGCATCCATTCCCAAATGTCTATTCCTCATTACACTCTTTAAACCACCAAGGCATTTACTCGCTTCTCTCAATCTACATTCTACCTCCACCTTCACTCCACCTTTTCCTGCTACACTTGCACCCAAGTATCTAAAACTATCCACTTCCTCCAGTCGCTCTCCCTTAATGTTCACTTCCAGTCTACTGCCACTTTCACCCCTTGTACATCTCATCACCTTACTTTTACCCACATTTATCTTTAGCTTTCTTCTATCACATACTCTCCCAAACTCTGCCACCAGCTTCCTCAATCCCTCCTCTGACCCTGCCACAAGCGCAGTGTCGTCCGCAAACAACAGCTGGCTCACCTCCCACTTTTCTCCATTTTCTTTAACCATCTCCAATCCCTGACCCACTACCCTAGCATTCACCTCTCGCACCACCCCATCCATGTATAAGTTGAACAGCCAGGGTGACATAACGCATCCTTGACGAAGTCCCACCTTTACTTCAAACCACTCACTCTCTCCATTTCTAATCCTAACACATGCTCTACTACTCTCATAGAAACTCTTGACAGCTCCCAAAAGCTTTCCTCCTATCCCATAAATCTGCATAACCTCCCACAGTGCCTTTCTGTCTACCCTATCATAAGCCTTTTCCAGATCCATGAAAGTCCAAAAAACATCCTTCCCCTTTCCTATAGCTTTCTCACATATCTGTCTTACCACAAAGATCTGATCTACACAGCCTCTACCCGTCCTAAATCCACACTGTTCCTCACCAATTACTCCCTCTGTTCCTCTCCTAATCCTCTCAATTAAGATCCTCCCATAAGCCTTCCCTACTACACTCAACAGGCTAATCCCTCTGAAATTACTACATTCACACTTGTCCCCTTTTCCCTTGTAAAGAGGAACTATACAGGCACTACTCCAGTCCTCCGGTACTCTACCCTCTCTCCAGCAAACATTAAATAACCTCACCAACCAGTCCACCATCACTGCACCTCCCTTTTTCAGACATTCTGCATGACATCCATCCAGACCAGGTGCCTTACCTGCTTTCATCATCTTTACAGCTGCCTTCACCTCATCCTTCCTTATTTCTCCTCCATTCTCCTCACTCATCATCACTCTCATTTTCTTCGCATTTCCCACTGCAGCTATCTTTCCTTCCCTATCCTCCTTCACATTCAGCAACTCCCTAAAATATTCTGCCCATCTTCCCCTCACTGCCATCTCTTCCATTATCAACTCTCCATCTGTACCTTTTACCTTTTCTTCCCTACTTGATTCGCCTCCTCTTCCTCTCTTAATTTCTTTCCAAAACATCTTTTTATTACTTTCAAAATTTTCTGTCATACTCCTACCCCACTTTACATCTGCTCTCCTCTTTGCCTCCTTTACCTTTTGCTTTACTTCTCTTTTCTTTTCTTTGTACGTCTCATATGACTCCCCTGTCCTCTTTTGTAACCAATCTGTGAACGCTCGCTTCTTCTCTTCTACAGCCTTCTTTGTTTCCTCATCCCACCATTCACTACCCTTTCTTCTATTTCCCCCTGTCCTTCTTGTTCCACACACCATCCTTGCACACTTTAAGACTCCCTCCTTGAACCATCCCCATTCCTCCTTCACACCCATCTCTGCTCTATCCTTTACTCCCTCCCACTCCTCCTTCAGCTTCTTTTCGTACTCCTTCTCCTTTTCCTTTTCATTCAAGGAGTTCACTCTAATAACCTCCCTACCTTTTGTCCCTTTCCTCCTTCTCCATCTATCCTCCACTCTCAGCTTACCTTCCACCAAAAAATGATCTGATATTCCCCTACCCTCTCCCCTTAGCACATGTACATCCTTAACTCTTCCTAACATAATCCTATTTACCACTACATAATCCATTAGCGCTCTATCTACCACCCTTCCCTCCACCACCCTCTCCCATGTGTACTTATGCTTGACTTTCTTTCGAAACACTGTATTTGCTATCATCAACTCTCTTTCTAGACACATTTCCACCATCAACTCTCCACTACGATTCAGTTTTTGTACTCACATTTTCCTCATTCAAATTGTTCCAGATATCCACCACTCTGTGTGGGAAGCTATTATTTATATAACTATCCTTTTTAAGTTTATTGTCATGTCCTCTTGTTTTTCTTTTATCCCACTTTAATAAATATTTTCTATCAACGACTCCCATCCCTTTCATAATTCTGTAAATGGATAGTAGATCTCCTCTTTCGCTTCTTTGTTCCATGGTTGGTAGTTCGAGTTTGGCCAATCTTTGTTTGTAGCTCTTTGAATTCTTTTCAATTTCTTTGTTCTTTTTAGTACTGGGTGCCCATAATGTCGCAGCGTATTCCAATCTTGGTCTTATAAATGTAACTAATATGTTTTTTTTACTATTTCCTTATCCAAGTAGTCAAAGGCATGTGTGTGTGTGTGTGTGTGTGTGTGTGTGTGTGTGTGTGTGTGTGTGTGTGTGTGTGTGTGTGTGTGTGTGTGTGTGTGTGTGTGTGTGTGTGTGTGTGTGTGTGTGTGTGTGTGTGTGTGTGTGTGTTTGTGTGTATGTGTGTGTGTGTGTGTGTGTGTGTGTGTGTGTGTGTGTGTGTGTGTGTGTGTGTGTGTGTGTGTGTGTGTGTTTGTGTGTATGAGTGTGTGTGTGTGTGTGTGTGTGTGTGTGTGTGTGTGTGTGTGTGTGTGTGTGTGTGTGTGTGTGTGTTTGTGTGTATGTGTGCGTGTGTGTGTGTGTGTGTGTGTGTGTGTGTGTGTGTGTGTGTGTGTGTGTGTGTGTGTGTGTGTGTGGTTGTGTGTATGTATGTGTGTGTGTATGTGTGAGTGTGTGTGTGTGTGTGTGTGTGTGTGTGTGTGTGTGTGTGTGTGTGTGTGTGTGTGTGTGTGTGTGTGTGTGTATGTGTGTAAATATATATATGCACATGTACATATACATATATATATATATATATATATATATATATATATATATATATATATATGTAGATGCGCTTATATTCAGCTTAAGGAGGAATTAGAGGCCTAATACACTTTATTTCTATTTTCTTACTCTTTTTCTCTCTCGCTCGCTCTCTAAATTCTTGGCTCTTCACTCGCTGCTCTCTCTAGCCTTGTCTTACATTACAGATTTTTTCTTTCTCTCTCTTGTATTTATCCTTCTCATCCTTCTCCTCCTCCTCCTCCTCCTCCTTCTCATCATCATCATCATCATCATCATCATCATCATCATCATCATCATCATCATCATCATCATCATCATCATCATCCATCTCCCCCCGCCTTCTTCCTCATTTTCGGTCTTCCTTTCCTCTTTCTCCTCCTCCACCTATTCCTCCTCCTACTCTCCTCTCCCTTTCCTCTCCTTCTCCTCCTCTATCTTTCTCCTCCTCTTCCTCCCTCTTTCAGCCTCCTCTCTCCTGCTCTTCTTTTCCTCCTCCTCCTCCTCCTCCTCCTCCTCGTCCTCCCTTTTCCTCCTCTTTCTCCTCTTCCTATCTGGCTGTTTTATACTCTTTCTTCAACAATGTTATATCCCTAACTCATCAAATCTACATTTCAACACTGTGACTCTTTAATACTTAAACAAAGATATAAATGTATTTTCTTTGATTGTCACCAAACGATTTCCTTCAGCCTATGGTTACCCAACAACGTCACTTAAGGATATTTTGAGTTCGCTTTGGCTTCCTCCCTGGTCGTTTCACTCAACCCCTCAGACCCTCAATCCTCAACAGCTCCTCAACTAACACATGAACACACCACTTCCTCTTTCTCCTCCTCCTCCTCCTCCTCACCCTCCTCCTCCTTATCATCATCCTCTCGCACTCTTTCTCTCCCACCTCCTCCTCCTCCTCCTCCTCATTCCTCTCTTTCTCTTCCTTCTCCTCCTCACCCTCCTCTTCTCATCCTCCACCTTTTTACCCTCCTCTCTTCAACCACCTCTTTTTATTCTCTTCCTCTCCTCCTCCTCCTCCTCCTCCTCCTCCTCCTCCTCCTCATTCCTCTCCTCCTCTTCCTTCTCCTCCTTCTCCTCCTCTTCTCATCTTCCTCCTTTTAACCCT
>NC_134784.1:73670335-73677835 GCF_046742065.1 Oratosquilla oratoria
AATATTTTTTTCCTGTCTTTTACTCAGGGAGCACTACATTCCACTACACCCAGTCTCTTATCTTTTGGCTTATCTTTCAATCACACAACTGGAAAAAGACCTACATTTTTTATCGTGCAAAGAGATACATTTTTGACTGACATACAGACGCTGAGCAGGATTAGAAAATAACCATTCATAAACAAGAAATTACATGTGGATCGAGATGATAGAGGGAAATGAGGTGAATGACACGTACATACACGTACGTCTACATATGCACACAGACATACACATGCACACATACAGTACATACACATACACATGGACAGAGACACAGATACACACACATACTGTACATACACACATACACACACACAGTATATACATACATACACATACATATGCATATCACATATATATATATATACTTATAAACATATACATACACATACATACACACACACACATATACTGTACATATATACACATACAGTATACACACATATGCATATATATACTCGTATATATTCATATATATACTTATAAACACACACACACACACACACACACACACACACACACACACACACACACACACACACACACACACACACACACACACACACACACACACACACACACAGAAGAGAAAGAGGGAGGGAACAGGAGGGGAGGGGAAGACAGGGAGGGAGGGAGGGAGGTAATGAGCAATGAAGGTGATTTGAGTAGTGGGCGAGAAGGAAGGGGTGAGAGATAAAGAGGAAGAGAAGGAAGAATGGAAGGGAATGCGAGAATGAAAGGAAGAAGGAAGGGAGGAAGGGGAGGAGGAAGGGAGGAAGGGAAGGAAGGGAAGGAAGGAAGGAAGGAGAAAAGAAGCCCAATTACATATAACTAAGAACAATCGCAAGAATAAGTCGATCCTCTTAAATCTGTGAGAACGTCAATGTCTCACGACCTTTTTTTTTATATAACACCAGCCTCACTTTCTCTCACCCTGCTCCAGACGATTTCATTCATCTTTGGGAGCCCCTCGGCTCTGACGGAGGTGTACAGGGATCGTACATGCCTCAACATGGTGGGTAGTTGCTCCCGTGAGAGTCGTTGGCGCGAGTAACTATCGCATTGCGAATGCGCCCCTGGGAAGAGGCAGTAGCATCTTGAGCGAGAGTCGCAAGTCTCCTCCAAGAATAAGAATGAGGAGGAGGGAGAGGGCGGGAGGAAGACACAGAGGGAAAGGGAGAGGGAGAGGTCGAAGTGGAGGGGGAGGGAGGGGGGGAAGAGGCAGAAGAAGAGGGAGGGGGTGATGGAAGGGGGAGAGGGAGAGACAGAGAGAGAGGGAGAGGGAGAGGGGGAGGGGGAGGGGGAGGGGAGGGGGAGGGGGAGGGGGGGAGAAGGAGAGGGAGAAGGAGAAGGAGAGGGTGAAGGAGAGGGAGAAGAAGAGGAAGAGGAGGAGGAGGAGGAGGAGGAGGAGGAGATAGAAAAGAAAAAGAAGGAGAAGAAGGAGAAGGAGAAGGAGAAGAAGGACATGAAGAAGAAGGAAAAGAAGAAAAAGAAGAAGAATAAGAAGAAGGAGAAGAAGGAGAAGAAAAAGAAGAAGAAGAAGAAGAAGGAGAAAAAGGAGAAGAAGGAGAAGAAGGAGAAGAAGGAGAAGAAGGAGAAGAAGGAGAAGTAGATGGAGAAGGAGAGGAAAAAGAAAAAGAGAAGGAGACGGAGAAGGAGGAGAGAGAAAAGGAGAAAGAGAAGAAGCAGGAAAAGGAGGGGAAGAAGGAAAAGAAGAAATAAAAGGATAAGGAGAAAGAAGAGAAGGAGAAAGTGGAGAAGGGGAAGAACACAGAAACACAAAAATAAAAAGGAACAGGAAAAGGAAGAGGAGGAGGAGAAGGAGAAAGAGAAGGAGAAGGAGGAAAAGGAAAAAGAAGAAGGACAAGGAGAAGGAAAAGTAGGAGAAAATGTGAAGGAAAAGGAGAAGGAGAAGAAGGAGAAAAAGGAGAAGAAAGAGAAGGAAAAGGAGAAGGAGAAAGAGAAGGAGAAGAAGGAGGAGAAGGAGAAGTAGAAGGTGAAGGAGAAGGAAAAGGAAAAGCAGGAGAAAATGTGAGGGAGAAGGAGAAGGAGAAGGAAAAGAAGGAGAAGGGGAGGAAGGAGGAGAAGGAGAAGGAAAAGGAGAAGGAGAAAAAGAAGAAGAAGAAGGAGGAGAAGGAGAAGTAGAAAGTGAAGGAGAAGGAAAAGAAAAATCAGGAGAAAATGTGAAGGAGAAGGAGAAAAGGGTGAAGGAGAAGAAGGAGAAGGAGAAGGAAAACGAGAAGGAGAAGAAGGAGAAGAAGGAGAAGAAGGAGAAGAAGGAGGAGTAGAGGGTAAAGGAGAAGGAAAAGGAAAAGCAGGAGAAAAGGTGAAGGAGAAGGAGAAAAGGGTGAAGGAGAAGAAGGAGGAGGAGAAGGAGAAGGAAAACGAGAAGGAGAAGAAGGAGAAGAAGGAGAAGAAGGAGGAGTAGAGGGTAAAGGAGAAGGAAAAGGAAAAGCAGGAGAAAAGGTGAAGGAGAAGGAGAAAAGGATGAAGGATGGAAAATAGGAGGAGAAGGGGAAAAGAGGGAAAGAGGGGAACTGTAACAAAACTTGGGAGAAAGAGAGAAAGACAAGAGGGCCCTTCAAGCAAGAGGCTTAAAAATGAAGAGGAAGGAAGGGGGAGGAAGGGGGAGGAAGGGGGAGGAAGGGAAGGGGAGAGGAGAAGGAAGCCAATGGGTATTAAAAATGGGGAGAGGGGGGAGATGTTTGGCGGAAGAGGGGGGAAAAGGAAGGAAAGAGAATGGAAAAAGTGGGATTTTGGGAGAAAGAATTAGAAGATGAGAAGAGGATTAGGTAAGGGGACTGAAGAAGGAAGGGTAGAGGCAATTGTTAGAGAGTGATAAGAGAGAGAGAGAGAGAGAGAGAGAGAGAGAGAGAGAGAGAGAGAGAGAAAAGAGAGAGAGAGAGAGAGAAGAGAGAGAGAGATAGATAGAGATAGATAGATAGAGAGAGAGAGAGAGAGAGAGAGAGAGAGAGAGAGAGAGAGAGAGAGAGAGAGAGAGAGAGAGAGAGAGAGAGAGAGAGAGAGAGAGAGAGAGAGAGAGAGAGAGAGAGAGAGAGAGAGAGAGAGAGAGAGAGAGAGAGAGAGAGAGAGAGAGAGAGAGAGAGAGAGAGAGAGAGAGAGAGAGAGAGAGAGAGAGAGAGAGAGAGAGAGAGAGAGAGAGAGAGAGAGAGAGAGAGAGAGAGAGAGAGATAGAGAGAGAGAGAGAGAGAGAGAGAGAGAGAGAGAGAGAGAGAGAGAGAGAGAGAGAGAGAGAGAGAGAGAGAGAGAGAGAGAGAGAGAGAGAGAGAGAGAGAGAGAGAGAGAGAGAGAGAGAGAGAGAGAGAGAGAGAGAGAGAGAGAGAGAGAGAGAGAGAGAGAGAGAGAGAGAGAGAGAGAGAGAGAGAGAGAGAGAGAGGGAGAGAGAGAGATATGAACATAAAGAAAACGGACCTGCTGCATTAACCTCGCCGTAATGGGGTTTCTTTGATTTATTCTTACTTATTTATTTTTTTGTATTAAATATAATTATCTTAATTATTTTATTATTTTATTTAAATTTTTTTGTATTTCATCTTTTTCATATTTATCACATGCTTTTATCTGTTCTTACTTGGTTTAAAATCTATTTCAATCTGATTTTGTTTTATGCAATTTTTTATTTTTATTTTTTATTTTTTTCTATTCTATTCCTTCTTTTAATTCTGGGTTTAGATGTTCGATATAGCTCTGGAATAAGCATGAATGTTGAAGTGATTTATATAAAGGAGGAAATTGGGGGTAAGGATTGGGGAAGTGAATGGGGGAATGAGAGTCAAGGAAATGGGTAGCAATGGGGGATGGAATGCGGGAGGAGAACATCGAAGAGGGAGGTCGGAAGGGAGGGAGGTGAGGCGAGGGGAGGGGAAGAAAGGGGAGGGGAGGGAAGGAGAAGGGGAAGAAAGGGGAGGGGGAAAGGAGGGGAGGGGAGGGAACTGGAAGGAAGGGGAGGGAGAGGAGGAGAGGGGAATGGGAAGGAAGGGGAGGGGAGGGAAGGAGAGGGGAACATAGGGGGAGAATGGGAGGGGGAAAGGAGGGGAGGGGAGGGAAGGAGAGAGGGAAGATGGAAAAGAGAAAGAAGAGAACAAAAGGGAAAGGAACAGGAAGGAAGGAAGGGGAGGGAGAGGAGGAGAGGGGAATGGGAGGGGGAAGGGAGGGAAGGGGAGGGAGAGGAGGAGAGGGGAATGGGGGGAAGGGGAGGGAAGGAGAGAGAAGAGAGAGAGGGGAAGAGAGGGGGAAGGGAGGGAAGAGGAGGGAAGGAGGGAGGGAAGATAGAAAAGAGAAAGAAGAGAACAAAAGAGAAGGGAACAGGAAGGAAGGGGAGGGAGAGGAGGAGAGGGGAATGGGGGGAAGGGGAGGGAAGGAGAGAGAAGAGAGGGAGGGGAAGAGAGGGAATAGAGAAGGGGGAAAGAAGAGAACAAAAGGGATTGGGTAAGAATGGTAGGATGGGCGAGGGGAGTGGAATAAAGGTAAGGGAAGAGGAGGAGGGAAGAGGAAGAGGAGGATGAGGGAAGAGGAAGAGGAGGAGGGAAGTAGGAAAGGAGGAAGAGGGAAGGAAAGAAGAAGGAAGGAAATGAGAAAGCTTGGCAAAATGTAAACTTGATCATGCAAAACAAGAAATAAAATAACAAAGTTGACAAAATCAAAGCAAGAGTTGCATAAACAAGTATTATGGATATACACATGAAAGAATTCATTAAAGAAATCAACTAAACAACCAAACAATTAGATTAATGAATGAACGAATCATACAAACGGACATTGAAAGATGAAGAAATCAACAACGAAAAGGAAATGAAAATAACGAACTAAAATGGCACTACAGATTATTACTATGATATATCGATCTATTAACCAATGATTTTGAATGATTTCAGATATTTTAGTAATGAAGAACGCATGTAACCCTCGTCTAATATATTGGATGCTTACATACCAACCAACGATTATCCGCCGTTAAATTTTCAGTTGCCAGTGGTCACCAGATAATTTGTCATTGTTTTCGGTCAAAAATATTTGCAACACAGCACTACAATAAATTAGAATAAAATAAATTTAGCTCTTCATAAAACGTGAGTAGGTTTAAAATTCTATCATTTCTTTATAAATTTTTTTTATTTTAATAGGTATGATTTATTCAAATCCTTTCGGACTTTATTATTCTATTAATTTTTTAAAAGAACTTATAGTTAACTAGCTTTCATTAAAGTAGAATATTTGAAAGTCTTTATGTATCCACTGGTAAAATCCTTAGTCCATTCATAATCTATTTCCTTCTCAGTCCCAATAATATAGTCCATTTATAAACATTTTCTCGCTGAGCTCTCCTTGAGAATAACATAAATTTACTAAAATCTTTATATACAATAAAATGTTATAGTAATATGTTCCTTCGCAATGGATTAAAAACTCTATACTCCCAAGTTATCATTGTTCTATTCTTTATATAGTTAATTATAAACTAATTTGTGTACTGTCAGTAACAGCCCTTCATGCTTGTTCGGTATGCGTTTGTGGGTCATTTCAGTTCAACCATTTTCTTTTTTATACAGATAAAAGTTTTACTCCCATAGTGTAATCAGGTAACTTCTGATTTCACACAGTACATGTGTGTACACAGTACATGTGTGTATCTCGTCTATTTATCTATGTACCTATCTATCTATCTATATATGTGTATATATATATATATATATATATATATATATATATGAATGTGTGTGTGTGTGTGTGTGTGTGTGTGTGTGTGTGTGTGTGTGTGTGTGTGTGTGTGTGTGTGTGTGTGTGTGTGTGAGTGTGTGTGTGTGTGTGTATGTGTGTGTGTGTGTGTGTGTGTGTGTGTGTGTGTGTGTGTGTGTGTGTGTGTGTGTGTGTGTGTGTGTGTGTGTCTGTGTGTGTGTGTGTGTGTGTATGTGTGTGTGTGTGTGTGTGTGTGTGTGTGTGTGTGTGTGTGTGTGTGTGTGTGTGTGTGTGTGTGTGTGTGTGTGTGTGTGTGTGTGTGTGTGTGTGTGTGTGTGTGTGTGTGTGTGTGTGTGTGTGCAATCATACATATAGACACAAAGGTGAATCCCTACAACAGAAACTTTTATCCTGTATATCATGATTATGTAAAAACGCAATAAATAACAAAGACACTGAAATCAACACGAACAATACCTTCACCAAGAAACACAGACAAATACAAAGACAGAAAAAGACACACAGATACACACACACACATACACACACACACACACACACACACACACACACACACACACACACACACACACACACACACACACACACACACACGTACACACTCACACACACACACACACATACACACACACACACACACACACACGCACACACACACACACACACCCACACACACACACACACACGCACACACACACACACACACACACACACACACACACACACACACACACATACATACACACACACACGCACACACACACACGTACACACACACGTACACACCTATATATATACACACACTTACATACATACACATACATACACACACATACATACATACATACATACATGCATATATACATACACACACATACATAACATACACACACGCATGCATACATACATACATACATACATACATACATACATACATACATATGTACATATATACATACATACATACATACATACATACATACATACATACATACATACATACATACATACATACATACATACATACATACATACATACATACATACATACATACATACATACATACATACATACATACATACGTACATACATACATATATACGTAATATAGACAGACAGATGGACAAATGCATACATCTCATACGTATGAATAGAACTGGGATCAACATTCGTCAAACAGCGACACTTACCCTTCCTAAACCAAACTCTCAGACTATAATCTATAAAACAATTCCACCTTAGCCCTTTTACTTACATTATAACATGTAACTTTGTTTCCAATTACATTTTATTTCATTTCCTCAACGCTGCTTTGCCCTTCGCTATCAACAATTTCTTCTTTTCAATAAAGATTGACATCAGACCCTCTTTCCAAGTTCTCCGAATATCCTGAATATTCTTATTCCAAGTTCAGATTCCTTTCTCGTCGTCTCCTTCGGGATCTTATGAACCTAATTCATAAATAATCCGGTCTTTTCTTCACGTCTGTCACACGTGTTTTCTCGGAATCTGGTCGTCGGGCTTTCTACTCTATTCTTCTTATTTATTTTGCTCTTTCTAAATTCCAAGCCAACTTCCTCCAATGTTAAACCTATCTATCTATCTATCTATCTATCTATCTATCTATCTATCTATCTATCTATCTATCAATCAATCTATCTGTCTATCTATCTATCTACTTATCTATCTATCTATCTATCTATCTATCTATCTATCAATCAATCTATCTGTCTATCTAT
>NC_134784.1:73687835-73692835 GCF_046742065.1 Oratosquilla oratoria
AAATGATTAAGTAGATAAAAAGAAAAAGAAATCAATAAATAAACAAATGAATAGATAAATAAAAAGATAAATAATTATTTACTTAGAAAAAAATAAATATAAATAAGTATAAAGAAATGATTAAGTAGATAAATAGATAAATAAATCAATAAATAAACAGATAAATAAATAAATAAAAATATAAATAATTATTTAGTTAAAATAAGTAAATCAAGAAATAGATAAATAGTTAAATAGATAAACAAATAAGCAAATGAATGTACCAACCAATCAACTAATAAATATATTAATAAATAAATTCATTCATTCATTCATTTATTTATTTGTTAATTAATAAATATGAAAATAAATAAATAGATGAAACTGAGATAGCACTAAATCTGAAGGAGAGTTAACATGCAACAAAGTAAACGACTATACAGCAAATAAATATGGTAATCCTTCCCGTATCTGAACTTCCATTAACCGAACATTGTCATTAACCGAACATTGCCATTATCTGAAAATGATCTATGTGTATGGTATATATTTACCATTTTTTATTCCTTTTTGGATTAAAAGGGTAATTATTTTACCTCGAGTATCCGAATATGCTATCTCCTATCCAAACCAGTTAATTCGGATATGAGAGGGATTACTATAAGTGGGTAATCAAATAAGTCCACAAATAAACATAAAGCAATTAAATGATAAAAAGAATATGACATTGAATTAAACAGCAAATGACCGCATACAAAAATGACGATCAGTGTCTAGACACAAGAATTAAAATGAAATAATACATCAACAATTGATTAGATACAAAAATTGATAATAAATGTTTACGCAAGGATTAAAATTAAATGTCATTCTTACTTTAACTCGAAAATTAAACACTTGCCAAAAAGAAAATGCAAACCTTTTAGGGATCATGAGGCAGAACCGCTAATGTACAGACCTGGAAAAAAAAAAGTCGTAATGAACACTTGAAATAAAGAACACCATTTAACTTAATTTACATAATACCATAAAACAAAAAGTTAAATAAAAGTTCCTGATTTTTTTCATGATCTGTAACCTTTTATACTCTCTTCAGTATGTGATCATTCCTAATGGGATGTAAGGCATAGGGTTTAAGCCCCGCAAGATAAGGTATCCTTTGTTCAACCTATACAAATGAGAAGATACATGTTCCTCTTAGAAATAGTCTCTCAAACAAAGATTTGTCTGCCAGTCAGCCTTCAAGTCTATCTTGCCAGCTTGCCTCTGTGTGTGTGTGTGTATGTGTGTGTGTGTGTGTGTGTGTGTGTGTGTGTGTGTGTGTGTGTGTGTGTGTGTGTGTGTGTGTGTGTGTGTGTGTGTGTGTGTGTGTGTGTGTGTGTGTGTGTGTGTGTGTGTGTGTGTGTGTGTGTGTGTGTGTGTGTGTGTGTATGTAATGTATGTATGTATGTATGTATGTATGTATGTATGTATGTATGTATGTATGTATGTATGTATGTATGTATGTATGTATGTACGTGTGTGTATGTATGTATGTATGTATGTATGTATCTTTGTACGTATGTATATATGTATGTATGCATGTATGTATGTATGTATGTATGTATGTATGTATGTATGTATGTATGTATGTATGTATATTTATGTATGTACGTATACATGTCTGTATTTCACTTGTTTTATGTCATAGAAGCAGGATAGCATATGAGAAAATATGAACATATATTATGTTGTTATGTTATGTTATGTCATGTTATGTTATGTTATGTTATGTTATGTAGTCTGTTATGTCTCTGTTGTGAGTTATGTTATGTGTTATATTATGTGTTATGCTATTTTATATGTTATGTTACATACTATGTTATATGTTATACTATATGTTATTAAATATATTCATGCTAATTTAGATAAGAATACAAGAAAATGAAAATTTTCATAACTAAAGCTATACAGAAACATATATATGAGAGGATGCGGTCACCTGTGCAGTCATATGGGCTCATAGGATACGACACAAGTGCCAAAAGCAAGACTTCCCAAATGGCACTGTAATTTCCACGCTACCATTGCCACTGTGTCCAATGCTGTACATTTCAATTACTGGTGACGGGAACGGAATGAGGAGAACGAGGGGGTGAGGGGAAAGTGGGGGGGGGAGATGGGGAGAGGGGAGAGAGAGGGTGAGGGGGGAGAGGGGGTAAGGGGGGAAATGTTTGCGTCCCGTCGTTTACTAATGGCCACTTAACATGTTAAAGGTTGGCAGGAATCGTGTTACTGTATGCTATACGAGCCCCCTAACTGTTCATTTGTTCCTCCACTTGTTCTCGCTTTCGCTCTTTCCCCCCTCTCGCTCTTTATCTTATTTTCATATACGCCTGCATGTGTAGTACATGTGCATATATATATACATATATATACATATATATATATATATATATATATATATACATACATATGTATGTATATATATATATACATACATATGTATGTATATATATATATATACATACATATGTATGTATTATGTATATAAACACCTTATGTTTATTGTGTATAAATTTGTATATACATAGATATACATATGTATATATGTGTATATATATATATATATATATATATATATATATACATATATATATTACACACACACACACACACACACACACACACACAAAGAGACAGACACTCGCATTTTGTCATTCGTTAGTGAGCCTATCTGTGTTAACAATGTTTGTGTTCGTGGGCACTGTTCGTTTTGGCCACGTCTTCCGAGAGTCGGGGTGTCTCTACAGGAACAAGCAACGCGATGCGACACTTAGCAGCTCCAGCTCGCAGATGAGAAAGGACTTGGACCGAATGATCCAATGAGGACCTTGAAGGTTCTTGATCGCCAAAGCGATCGTCAAGAAACCCGAAAAGGCTTTCGGGAAGGAACCTCAGCCGACATCAGATGGCTGATGACCCTCAAAGGGATGTTCCTCGAGTTCAGGTCCCGCACCGGAGTGCGATGACGAACTCGACGCCCCTCTTGGAGATGACACCCTCCGTCAGTCGAGGGGGTCGGCCGACGATTTTATTCAGCTGAGGGGAGCCCCGGCAACAAGTTAGGGAAGATGTGTGGAATCTCGAAAGGCTCGAGATAAGATGCAGATTTTCTAAAGAGTTGCTGGGGCTCCTCCTCAGAGGAATAAAATCGTTTGTCAGTCGCCAAAACAAAATCAACAGAGGGGTTCCTGGGCATCACTAGACAATGTTGCCTAGCACAGAAAGCCGGCGATGCCCGGTACCAAACGGGTACACCTTACACGCTGTGCCAAATTTTGAAAAGATCCGTAGGAAAATTTGTGAAAAAAAAGAAAAAAAAAGAAAAGTAAGAAAAAAAAAACGCCAAAAGGATCCTCAACAGATGTTAGACAGGAGCCTCTCTGACTCGAGTGTTCTTTTTTCTGGCATATGGACTTCCCTACCCGATCTCGAAAAGCCCCGCCGGTTAGTGGCATCGTTGTATCAAAACAAGCTGATAAATAAACTTTCACGCCCATTACATAGATTTGGTCGAGTATCGATGCCACGTTCAAGTTGCGTCTTGACGACCCTGATCAGGCGAGGGGGATTTACCGACCATCACCAGCATAATTAAATCCCACCGTCACTACCACAATAATGCCAAAGGAGCTGAGAGACAGTACCCTAGATGGAGGACACGGATGGGCATTTTTACTTCAGTGATTATATTCTACTTAACGCCAGATAATTTTATTCGTCGAAAACAAAGCCATCGTCTTCAAGAGATTTTTGGGGCCAGTGGAAGCTCCTAGTGACGTTGTTTAGACACCCTGACAAACTGAAAACGATTTTTTGATAAAAAGAAAATAAAACAAACTCACTGAGGGAATAAGCGGACTCTCTATCTGAAAGAGGCATCAGCAGACCCAAGGAAATCGTCGAAAATAAAGTCCTCATCTTCAAGAGATTTTTGGGGCCAGTGGAAGCTCCCAGTGACGTTGTTTAGACACCCTTACAAACTGAAAACGATTTTTTGATAAAAAGAAAATAAAACGAACTCACCGAAGAGATACGTGGATTCTCTAACTAAAAGAGGCATCAGCAGACCCAAGGAAATCGTTCAAAGTTCCAGATCGACGAAGGGATCGGAAGCGGACCCGAAGATGCTCTCGAGAATGAACTTCTGTCAACAGCAGTATCCTCATGACGACAGAGAAGAATCTCCTGGGCTCAGTTACTGTATTAGAACGCGACGAAAACAACGCCGACATTAGTCAAGGGGATCTTGAAAGGCTTTCAAAGCCATTCTTGGTGCTCCTCCTAACAGGAATAAGATCGTTTATCAGTGAGCATAGGAACATAAGAATAAAGGAGACTACAAGAGACCATAAGGCCAACACTAGGTAGTTCCATGTCCATTACCACCTGTCATTCCCATCTATAAATCTGTCTAGGCTACTACCACCTTGTTCTATATAAAGAAAAGAATCCACTATGGAATAAGAAGAGGCTGGCAGCATACTAAGGTCAAAGTGTAAAACACTTACATCGTACGCACGGTAGACATATTTGAACCGTGCCTGCCAGACGGTAACGAAAGATCAACGCTTTCCACACGCTCTGCCTCCGAAGCATCCTCAACATCTATCGACAGAACAAAGCCCTCAATAACGCTAGCCTTGAGTGGGCTAGGATCCTCTGCATGGACATCTTCCCAAAGCAAAGACGCATGCCCTAACCTAACCTAACCTAACCTAACCATGCCCTGACTTGGGGCAGTCGTGTGGAAAGGCTCAAAGAAAGAACACCGCAGACAGACTCCAACGACGCTACTTAGACGTCTTCAGAACAGGCATCAAGACTCTAGGTACCAATTCAGGAATGAAGGAAAATGGAGTCAGAAAGTGCAAAAAAAGCCTCTCCAAGTTTGGAGAGACCCTTTCTCAACCGGAAAGAATAAAGGTCTGAAGTCTGACAAAGAGACTTGCATCTGACTTCGCCAATGTAAAGTTTGA
>NC_134784.1:73707835-73715335 GCF_046742065.1 Oratosquilla oratoria
CAATGGTCCCCGAACATTATCTCACGGCTAGCTGTGAGCTATTTGGTTAAGAATTTTCACCCTCCTGACCCCGTGTGCGTGTGTGTGTGCGCGCGCGCGTGTTTGTGTGAATGTGTGTGTGTGTATGTGTGTGCGTGCGTGCGTATGTATGTATGTATGTGTGTGTGTGTGTGTGTGTGTGTGTGTGTGTGTGTGTGTGTGTGTGTGTGTGTGTGTGTGTGTGTGTGTGTGTGTGTGTGTGTGTGTTTGTGTGTGTGTGTTTGTATATATATATATATATATATATATATATATATATATATATATATATATATATATGTGTGTGTGTGTGTGTGTGTGTGTGTGTGTGTGTGTGTGTGTGTGTGTGTGTGTGTGTGTGTGTGTGTGTGTGTGTGTGTGTGTGTTTGTGTGTGTGTGTGTGTGTGTGTGTGTGTGTGTGTGTGTGTGTGTGTGTGTGTGTGTGTGTGTGTGTGTGTGTGTGTGTGTAAATATATATATACATATACATGTACATATATTATATATATGTATATACATATATGTGTACATATGTGTATATATATATATATATATATACATACATATACATACATACATACATACATACATACATACATACATACATACATACATACATACATATACCTGGAAAATAAAATAAAAGGGTTTCTGTGCAAAGACATACTACAAGCCTAAACCATATAAAAATGTTCACACCAAGTATAGTGGTCTACGCGATTTCATCCATTACCCAAACAAGAATCCAAATTTCAAGTGGGTTCTAGTTTTTGAAGCCTATAGAAGTGTAGAGGATCGTAGGAAGTCTAGAAAATCACCAACTGGAGTGGCTGTTACAGTCCGCATACCTAAGAATGCCGCGATTGTTCAAGATTCTGTTTGCCGAAGCCAGAGCAAATCTCTGCGTTATAGGAGTCAACACCCCGGGATTTCATGTTCTTCATTTAGACGCATTTTGATCTCTGATCTGAAACTCTATTCTTATCAGATTAAACACCAGTTCACCCAGGCGTATAATGATAAGAGAGTCACTATGTGTGGGTGGTTCTCTCAAAAGTTTGAGGAGAATGAAATCTTCCTGAACAACGTGTGGTTTTCGTATGGGGCCGACTTTCTGCTGTGAGCCATATTAGCTGCAAGAACTGGGTTTTCTGGGGGCACTCATAGCTCTCATCGTATTGCTAAGCAAGTTTGCACTCATATAAGTGCACTGCATGGGTTGCAATGTCCAAGCATGGAAATATTGGACCATTTTTCTTTAAAGATAAGAATGGAAAGTTCGTGACAGTAACAAAAGAGTGCTGTGGAAATCATGGAAATCTTCTGGAGCGAGCTGGGGTTGACGTGATGCTGCTGATGACAAACAGTGCTTTCAACAGGACGGTGCTCCTCCTCACACTACAAACATTACCATGGACTGGTTGAAGAATCACTTTGGAGAGCACATCATCATCCGCAAAACCGACAGAGAATGGTCACCATATCCTCCGGATCTCACCCCCCCCTAGACTTCTTCCTCTGTGGTTTCCTCAAATACAATATCTATAAGAACAACCCTACTCCCATCCCAGAGTTGAAAGCAGCCGTAATAGCGAACATTCAGACCATCAATATCTTTCCACGTCGCGATCAAGAATGCCTCTGACTCAATGGCGGACATTTGGAGCATATTCTCTAAGCACTCTGGTGTTTTCTATCCAACTTTATGTCTTATCACTTTGAAATATATAATAGTTATCATCTCAGCTTCAAATAAATGTAATAATTTTCAGTTATCCTGAAACACCGTATATATACATATATACTGTACATATATATATGAGTGGAAGGGTGGTGAGTTAAACACAGAGAACAGTTGGAACAATGGTCAGTGAATAAAACTCCAACTGTTCTCTGTGCTTAACTCACCACCCTTCCACTCATTTGTCTTCCATACTTCAACATATATATATATATATATACAGTACACACACAAACACACACACACAGAAACACACACACACAGACACACACGTAAAAATAATCCCGAAGCAACATGTAAATCAAATACAGTGTTGCTTCGGGCTTAATTTTTACGAGCCCTTACATTATGCAGCCCACAATATTTAGATTCTGAGATAACAGCAGTACAAAAACAATTATCAAGATTAAGATACCCGGAGTAGTTTTTACAAAAAGCTAATATCAGCTTTTAAAAATCTACTTCCCATCCTTCTAACAATCATAATTAGGATAATAAATGCATAGAATTAGCCTTCAACAACTCCATAAACGAAATTTCTCAATTATTGCAGAAAGATAATATTAATTTCATCTTCAATTATGACACCAACTTGTTAAACAAAGTAGTTAACGTACACCATAGTCCAATAGGGGACATAAACCCAGGATTTTATAAATTGACATATCTAGATTGTGATGATGTTTACTGGGCACAAACTGGAAGAGAGCTGACAGCTAAGATAAAAGAACATAAAAATTCAGCAAAATATGGACAAGAGAACTCCGAGGTATTTCAGCACATTACCAATAAAGACCACCGCATAGCTTTGGACGATACTGAAATTAATTACAAATCAAAATGTATTTTCAGAAAAAAAATCATTGAATCTTCATTGATAGAATGTTTTCCTTATTATTATATATCAAATGGTCAATGGTCACCAAACTGCATCACCACCTTAGCAGTTAATAGACTGTTGCCATCCATACTAACAGTGAACAAAATCCAACAATGTCTGCGTAGGGTCGGTCACATGTCTGTGTAGTGTCGATCAGATGGTTCCTACATATTTACCTCACATCTTTGTATACATACATGACTTTTCAACTCTGTATTCAATCTGCTGAAGAGGATCACAGATAGTGATCGAAATATACGGAACTCTACTTCCATCTCTTCATTTCCGAAAGTGAGTTTTAAGTCTAACTACACACACACACATACACACGCACACACACATACACACACACACACACACACACACACACACACACACATACACACACACACACACACACACACACACACACACACACACACACACATATATATATATATACATATATATATATGTATATATATATATGTATATTTATATACATACATACAAATATATATATATATATCTATATGTATATATATATATATATATATGTATATATATACATATATATATATATATATCAAGGGTGGCTAAACCGCGGCTCACGAGTTACATGCGGCCTTTTTACCTTTAATATGCGGCTCGTTGAAATATGTTGGCCGATCTCCCTTTTCATCACAGTTAAAATAAAAAGTAAAAAAAAAAAAATATATATCATTTTCACTGGGTATGAACTGAAACACCATTGGATTAAAACATAAGTTTAATATTCATGTTTAATAAGATTATTAGAAAATAAAGTATCCAGTTATTATCCTTATAATCGGAAAATTAGAAAAATATAAAAAAATACTAATGACAAGAAACTTATTTTGAATTAAGATAAAATTATCCAGTGGGCGTGGCATCTGAAAGCGCTTTTTTATCCATGTTTCGATTACGTAACGTCTGACAACGTTTTTTATGCATTCAGATGTTCTAAACACGTGTTCCTCCTCTACAGTACGAGTATAATTCCAACGGTGCCCCTTATACTCATTAATGCCTTATTCTTGATTTTTACTGCCATTTTTTAATATAATTTTAAATCTAACTAAAACTTATGAATGCTAGGCCGTTATTATTTTGTATTATTGCTTATCAAATATCATTCTATTTAAGAAAAATATATGTATTTGTATTCATGGCTATATTTAGTATGGCATGTGACTATTTGCATCTGGAAACATCTGGCAACTCCTGCAATGTGTCGGAAAATATTAAACCAGTGTCTTACGCGAGAAGATGAACTACAGAGAAAGCGCCAGACGTTATACTGTGGAAACATAGTTGGTACACTTCGGATACAAGTTTTGTTTAAAAGTCTTTGGAGAATTTTCTGAAAGAAGATGGCATCTTCAAACTGTAATAAACAAAATCATGAAGATGGAAACAGAAATTTCAAGCCAGATTGGGAGGACGCTTTTGCGTTCACCGGCAATGGAGGCAAGCCTATGTGCCTTATTTGCCATGTGTCACGCAGTCGTCACAAAACCAGTAACTTGAAACGCCACTATGAAACAAATCATAAAAAAAAATCGTATGACTCTCCACCTAAATTAGAATTAAGAAAAAAATTAACTGTTTTAAAAATCATCACTAAATAGCCAGCGGACACAGTTGACAACGTTCAGTAAGGAAGCCGTTAAATAGCGGAAGTCAGTTTTGTTATGTCACGGAATATTGCTCGCTCTAAACGCCCATATTCTGATGGTGAATTTGTTAAGGAGAATATAGCTGACGTTATTGTAGTGTTAGATCTAAATAACACAAAACTTCAATGACTAATAGCACACCAATTTCACTCCACATTACAGAGAGATGTATCTCAGATCATTGCTGATACATATACATATATATATATATATATATATATATACATATATATATACATATATCTATATATATATATATAATATACATATGTATATATATATATAATATATATATATATATATATATAAATATATATATATATTACATATACACGCACACAACATTTTCCAAGGAAGCCGACTCTCACATTTTGTCATTCGTTACCGAATCAATCTATGTTATCAATATTTGGGTCCATGGGCACTACTCGTTTTGGCCACGTCTTCCGAGAGCCGGGGTGTCTCTTCAGGAACAAGCAACGCGACACGAGACTAAGCTGGACCATTTCGAAGAAGAGAAAGAACTTCGACAAAGTGATCCACTGAAGGCCTTGGAAGATACTGATCGCCATAGCGATCGTCAAGAAATCCGAAAAAGCTTTCGGGAAGGAACATCAGCCGACATCAGTTGGTTGATGACCCCAAATAGAATGTTCCACGAGTTCAGTCCCGCACTGGAAAGTGATGACGAACTCGACGCCTCTCTTGGAGATGACACCCTCCGTCAGTCGAAGGGGGTCGGCTGACGATTTTATTCAGCTGAGGGGAACCCCGGCAACAAGTTAGAAAATATGTGTGTAATCTTTAAAGGTTCGAGATATGATGCATTTTTTTCCAAAGCGTTTCTGGGGCTCCTCCTCAGAGGAATAAAATCGTTTGTCAGCCGACAAAACAAAATCTCGAGAGGGACTCCCAAGCATCACTAGACAATGTTGCCTAGCCCAGAAAGCTGGCGATGCCCGGTACCAAACGGGCACACCTTACACTCTGTGCCAAATTTTGTAAGGATCCGTTGAAAAATTGTGACAAAAAAAAACAAAAAAAAGACGCCGTTAAGATGGCCGACAGATATTACCCAGGAGCCTCTCTGACTCGAATTTTCTTTGTCCATGAATTGCGAGATTGATGTGGACTTGCCAATTCTGGAAAAGGCTCGCCGGGAAGTGGCTGCGTTGTTTCAAAACAAGCAGACAAACTAATTTTCACTCCCATTATATGGATTTAGAGTAGTGTCGGTTCCAAGTTCAATCACCAATATTACAAAATTACCTCGTAAGCTGAGAAACAATACTGTTAACCCCAGATGAAGGATAATGACGGTAGTTTTGACTTCAATGATCTTGTTCTGAAAATCCAGACAATTTTATTCAGTACAAATAAATACCTCGCCTTCAAGAGATTTTTAAGGGAGTGCAGAAGCTCCTACTGGCGTCGTTTAGACTCCCCGAAAAGCTGAAAAAATATTTTTGATTAAAAAGAAAAATCAAACACGCTACAGGAATAGGTACAATCACTATCTAAAAGAGCATAGATTCATGGGAGACTTTATAGAAACCTTTAATTTTTGATGAGAAAATGACATATATATATATATATATATATATATATATATATATATATACATATATATACATATATATATACATATATATATACATATATATGTATATATATATATATATATATATATATATATATATATATATACATATATCAGCATCCAGACTGAGTAAATGGAATCTGTTGGGAGGAAGACTGTAGATTAACAGTATACAGGAAGCGCCATGACGAATTCGAAGTATACTTTGATATCGGTGAGGATCTCTGCTTTTGCGAGGATATTACATAAATTATTTACAGCTATTGGAATAGATCATAACCCTGAACAATGGCGACCGTTGGTAGATAGTTTTCAAAAAGCCTCAAAGCTGTTTTACTACATAATGGGGATCAGTACCCATCCCTGCCTATAGTATACTTTTACTCGGTACAGATGAAGGAAGAATATGATATCGTAAAAAGTTTTCTGAAGAAAGTAAACTATGTTGAGTTTAAATAGGACATTTGTGGTGAGTTTAAAAACTTCGCCTTCTTATTTGGATTACACGGTGGGCACACCAAGTATTCATTTGTTTACTTATTCATTTATTTATTTATTTATTTATTTATTTTTATTTTTTTATTTATATATATATATATATATATATTTTTTTTTTTTTTGCCTACGGGACAGTCAGGCTGATAATGAACATTACCAGAAAGTACAGTTGCCCCCACGAGTCGATTAGCAGCCAGGAAAACTCAACGTTATTGGACAGCCTCTTGTAGAGCATACCAAAGCATTGCTATCCCTCTGTTCATATAAATCTTGGTTTAGTCAAACAGTTTGTGAAAGCATTAGATCGTGGTGGGAAATCATTGAGTCCCCATTGCTCCGACCAAGACCTTAGGGAAGCAAATGAAACTGCCCTTATATGGACACGGTTCTGGTGCGACAAGATATAATGATGATTTCACGGGATTCGTCTACTCTTTGAAAAACTACCAGAGGCCAAAGTTAAGAGTAGTATATTAACTGTTCCGCAAGTAAAGAAAATGTTGAAGTCAATGCAACTCCAGAATGCACTGAGTGATGTCGGAAGAGAGGCGTGGTGTGCGTTTCGAGATATGGTTAATGGATTCCTTGGTGATAATAAAGACCCAAACTACAAGCAGCTCGTAGCAAAACTTTTGGAAAGTTATTAGAACTTAGGATGCAGAATGTCATTAAAGGTGCATTTTTTGCATTCTCGTTTTGATTTTTTTTTTTTTCATGAAAACTTAGAAGTGAGTGAGAGAAAAGTATGTTGAGAGGCTCCATCAGAACATTGCTTGATTTTCATTTATTATCATTCATTTGTCATTTTATTATTATTTACTATTTGTCTGTTTATTTAATTTTACCTATCTATTTATTTATTATCTTATTTATTGTTATTTATATCATTATAATTTTATTTATTAATTAATTTATTTATTCATTTATTTATTTATCGATATCATCTTTTTTATTTTTTGGGGAGGAGCATATCCGACCTAAACATGGACCAAAAGGTTTCCTGTCGACATGCTCCTTCTTTGTAGGCTACTATGATGGGAGACTATATTTGATCACTGGTGAGTAAATATCTAGGAGCTCCCAG
>NC_134784.1:73720335-73727835 GCF_046742065.1 Oratosquilla oratoria
CAATATCGCCTCCCAGGGGGCAATTTTTGAGCTCAGGGGGGCCAAAAACGTCACAGGTATTGGTTCTAACTGACAAATTTTAAGCCTAATATAAAAGATCTAGCAGCTAAGAAGCACCAGCTGGGCCCAAGGATCTCATTAAAACACAACGTGAGTAAAACATTTTAAATTAGTTGTTTATCATTGTTGCAATAGTTTTTATTATTATTTTCCAATTAAGGGGGGGGTGATCCTTTTTTTTTTATTGAAAAGGGGGGCGATATGGCTAAAAAGGTTGAGAAACACTGATGTAGACGTTCTAAAGGATTCCTGGGGCTCCTCCTCAGAGGAAAAAAAAGAGACCAGCTTCTGTCTTCGCCCGTACAAAGTTTGGAGCAGAGCTTCATTCAAGCTATAAATGACTTTACGCTAAAAGCTACCATTCAAATCACAGCTCTGTCAGGCGTCTGTTGATGTTCTTCGAAGTCTGCCGAGTTCCGTTATAGTTTGTTGAAGTCCGGCAGATATAATGAGTTACAATGTTACTATGGATAAACCACACCGACGGAAGAACTTTAGGTTCATAAGAAGAAAAAAATATTAAGGTTAATTGATTAGTAGTTCAATCACCTCAGAGGTAAACTTATTTCGTATAATGATGACGTGATTAGTGATACTGATTCTACGTACTTCTAAATTAGATTACAAAGGATTACAAAGGCGGAGCATGCCGACAGGAGACCTTTTGGTCCATATCTAGGTCGGATGCGAAAAAAAAAGAGAAAATAGCTTGAGGCCATTGCTTCTGACCCGGTAAGTGTTTGTGTGATAATTATATTTTTCATGTCAGTTTCATTTCAAATCTTAGAGGTTTCTATTAATCCCCCCTTGAATCTCTTCTCATTTAGATAGAGATTGCACCTATTCTTTCTTCGAGTTTGATTTTTCTTTACCAAAAATCTTTTTCAACTTCTCTGGGAGTTTAAACGAAACCAGTAGGAGCTACTACTGTCCCATAAGAATCTCTAGAAGGTAGGGGCCTACTTTGCACAAAATAGAATTGTCTGGCTTTAAGCAGAACAAAATCATTGAAGTCCAAACTCATGGCATTGTCATTCATCTTAAGTTGAATGTATTGTCTCTCAGCTCCCTTGGCATTATAATGGCAGTCACGAGATAACTTTTTTATGCTCGTGATGGTCAGGAAAGCTTACTGGTCTGACCAGGGTCGTAGAGTAACTTGGGCATAGCACAGACACTCGACTAAATCCATATAATGAGCATCAAAGTTTTGTTGCAACTCTGCCACTTCCAGTGGGTCTTTTCCAGATCCGGGAGGGAAGTCCATGTCCATCTTGCGATGCATGGACAAAATAAACTTCATTCAAGGCGGCCTTCAGGGTAATATTTGTATTATTATTATTATTATTATCTTTTTTCTTTTTTTTTCTTTTTGTCACAAGTTCTCGACGTCTTTTTTCGAAAGTTTGTACGGAACTTAAGGTACCCGTTTGGTAACGGGCAACGCCAGACGCCTGTGCTCGGCAACATTATGTAGTGATGCCCGGGAGCCTCTCTGGAGATTTTGTTTTGGCGACTGACAAACGATTTTATTCCTCTGAGGAGGAGCCCCAGCAACGCTTTAGAAAAAGTGTATCATATCTCGAGCCCTTCGAGATTACACACATCTACCCTAATTTGTTGCCGGGGCTCCCCTCAGCTGAATAAAATCGTCGGCCGACCCCCTCGACTGACGGAGGGTGTCATCTCCAAGAGGGGCGTCGAGTTCGTCATCGCACTCCAGTGCGGGAGCTGAACTCGAGGAACATTCCCTTGAGGGTCATCAACCAAGTACTTTCGACTGAGGTTCCTTCCCGAAAACCTTTCCGGGTTTCTTGCCGATCGCTTTAGCGACCAGGAGCCTTCAGGGTCCTCATTGGATCATTATGTCCAATTTCTTTCTCATCTGGGAGCTAGACCAGCTAAGTGTCGCATTGTGTTGCTTGCTCCTGTAGAGACACCCCGGCTCTCGGCAGACGTGGCCGAAACGCGGAATGCCCACAGACAACAAATATTGTTGACACAGATAGGCTCAGCAATGAACAACAAAATGTGATCGTCCATTTATTTAGAATATGTATATATATATATATATATATATATATATATATATTTATATAATGTATGTATATATACATATATGTATAGTATGTATATACATATATATATATATATATATATACATATATATACATATATTCATATATATATATATATATATAGATATACATATATATGTATATATATACATATATAATTTATATGTATACATATATAAATATATATATATATATATATGTGTGTGTGTGTGTGTGTGTGTGTGTGTCTGTGTGTGTGTGTGTGTGTGTGTGTGTGTGTGTGTGTGTGTGTGTGTGTGTGTGTGCGTGTGTGTGTGTGTGTGTGTGCGTGTGTGTGTGTGTGTGTGTGTGCGTGTGTTTGTGTGTGTGTGTGTGTGTGTGTGTGTGTGTGTGTGTGTGTGTGTGTGTGTGTGTGTGTGTGTGTGTGTGTGTGTGTGTGTGTGTGTGTGTGTGTGTGTGTGTGTGTGTGTGTGTGTGTGTGTGTGTGTGTGTGTGCGTGCGTGTGTGTGTGTGTGTGTGCGTGTGTTTGTGTGTGTGTGTGTGTGCGTGTGTTTGTGTGTGTGTGTGTGTGTGTGTGTGTGTGTGTGTGTGTGTGTGTGTGTGTGTGTGTGTGTGTGTGTGTGTGTGCGTATGTGTGTGTGTGTGGGCGTGTATGTGTACGTGTGCGTGTGTGTATGTATGTGTGTGTGTATATATGTATACATATATACACACAAACACACACAAATTATATACATATATATATATATATATGTATATGTATATATATATATACATATATATACACACTATATCTACAACGAAGAATACATTGACACTGGATATAATTTGAAATACTCTAAGTATTACATGGATATTGCCTAAGGTTTTGCAAGGAAAACATTTCATAATCCCCAGCCAATTTAACTTTCAGTGAACGTATACGTATTTTTACCATTTTAAGAAAATCTGTTATACAGCCCAGATTTACTAAAATGTTTTAACTTAAAACTACTTTTCAAGAATACCAATACAATCAAACAATTGTTTATTAATAATAGTATCAAATATCAAAAGGATGAATTTACAAAATTCCTTGTAAAATGTGTAATAAATTCTGTATAGGTGAAACTGCCAAACCCTTAAACATAGGAACTGAACATCATAAGGAAAATGTAGGAGATAGATACAATCTCAATGGCATCTTCAAACATGTAATATATAATGATCCTGATAATTGAACCACGCCCAATCTATTATTCTTAGTGATAATATGGTGGTAAGAAACTTGATAGAATATAGTTTGATTCACACCAACCAGAGCTATAATATAAATGTACACTAAGGTTTATACAAATTGGATAATTTTATGTGTCAACAAATATATAAATCATTAAGAATGTAATACCTAAACCTTAAGTGGTCTCTTATGACCTCTAGACGCCCCCATCAGTCTCTAAGGCGTCTATCCTAATGTTTAGATCGTCCCCTACGTCACTCCAGGGGGTCGCAAAGGGGGACAAGCGTCCCATCTAATTACCTTACCGCATTCCTCTGTGGATGCATATATAGCTCTCCAGCTTTCTGCAAATTATTTTAATTTTTTCTGAAATAATGAAATAACAAACACTAGAAAATAACATTACCAACAGAAAAATAAACGAATGATAGTAGAAGCAAAAAACACTAATTTCTTAAAAATATATATCTAATTTCCATGTAAAAAAGACCATATATTTGTGAACAACCTCACCAATATAAAGTTTCTTTTGTATGAAAAAGTTGCCATGCACAAAGAAACACTTATCTTTGCACGTTTAAATCTTCCTGTTTGTTGATATGCTCAGTCATAAGGCCTCTTGATTATCCATGATGGATAAATACACAACAAGGCTTATATAGGGTATCTAATATCCAGAACACAAACCTGTATATATACATACATATGTATAGATCCTATAACACGTCTATGTGTATAACAATAGTCCTTTTGTTTTTGTGACATTTTCCATATATAAGCAAAGACATACACGCAAACACACAAGTACACAGACAGACAAACACACGCACACACAAACACACACACACACACACACACATACACACACACACACACACACACACACACATACACACACACACATACACACACACATACACACACACAAGCTCAAAGCCTTAGCACAAAGATAACGATAATTAAAGAATAATGATCTACTCTTCGTAGAAACAGTCCTGTGAGATCAAAACGCTAAACACAAATTACAACTCGTAAGGGTATGTTTGTGTTTAATTACCTAGTTGTATTTTACGGGAAGAGAGCTATGCTCGTAATGACCCACTATTGTATCTTTCAGCATCCAGTTTGATCTTAAATTCTTGTATAGTTTTTCCCACTCAATATTTTCTAATTAATTTTGCTCAAGATATATATCACTCTGTGTGGGAAGCTATTGTTTTTCAGATCTCTTATGTAACTATCCTTTTTAAGTTTCTTTTCATGTCCTCTTGTTTGTTTTTTTATCCCACTTTAATAAATCATCTTTATCAAGGACTTGCATTCCACTCATAATTCTGTAGATGGTTAGTAGATCTTCTCTTTCTCTTCTTTGTTACAGGATTGGTAGTTTGACTTTGGCCAATCTTTGTTTGTGTGTCAATATGGAGAACGTTGGTGCCATCTTTGTCATTGCTCTTTGAATTCTTTCTAATTTCTTTATGTTCTTTTTACTGCTGGGTGTCCATAGTGTCGCAGCGTACTCCAATCTTAGTCTAATCAATGTAACTAATAATTTCTTTACCATTTCTTCATCCAAGTAGTCAAAAGCCACTTTCATTGATCTTAATAAATTAAAATTTTCTCCGGTCTATTTTGTTAATATGTTTGTCTGATGCCATGTCATTGGTGATAGTTACTCCTAGGTCCTTTTCCGAGTTGACTTTTTTAACTTCCTTTTAATAATTCTATATTGTCCCGATATTCTATTTTTGCTTATTTCAAATTCCATTATACTATATTTCTTAATGTTGAAAATCACTTTACACTTCTGACTCCATTCCCAGACTTTGTCCAGGTCTTTTTGTAGTGATTTACAATCTTCTTCTATACTTACCCTCATTAGTAGTTTCGCATCATCTACAAAGAAATTCATATAACATTCCACACCTTCATCAATGTCATTTATATATATGACAAACATTATCAGAGCCAATACAGAACCCTGTGGGACTCCACATATAATTTCTTCCCAGTTCGAGTTCTTGTCTCTGAATACCACCCTCATTTTTCTTCCGTTCAAGAAGTCTTTCATTCATTCCAATAGCTTTCCTAATACTCCACCTCTTGTTTCATTTTTTCTTAGTAGTTTTTGTGTGTGTGTATGTGTGTGTGTGTGTGTGTGTGTGTGTGTGTGTGTGTGTGTGTGTGTGTGTGTGTGTGTGTGTGTGTGTGTGTGTGTGTGTGTGTAAGTGTGTGTGTGTGTGTGTGTGTGTGTGTGTGTGTGTGTGTGTGTGTGTGTGTGTGTGTGTGTGTGTGTGTGTGTGTGTGTGTGTGTGTGTGTGTGTGTGCGCCCGCGTGGGGGGGAAGGGACAGGAAGAGAAGACAATTGGATGGCAGGAGAAAGCAAAGGAAAGGAACTGGCAGGAGGAGAGAAATGCGAATGAAAGAGAAAGAAGTGAAGAAATAAATGGAGTAAAAGAGAGACGATAGAGAGTAAGAGAAGTAAGAGAGAAATGGAAGAAAAAGGAGTGAGAGAGAGGAGAAGAATGGAGGGGGATGGGAAAGGGTGCGAGAAGAAGAAAAAGGAAGAAGAAATGGAGGAGGAAAAGAGGAAGAAGGAAAAGAAGGAATCTGAAAATGGAAAAAGAATGAAGAGGAAGAGGAGGAATAGTAGAGAAAGAGAGAAAGGAGGGAGAGAAGAAAGAAGAAAAGGAAGAGGAGTAGGAGAAAGAAGGGAAGAAACATGGATGAAGAGGAAGAGAAGGAGAAGGAAGAATAGAAGAAGAAAGAGGAATAGAAGGAGGAGAAGGAGGAAGAGAGGGGGGATATAGAGGAAGAGTAGGAGAAAAGTAAGGAAAAGGGGGAGGAAGAATAAAAAAAGAAGGAGGAAGAAAAGAAAGAGAAGAAGGAGAAGGAGAAGGAGGAGGAGAAGGAGAAAGAAAAAGAGGAGGATAAGGGGATGGAGAAGGAGAAATAAAGAAGTAGAAGGAGAAGAAGGAGAAGAAGGAGAAGGAGGAGGAGAATGAGAATGAGAATGAGAATGAAAATGAGAATGATAATGAGAATGAGAATGATGATTGAGAATGAGAATGAGAATGAGAATGAGAATGAAAATGAGAATGATGATTGAGAATGAGAATGAGAATGAGAATGAGAATGAGAATGAGAATGAGAATGAGAATGAGAATGAGAGTGAGAATGAGGAGAGGGAGAAGAAGAAGAAGGAGAAGAAGGAGAAGAAGAAAGAGAAGAGGAAGGATGATGAAGAGGAGGAGGAGAAGGAGAAGAAAAATGAGGAGTGGGAAAAAAAAGTAGGCAAACGAAGGAGCGAGGATGAGGAAGAAGACTGGGAAGACAAGAAGAACGAAGCTGAAAAATAATAAAAACAGACCCAAAAAAAAGGAGTAAGAAAACCGTAGATGAAGGACGAAAACGAAAGGAAAGAAAATGAAAATAGAATGAAGAAAAAAAAAGAAAATAAAACATTAAAACGGAAAATAAAAACTGAGTGGAAAAGACAGATCTGGTTGTGCCAAGGTTAGTGGATAAGTGAACGAATTGAAATGAAAATTTCAAGACGATATGTGGTGAAAAGGGTTTGGAAAATCGGGTGAAAAAGTATGAACGATATATTGTGAAAAGATTGGGTGAAATGCGGTGAAAATGGGCGGACAATATGGAAAAGCTATGAGAGGTGGAAAACTAAGATATGCAAACCTTGAAATTTTCTAACAATGGGTTTATTGAACACTTAAAGATATAGAAAGACGAATAGAGGAGAGAAAGATAACAAGAGAAGGAGAGAGAGAGAGAGAGAGAGAGAGAGAGAGAGAGAGAGAGAGAGAGAGAGAGAGAGAGAGAGAGAGAGAGAGAGAGAGAGAGAGAGAGAGAGAGAGAGAGAGAGAGAGAGAGAGAGAGAGAGAGAGAGAGAGAGAAAGACAGGAGAGAGAGAGTGGGGGGGGAGAAAAAGAGAGAGAGAGAGTGGGGGGGGGAGAAAAAGAGAGAGAGGGAGAGGAGAGAGAGAGAGAGAGAGAGAGAGAGAGACAGAGAGAGAGAGAGAGAGAGAGAGAGAGAGAGAGAGAGAGAGAGAGATGGAGCGGAGGATGGGAAGAGAGATGGAGAGGCAGAGTAAGAAAGATGTAGAAAGAATGATGGTTTAAAGAGATGGATAGAGACCTGGAGAAA
>NC_134784.1:73735335-73736899 GCF_046742065.1 Oratosquilla oratoria
GTCGCAAGTTTATTTGTTTAAGATGTTTATTAACGCTATGAGTGACAATTGTTTCTACATCTTATATGCATACATACATATATACGTAAGTGGAAGTAGGAAACAACAGGAGTCTTAGTCAGGAATAAACTCAGACTAAGACTCCTGTGTTTCCTACTCCACTTACGTCAACCTGTCAGAATGTCTCAACATACATATATACGTTGAAGGGAGAAGTGTAAATATCAGTCTCAAGTTGTGGAGGTTTAATGCCCGACGATTCGGTCCTAGTTCTAGGACCGTCTTCAGGGGTGTGACTTGCGTCTTGCTAGAGAAGACCATTCGCTCGCGCGGGATCGGTTTTTGTGGGAGGGGAAGAATGTCTGTAGGAAAATGAAAAGATGATAGTGTATAAAAGAGGGCTATTGCCAAAATGCGCTTTTCGTGAGCGATTAGGTGCGGTTGATGGTCGTGGCTCGGTAGAAATGGGCAGGGAATTTGGACGCAGCTGCCGACGCCTGAGATTAAAATCACCAAAGGTTCAGAAAATGGTAGGAGGCGTAGTAGTAGAGAAAGGATGAAAAACGGAAAATTCTTTAGCGGGAGGTAAACTGAAATGAGAAGATGTAGTATAAGAGAAAGTTGGAAAGGAAGCGAATTTTTGTCAAAGATATAGTACGTGTAGATGTTTGTGCGAGGGGCGTGGTTATGTTCGTGAGAGGTTTTTATATGTATCTTTCGGGAAGTGAATAGAGTTCACTTCCTGCGTGTGACGTTGCTTATTAAACCCAGTTAGGTAGCGCGGTCCTGATTAGCCCCAGGTTAGGCTTGAGTGGTTTTATCTTTCTCCTTCTAAGTACAACTCTGAGACAGAGATTTACGTGACTTGGGAATTGTGTGTAAATGTCAGAAGTTCGCCATCGTCAGCGAAGAGGTCAGGCGTGGATGCGGGTGCGGGCCGATCGACAGGAGAGGCTTCCCATATCCTCTCCCACGGCAGCCGGCGATGAGTTAAGGGCTCTGAATCAGAGTTGGATTAAGGGCGACCTCTGCTAAGCCAGCGAGAAAGTGGTGCGTTGTATCTCTCTTTTCTTTCAAGCACAACTCTGAAAGCAGAGACTTACGTTGACTTAGGAAATTGTGTGTATTTGTCTATTGGGTGCAAACCCGCTTGCCGACGTCAACGGAGAGATTCAGCCCTTGTGCCATAACCGGCCGCAGCAAAGGAGAAAAGTCTCCTCCTCTGCGACCAGCCGGCGAAAGATTGATGGGCGCTTTTTGTGAGAGCTGGAGTGTGAAGAGCGACGTCTGGACCTCTGCGAGCGCCTAGTTGATGTACAATGATCAAAGAGCTCATTATATTTTGCCACTTGTAGGAACTGGAAGAGGTCATCTTTGCTGCGAGCTGCCCGGGGCGTCCCCCCTCCTCCCCAGTGGCTACGACAACCAGACAACTAGACTCATAATCTAACATAGGACATTTGTTCACAATGGTTCTCACATACATTCTTAAAACTCACAAGAAAAGTTAATTCCATAAAACAAATTTAAAATACACACATGTACGACAACTAAAAAAGAAAGA
>NC_134784.1:73742399-73747399 GCF_046742065.1 Oratosquilla oratoria
ACCTCGTGTCAGCCTCAGGTCAACTAGGGCTGGGGCAGTGATGTTCTGTATTTTCTCGTGTTCCCTTTCTTTTGTAAGAGGTTGCTACTTAAGATAGCCTCCTCCCTGCCACTTTGTACTACTGAAGAGGATTGCAGGTAGCAATCGAAAATATATAGTTCCGCTTACGCAACTCTTTCTTTCGTCCGACTGTGGTGTTAGTTGTGATTTATAAATGTGTTACTACATTTCTCACCTGTGATATATATATATATATATATATATATATATATACATTTTCCAAAGAAACCGACGCTCACATTTTGTCATTCGTTATTGAGCCTATCTGTGTTATCAATGTTTGTGTCCGTGGGCACTCCGCTTTTCGGCCACGTTCTCTACAGGAACAATTAACGCTGGTCCAGCTTGAATAAGGAGTAAACACTTGGACGGAATGGTCTAATGAGTACTCTCAAGGTTCCTGATCGCCAAAGCGATCATCAAGAAACCCGAAAAGGCCTTCGGGAAGGAACCTCAGCCGACACTAGTTGGTTGATGACACGAAAGAGAATGTTCCTCGAGTTCAACTCCCGCACCGGAGTGCGATGACGAACTCGACGACGCCTCTCCTGGAGATGACACCCTCCGTCAGTCGAGGGGGTCGGCCGACGATTTTATTCAGCTGAGGGGAGTCCCGGCAACGATTTAGAAAAGATGTGTGCAATCTCGAAAGGCTCGAGATATGATGCAGGTTTTCTAAAGCGTTGCTGGGGCTCCTCCTCAGAGTAATAAAATCGTTTGTCAGTCGCCAAAACAAAATCTCCAGAGGGGTTTCCGAATAACACTACATTAACTCTGCCGAGCACAGGCGTCTGGCGTTGCCCTAGTACCAAACGGGTACCTAAAACTCTGTGCCAAATATTATAAGGATCTGTCGAGAAACTCTGATAAAAAAAAACGACGCCACGAGGATCTACGACAGAAATTTTGACAAAAAAAAAATTACATCAGGAGGATCTCCGACAGATATTACTCTGAAAGGCACGAGGTATGATGTAGATGTTCTAAAGGATTCCTGGGACTCCTCCTCAGAAGAATAAAAGAGACCAGCTTCTGTCTTCGCCCGTACAAAGTTTGGAACAGAGCTTCATTCAAGCTATAAATGACTCTACGCTAAAAGCCACCATACAAATCACAGCTCTGTTAGGCATCTGTTGAGGTTCATCGAAGTCTGCCGAGTTCCGTTGTAGTTTGTGAAAACATTAGATCATGGTGAAAAATCATTTCAAGGGATTCATCTACTCTTTGAAAAACTACCAGAGGCCAAAGATAAGTGTAGTATATTAACTGTTCCGCAAGTAAGGAAAATGTTGAAGTCAGTGCAACTTGAGAATGCAATGAGTGATGCCAAAAGAGAGGCGTGATGAGCATTATAGTTAATGGATTCCTTGGTGATAGTAAAGACTCAAACTACAAGCAGCTCGTGGCAAAATTTTGGGAAATCTATAGGAACTTAGGATGTAGAATGTCATTAAATGTGCATTTCTTGCATTCACATTTGGATTTTTTTTTTCTTTTTTTTTCTTGAAAACTTAGGACGAGTGAGTGAAAAGTATGGGGAGAGACTCCATCAGAACATTGCTTGATTATCATTTATCATTATTTATTTGTCATTTTATTATTATTTACTATTTGTCTGTTTATTTAATTTTACAGATTTATTTATTATCTCATTTATTGTTATTTATATTATTATAGTTTTATTTATTCACCTATTTATTCATTCATTTATTTATCTATTTATCGATATTATAATTTTTTCTTTCTTTTTTGGGGGGGGAGCATATCCGACCTAGACATGGACCAAAAGGTTTCCTGTCGGCATGTTTCTTCTTTGTAGGCTACTATGATGGGAGACTATATTTGATCACTGGTGAGTAAATATCTAGGAGTTCCCAGTAGGGCATCCCTGAATCTCGCCCACTGCCCTGGGTTAGAAGCAATGTAGCAAGACACAGCACATCCACAGCAAGGCCACTCCATTTAATCAGCAACCCCCTCTCTGTCCCCTCATGCAGAAAAAGAGAAGACGGGGAGAAATCCCTTCAGGCTGCGTCAAAATATCATTCACACATACTCCCTCACCCCCATACCCCACCCACTCCCTTCCATGCATCACAGCATCATCCATACAAAATCATTCTCCATTCATTCCTATTTTCTGTCCTCTTCCGTCCTTCAATAGAGATTCCCCTCTTTCCCAGTGCCCCTTTTACCCCATTCATGCATCTCATCCTAGGTCACCCCCTCATGTTCACCTCTTCCACCTCTGTTTTCCACACCTTTACTAATCTTTCTTATATTTCTTCACTCATTCTTTATATGTGTCCAAACAATCCCAATACTTTATTATCAACCCTATCTCTCAACTCCCTTTCCAATTTTCTCCCCTTCTCACCTCGTTTCTTACTATATCCAGCCTAGTAACCCCTACCGTGATTCTCAGGCATTTACATCTCAAACACATTTAAACTATTCTTCTCTCCCTATCTTATGTTCTATGTTTCTGCCCTATACAGTGCTGTCGGCACAATCACTCCTTTATATAATCTTTTAGCATCTATTCCCAAATATCTAATTTCTCATAACACTTTTTAATCCCCCAATGCATCTACTTGCTTCTCTCAATCTACATTCTACTTCCACCTCCACTCCTCCCTTTTCCGCCACATTCGCACCCAAGTATCTAAAATTATACACTTCTCCAGTTTATCTGCCATAATACTCACTTTCATCAATACTGTATCGAGAACAAGACAAAAAAAAAAGCAGATTAAGGATGGTAGAATCAATTTCTATTCGTCTGGATAAACCAGCCATCGATATAGAGCTACTACCTGAAGTTTCACTCCCATCCATGAGGAAACCTTACCAGCAACCTACGGGCAACTCGTTGTTGGCGCTCCGTGGGTTGCTTGTTGACCTCTCCACGGGTTTCTTTGAGGGTACAAAATCCCTCCGGCCACACTCCATATGACCATTTATAAGTTGAAATACGTCTAGAGTAGATAATATGTACCTTGGAGATTATATCAATAACCCTGACCCCAAACCTTTTCTCTCTCTTTAGAAATATCGAGAGTATTTCATACGTTCAACAATGCCACTACAGCTGTACACATACACACACACATACTCAAACACACACACACGCTCTCACACACATACACACACACACTCACACACTCACACAAACACACACACACACACACACACACACACACACACACACACACACACACACACACACACACACACACACACACACACACACACACACACACATATACACATACACACATATATGTATATATACATATATATACATATATATATATATGCATTATATACATACATTATATAAATATATATATATATGTATATATATATATATGTATACATATATATATATATATATATATATATATATATATATATATACATATATATGTATATACATATATATATACATATATATATATATATATATACATATATATGTATATATATATATATATATATATATATATATATATATATATATATATATTCCAAAGAAACCGATGCTCACATTTTGTCATTCATTACTGAGCCTATCTGTGTTATCAATGTTCGTGTCCGTGGGTGCTCCTCGTTTCCTCCACGCCTTCCGAGAGGCCGGGTGTCTCTACAGGAACAAGCAAGGTAACGCGACACTTGGCTGGTCCATCTCGAAGAAGAGGAAGGACTTGGACAGAATGATCCAGTGAGGACCTTGAAGGTTCCTGATCGCCAAAGCGATCTTCAAGAAACCCGAAAATTAATTCGGGAAGGAACCTCAGCCGACAGCAGTCGGGTGATAATTACCCCCAAAGAGAATGTTCCTGGAGTTCAGCTCCCGCACCGGAGTGCGATGACGAACTCGACGCCCCTCTTGGAGACGACACCCTCCGTCGGTCAAGGGGGTCGGCCGACGATTTTATTCAGCTGAGGGGAGCCCCGGCAACGCATTAGAAATAGTGCGTGTAATCTCGAAAGGTTCGAGATATGATGCAGATTTTCTAAAGTGTTCCTGGGGCTCCTCCTCAGAGGAATAAAATCGTTTGTCAGTCGCCAAAACAAAATCTCCAGAGGGGCGCCCGAGCATCACTAGCTAACGTTGCCAAGCACAGGCGTCTGGCGTTACCCTAATACCAAATGGGGGTACCTTAAACTATGTGCCAAATATTGTAAGGATCTGTCGAGAAATTGTGATAAAAAAAAAAAACACGCCACGAGGATCTACGACAGAAATTGTGACAAAAAAAAGAAAAAAAATACACTTCGAGGATCTCCGACAGATATTACTCCGAAGGCACCCTAACTCCCAGTTTTGTTTGCCCATGCATCGCGAGTTGGATATGGACTTCCCTTGCAGTTCTGGAAAAGACTCGCCGCGAAGTGGCAGTGTTGCATCAAAAGAAGAGGATAAGCAAACTTCCGCGCCTTTTACATGGATTAATCGAGTGTCGGTTCTACGTTCAAGTTGCGTCTCGACCACCCTGTTCAGGCCAGGGGGACCGACCGACCATCACCAGCACAATAAAATCACAATAATGACAATGAAACCGAGAGACAGTGCCCCCTATGGATGACATTAATGCGATTTTTCTGCTTCAGTGATTATGTTCTGATAAACGCCAGTCGGTTTTATTCGTCGAAAATAAAACCCACGTATTCAAAAGTTTTTTGGGGCCAGCGGAAGCTCCTACTGATGTCGTTGAGACTCCCTGACAAACTGAAAATTATTTCGTTAAAAATATGAGAAAATAAATAAAACGAACTCGCCGAAGGAATGAACGGAATCTCTATCTAAAATAGACTTTGGCAGACCCAAGGAAATCGTTCAAAATTCCAGATCGACGAAGGGATCGGAAGCAGACCCGAGGATGCTTTCGGGAATGAACTTCTGTCGACAACGGTTTCCTGATGACGACAAAGAG
>NC_134784.1:73759899-73762399 GCF_046742065.1 Oratosquilla oratoria
GTTCGAATTTGTCCAATCTTTGTTCGTATGTCAATTTGGAAAGTGTTGGTGCAATGTTTGTCGTTGCTCTTTGAATTATTTCTAATTTCTTTATGTTCTTTTTAGTACTAGGTGTCCATAGTGTCGCAGCGTACTCCAATCTTAGTCTAATCAATGTAACTAATAATTTCTTTACCATTTCTTCATCCAAGTAGTCAAAAGCCACTTTCATTGATCTTAATAAATTAAAATTTTCTCCGGTCTATTTTGTTAATATGTTTGTCTGATGCCATGTCATTGGTGATAGTTACTCCTAGGTCCTTTTCCGAGTTGACTTTTTTAACTTCCTTTTAATAATTCTATATTGTCCCGATATTCTATTTTTGCTTATTTCAAATTCCATTATACTATATTTCTTAATGTTGAAAATCACTTTACACTTCTGACTCCATTCCCAGACTTTGTCCAGGTCTTTTTGTAGTGATTTACAATCTTCTTCTATACTTACCCTCATTAGTAGTTTCGCATCATCTACAAAGAAATTCATATAACATTCCACACCTTCATCAATGTCATTTATATATATGACAAACATTATCAGAGCCAATACAGAACCCTGTGGGACTCCACATATAATTTCTTCCCAGTTCGAGTTCTTGTCTCTGAATACCACCCTCATTTTTCTTCCGTTCAAGAAGTCTTTCATTCATTCCAATAGCTTTCCTAATACTCCACCTCTTGTTTCATTTTTTCTTAGTAGTTTTTGTGTGTGTGTATGTGTGTGTGTGTGTGTGTGTGTGTGTGTGTGTGTGTGTGTGTGTGTGTGTGTGTGTGTGTGTGTGTGTGTGTAAGTGTGTGTGTGTGTGTGTGTGTGTGTGTGTGTGTGTGTGTGTGTGTGTGTGTGTGTGTGTGTGTGTGTGTGTGTGTGTGTGTGTGTGTGTGTGTGTGTGCGCCCGCGTGGGGGGGAAGGGACAGGAAGAGAAGACAATTGGATGGCAGGAGAAAGCAAAGGAAAGGAACTGGCAGGAGGAGAGAAATGCGAATGAAAGAGAAAGAAGTGAAGAAATAAATGGAGTAAAAGAGAGACGATAGAGAGTAAGAGAAGTAAGAGAGAAATGGAAGAAAAAGGAGTGAGAGAGAGGAGAAGAATAGAGGGGGATGGGAAAGGGTGCGAGAAGAAGAAAAAGGAAGAAGAAATGGAGGAGGAAAAGAGGAAGAAGGAAAAGAAGGAATCTGAAAATGGAAAAAGAATGAAGAGGAAGAGGAGGAATAGTAGAGAAAGAGAGAAAGGAGGGAGAGAAGAAAGAAGAAAAGGAAGAGGAGTAGGAGAAAGAAGGGAAGAAACATGGATGAAGAGGAAGAGAAGGAGAAGGAAGAATAGAAGAAGAAAGAGGAATAGAAGGAGGAGAAGGAGGAAGAGAGGGGGGATATAGAGGAAGAGTAGGAGAAAAGTAAGGAAAAGGGGGAGGAAGAATAAAAAAAGAAGGAGGAAGAAAAGAAAGAGAAGAAGGAGAAGGAGAAGGAGGAGGAGAAGGAGAAAGAAAAAGAGGAGGATAAGGGGATGGAGAAGGAGAAATAAAGAAGTAGAAGGAGAAGAAGGAGAAGAAGGAGAAGGAGGAGGAGAATGAGAATGAGAATGAGAATGAAAATGAGAATGATAATGAGAATGAGAATGATGATTGAGAATGAGAATGAGAATGAGAATGAGAATGAAAATGAGAATGATGATTGAGAATGAGAATGAGAATGAGAATGAGAATGAGAATGAGAATGAGAATGAGAGTGAGAATGAGGAGAGGGAGAAGAAGAAGAAGGAGAAGAAGGAGAAGAAGAAAGAGAAGAGGAAGGATGATGAAGAGGAGGAGGAGAAGGAGAAGAAAAATGAGGAGTGGGAAAAAAAAGTAGGCAAACGAAGGAGCGAGGATGAGGAAGAAGACTGGGAAGACAAGAAGAACGAAGCTGAAAAATAATAAAAACAGACCCAAAAAAAAAGGAGTAAGAAAAACCGTAGATGAAGGACGAAAACGAAAGGATAGAAAATGAAAATAGAATAAAGAAAAAAAAGAAAATAAAACATTAAAACGGAAAATAAAAACTGAGTGGAAAAGACAGATCTGGTTGTGCCAAGGTTAGTGGATAAGTGAACGAATTGAAATGAAAATTTCAAGACGATATGTGGTGAAAAGGGTTTGGAAAATCGGGTGAAAAAGTATGAACGATATATTGTGAAAAGATTGGGTGAAATGCGGTGAAAATGGGCGGACAATATGGAAAAGCTATGAGAGGTGGAAAACTAAGATATGCAAACCTTGAAATTTTCTAACAATGGGTTTATTGAACACTTAAAGATATAGAAAGACGAATAGAGGAGAGAAAGATAACAAGAGAAGGAGAGAGAGAGAGAGAGAGAGAGAGAGAGAGAGAGAGAGAGAGAGAGAGAGAGAGAGAGAGAGAGAGAGAGAGAGAGAGAGAGAGAGAGAGAGAGAGAGAGAGAGAGAGAGAGAGAGAGAGAGAGAGAGAG
>NC_134784.1:73769899-73777399 GCF_046742065.1 Oratosquilla oratoria
GAGAGAGAGAGAGGGAGAGAGAGAGAGAGAGAGAGAGAGAGAGAGAGAGAGAGAGAGAGAGAGAGAGAGAGAGAGAGAGAGAGAGATGGGGAGAGAGGGATGAGGATGTAGAGGTAGGGGATAAAAGATAGGAGATAGATATTGATAGACAGATATAGAACTAAACAAATGGATACCATGATATATATAGATATAAATATAAAGAGGTAGATAGAGATACATATAGAGATAGAGACAGAGAGTGAAAATAGAAAGAAAGGTTGAATGAAACGCGTAGATCTTTGTTGTGATTTTATAGGAAGAATCAAAGAAAATGAAGAAGAGTATGGTACATGATAGGCACTAAGCCCTCAGGCAAGACTTTAAGCTGTACAAGAGTCGCAAGTTTATTTGTTTAAGATGTTTATTAACGCTATGAGTGACAATTGTTTCTACATCTTATATGCATACATACATATATACGTAAGTGGAGTAGGAAACACAGGAGTCTTAGTCAGGAATAAACTCAGACTAAGACTCCTGTGTTTCCTACTCCACTTACGTCAACCTGTCAGATTGTCTCAACATACATATATACGTTGAAGGGAGAAGTGTAAATATCAGTCTCAAGTTGTGGAGGTTTAATGCCCGACGATTCGGTCCTAGTTCTAGGACCGTCTTCAGGGGTGTGACTTGCGTCTTGCTAATGAAGATCACCCGCTCGCGCGGGATCGGTTTTTGTAGGAGGGGAAGAATGTCTGTAAGAAAATGTAAAGATAGTAGTGTATAAAAGAGGGCTATTGCCAAAATGCGCTTTTCCGTGAGCGATTAGGGGCGGTTGATGGTCGTGGCTCGGGAGAAATGGGCAGGGAACTTGGACGGTGGTGCCGACGCCTAGAATTAAAATCACCAAAAGATGAGAAAATGGTAGGAGGTGTAGTAGTAGAGAAAGGTTGAAAAACGGAAAAACCTTTAGTGGGAGGTAAACTGAAATGAGAAGATGTAGTATAAGAGAAAGTTAGAAAGCGAATTTTTGTCAAAGATATAGTACGTGTAGATGTTTGTGCGAGGGGCGTGGTTATGTTCGTGAGAGGTTTTTATATGTATCTTACGGGAAGTGAATAGAGTTCACTTCCTGCGTGTGACGTTGCTTATTAACCCCAGTTAGGTAGCGCGGTCCTGATTAGCCCCAGGTTAGGCTTGAGTGGTTTTATCTTTCTCCTTCTAAGTACAACTCTGAGACAGAGAATTACGTGACTTGGGAATTGTGTGTAAATGTCAGAAGTTCGCCATCGTCAGCGAAGAGGTCAGGCGTGGATGCGGGTGCGGGCCGATCGACAGGAGAGGCTTCCCATATCCTCTCCCACGGCCAGCCGGCGATGAGTTAAGGGCTCTGAATCAGAGTTGGATTAAGGGCGACCTCTGCTAAGCCAGCGAGAAAGTGTGCGTGTATCTCTCTTTTCTTTCAAGCACAACTCTGAAAGCAGAGAATTACGTGACTTAGGAAATGTGTGTATTTGTCTTTGGTGCAAACCCGCTTGCCGACGTCAACGGAGAGATCAGCCTTGTGCCAGACCGGCCGCAGCAAAGGAGAAAAGTCTCCTCCTCTGCGACCAGCCGGCGAAGATTGATGGGCGCTTTTGTGAGAGCTGGAGTGGAGAGCGACGTCTGACCTCTGCGAGCGCCTAGTTGATGTACAATGATCAAAGAGCTCATTATATTTGCCACTGTTGGAACTGGAAGAGGTCATCTTTGCTGCCGAAGCTGCCCGGGCTCCCCCCTCCTCCAGTGGCTACGACAACCAGACAACTAGTCATAATCTTACATAGACAATTGTTCACAATGGTTCTCACATACATTCTTAAAACTCACAAGAAAGTTAATTCAATAAAACAAATAAAATACACACATGTACGACAACTAAAAAAGAAAGATACAAATCATGTCAACGAGTACCAAACAACTGGTCACAACCTTACACAGACAACTGTACACAATATTCTTCACAAACATTCTTAAATTTATAAAGAAATAAAAATGAATACAAAAAGTAAATACAAAAAATACATATATGATAACAAAAAAGATACTAAATATGCCACGTTCATACACAAGTTTCAACTGAATCTTGTATAAACATAGGCGCACGCTTTATATTCATTCACCCAAGACAATTGGTCACAAGCTTGCATAGACAACTGCTTATATCGTTTCAATTTACATTCTTAAATTTAAAGTAAAAAAAAAAAATCGATGAAATACACACTCACACGAAAGAAAGGAAATAAATCATGTCATGTTTGTACACACTGTAAACCCAACCTTATAAACACACAGGTTTGTGTTCTTTGTGAACACTCAAGATATTAACATTGATCACATTGTTGTCGTGTTCTTTGTGCCTAGGTATATTGGATTTAAGTCTATGCACCTGTTTAGGCTAATATTTTTTGTTGTTATTGTGTGTGTATTTTTTGTATTTGTTAATTGTAATTGTTCTGTGTTTATTTCTATTTCTTTGTGAATTTAAGAATGGATGTGAAGACCATTGTGAACAGTTGTCTATATAAGGTTGTGACCAGTTGCTTGGTACTCGTTGACATGATTCGTATCTTTCTTTTTTAGTTGTCGTACACGTGTGCATTTTATTTCATTGTATTTGTTTCTTTGTGAATTCTAAGAGTGTATGTGACAACCATTGTGAACAATTGTCTATGTAAGGATGTGACCAGTTGTCTGGTTCTGGAGGAGGAAGGGGGAGCCCAGTCAGCTTCGGCAGCGTGGACTACCTCTCCTAGTTCCAGATACAAGCAATATAATGAGCTCTTTGATCACTGTATCTCATCACACCCCTGAAGACGGTCCTATGACTAGGACCGAAACGTCAGGCATTAAACCTCCCACTTTGAGACTGATGTTTACGCTTTTCTCCTCAGTGTAGATCCCAGATCTTTCCACACATACACACACACACATACATATGATGATTATTCATCGTGACCAATTTAAGGAAACACATACACACACACACACACACACACACACACACACATATATATATATATATATATATATACATAAATGCATGCTTGCATGCATACATACATATATACAGTATATATATATATATATATATATATACATATATATACAGTATATGCTTGCTTACATACATACATACATACATACATACATACGTACATACATACATACATATAAGCATACATACATACATACATGCATACATACATACATAGTGTACATACATGCATATATACATACATATATGCATACATACATACATATATACATACATACATACATACATATATACATACATACATACATACATACATACATACATATATACATACATACATACATACAAACATACATACGTACATATATAAAGGAAAAAAGGCCTTTCACTCTTATGAAAGAAGCGGCCAGCCAAGGCATCCACCCATCCTTCACCCATCTCACAACCTCCTATCACCCATCTCTTCCCCCCTTCTTATCCCTTCGTAATTGAAGGACCATCTCTATTCCCTGCCAACTGCTAGGGTCAGAAGCAATGCAGCAATACAATACACCTCCCAGTAGGGCCCGACAGCTGAAACTGGTTTACCCCCACCGCTTCATTGCCCCTCCCATCTGGCTCCCTTATATTTGAAGTCTCTGCCTCATACATTGTCAAGTGCATAATCATCCCTCCGTACATGCTTCTCTTCACGCAGATCCTCAGATATGTACAGAATATCTTATGACATTTTTCATTACCCAAAGGCGTTTACTTATTTTCCTTAATCTATAGTATACCTTCATCCCTACTACGCATTTTCTTGCTATATGTGGCTCTAAATACTTATAATTCTTCACTTCATCTAGCCTAAATTTCTTAAAACTTACTCCCAGCCCACTACCACCCTCTTACTTGTACACACATTTCCTTCTATCTTTCTTCTCTCATTCTCCACAAACCACAAATGTCTCATGCACACTTCCTTCACCTCTGACTCACTGTGTCTAGACGCCTTCCTAACACTCGCATCCCCACACACCCCAGATACTACCCCATCCATGTGTAATTTGTACTTTGATCAACCATGGCGACATCACATAACCCTAGCACAAACCTCAAATACATTACTCTTTCTATTCTCTATCCTAACATAGGCTTTAATACTCATGTAAAAAAATTTGACTGCCCTTAACAGCCACCCACCCACACACATACATTTGCAGCACTTCTTTCAATGCTTTATTGTCGAGCCTGTCATATGCTTTCTCCAGATCCATAAGAACCCGAAAATCATCCTTCCCTTTTGCCAAAAACTTCTTGCATACCAAAACATTTTCGTAACAGAATGCAATGGGAGAAACAGAAACGTGGGATTGTTAACGGGAGAATAAACTACCGGTAGGTTATATGGCTTGAATCGACGTAGTCGAAAAGAAACTTCACGAAGATTTGGAGTTGCGAGCGCATTGTGTATCTGCACACAGACGCACACACATACACACGCACATGCATGCACAAATATTGGTAATTAAATAAGATAAAGAAAGCAAGCACAAAAAATACACAAACAAATACACACAAGGAAATTAGGAGGCTTTACAGCGTGCACTGGATGCAGTGGAAGCTCAAACCAATGTTAGACTCAATATTGCAAATAAATGAATAAACAAATGCGTCAATAAAAATTAAAAGAAAAATATATACCAACAGAAACGAGTACACAAGTAAATAAAAATAATCAAATGACAATAGAAACATAGAAAAAAATAATGAAACAAAAAACATTGGAATAGGAATAAAGCTAATTTCTAATATGCAGGTGCCAAAAGTTAAACGAGTTTAAAGTTAAACGAGTTTATAAAGCAGCTTGAGAATTGAAAATGCCAGAGTCAAGATAATTTAAAGTTTGTACATTGAGGAACGACATATTGGTATAGGTTCTGGAGAAATCTTTTGTTGAAAAGGAGGCTAGGAGTTCTCTTGTAAATAAATCAATCAAAGAACTCAAACACTATACCAGCACATAGCCAAACTCATCCTTCTTCTCCAAATCATTGAATCATTCTTGGCAAGCTCCTAGAAAGACTTCTGCTCCATCCAAAGTGCTTTCAAGAATATATGCTTTATTTCTCAGAGAAACCAAGAAATCTGTCTCTGAGAGAGTTGTGCAATTGCTAAGCTCCACACGCATTCTTTGCCTCCTCCCCCCCCCGTGCCCCAGTTTTCGAAAATGAAAGTTCTTCACTGGATATAGGCTACATGTTCTTTTTTTTTCCTTCTTCTTCTTTTTCTTCTTCTTCTTCTTCTTTTTCTTCCTCTTCTTCTTCATCTTCTTCTTCTTCTTCTTCTTCTTCCTCTTCTTCTTCTTCTTCTTCTTCTTCTTCTTCTTCTTCTTCTTCTCCTTCTTCCTCTTCTTCTTCTTCTTCCTCTTCTTCTTTCTTCTTCTTCTTCTTCTTCTTCTTCTTCTTCTTCTTCTTCTTCTTCTTCTTCTTCTTCTTCTTCTTTCTTCTTCTTCTTCTTCTTTCTTCTTCTTCTTTCTTCTTCTTCTTTTTCTTCTTCTTCTTTACGCCAATAGTGATTTCAGTTCTGTATTTTCTACATATCTAAGATAATATTATCATATTATTTATTACATTTATCATTAGTTATTATCTACTATTGTATATGATTTACTATTAAAATAAGATGGCTATGACAATGCACTTTACACAAATTCACATTCTCTCTATCTCTCTTCCTGGTTGTTCTCTTTCTCTCTTTCCTTCCCTTTTCGTTCGTTCTCTTTCATCTCACTTTCTCTCTATCTCTCTCTCTCTCTCTCTCTCTCTCTCTCTCTCTCTCTCTCTCTCTTCATCTCTATGTGACAGTGATTTCATGTTATATGATAACAAATAAAGTGGTTCTTTACTTGGTAACTTAAAAATGAATAAATAAATAGATAAATGAAAATAAAAAATGAGAAAGAGAAAAAAATCTACTTCATTGATGTGGCCACCAGCGTCAACAAAGAATTCTTGGATTTAGAAAAAAAAAAAAATTCTTCACAGAACAGGCGGTAGTGACTCAACTCTTAAAAGAAAAAGTAAAGACGAAAATGAAGAAGAAAGAGTACAAACGAAACACCTGTTGAGGTGTATGTGGAGGGACGGATGAGGAGGATGAGGAGGAAGTAGAGGATGGAGAAGAGAAAGAGGAGAAGGAGGTCAAGGAAGAGGAGGTAGAGACAGAGAAAATGAAGAGTAGAATTTGGGAAACATATAGGAATCTGACGAGAACCAGGAGGGAAAGAGGAGAAGGAGGAGGATAAAGAAAAGCAGAAGCACAGAATATAGATATTGCAGAAGATGGAGGATGGGACTGACGAGGAGATGGAGAGGAGCCGGCAAGAGGAGGAAGAGCATTAGGAAAGGAAGCCAGATGTACAAGAGAAGGAGAAGGTAAATCAACAGAAGCAAGAAGAGAGGCAGGAGGAGGAGGAGAAGGAGGACGAGCAGGAGGAGGAGGAGGAGGAAGAGGAGCAGGAGGAGGAAGAGGAATAGAAGCAGGAGGAAGAGCAGAAGGATGACGAGGAGGAGGAGGAGGAAGAGGAGCAGGAGTAGCAGGAGGAGGAGGAGGAGGAAGAGAAGCAGGAGGAGGAGCAGAAGGAGGACGAGCAGGAGGAGGAGGAGGAAGATGAGCAGGAGGAGGAGGAGGAGGAAGAGAAGCAGGAGGAGGAGGAGAAGGAGGACGAGCAGGAGGAGGAGGAGGAGGAGGAGGAGGAAGAGGAGCAGGAGGAGGAGGAGGAGGAAGAGAAGCAGGAGGAGGAGCAGAAGGAGGACGAGCAGGAGGAGGAGGAGGAGGAAGAGGAGCAGGAGGAGGAGGAGGAGGAGAAGCAGTAGGAGGAGCAGAAGGAGGACGAGTAGGAGGAGGAGGAGGAGGAAGAGGAGCAGGAGGAGGAGGAAGAGGAAGAGAAGCAGGAGGAGGAGCAGAAGGAGGACGAGGAGGAGGAGGAGGAGGAAGAGGAGCAGGAAGAGAAGCAGGAGGAGGAGCTGGAGGAGGAAGATCAGGAGGAGGAGGAAGAGGAGCAGGAAGAAGAAGAGGAGGAGGAGGAGGTGAAGGAAAAGAAGGGAGGAGGATGTTTAAGGAAAACAGTAGCAGTTAAAAATGGTCATCATTTTTTTTCATTCGTTTATTATATTATTGATTAATTAATTAATTTATCTATTTATCTATTTATCTCTTTCTTTACCTATATACTTATTCATATATGTACTTATTTATTATTTAGTTTATTCACTTTTTTTTTTATTTACTAAACTATTTATTGATTTATCTATTCACTTATATATTTATGTATTCATTAATTCATACATAATGTTTGTATACTTATTCATTTGTTTATCAATCTAATTATTGACATATTTACTTGATGTTTTGAATGGAGATTATTCCACAGATTTAAGAGAATGCGACGTGACCCTGTCCCGTAGGGGTGTAACTCATGTCCCTATAATAGGGAC
>NC_134784.1:73779899-73787399 GCF_046742065.1 Oratosquilla oratoria
TACACTCCAGAATTTCTAATTTTGATTTTACGATTTTGACTCCGCGCCACATTTGTTCTCAACATAAATCGACAAATTTTGTTTTCTAGTTTTTCATAATAATTTGTCTCGTTCCTTCCTCAACGTTTCCAATTATTATTTTCTATATTTATTCATTTCCTATTTTTTCGTTCGTATTTCTTATCTTCTCGATTGTGGACATATATATTTTCTTCTGTATGTATCTAAGCAATTTCATCAAGTTACTGTACGTCTTTTTAAAATGCTTATATCTTAGACTATAATCAATTGACTCAGATTCAGCAAAGATCCTATTTACTAATGCTATTAATTGTTGCTTGCTTTTCCAGAGTTGCCAATTTTCTTCCAATGTTAATGCATGCAATTCTGAAATATTTTGATTTTAATTGTCGAGTATATTTCTTTTACCAAGTTGAAGTTAGTAGAGCACATCTTTTTAGTTTAATTGTTCAGGACCTTTTTCTTCAAGAAAAAACCAAGTTGAAGAGAACAGTACAGCATTTCAAAAAAAATATTTCCGGTTCAGTGGTCGAGGCTCCATTTCGTTCTTTAAGAAATCTTTACAGAGTTGAAGTTGAAGTTGAAGTTGAAGTTGCCCTTCCTGAACTAGAATCGGGTGGGTATTCATCCAAGGGTCAAACCCGAGACCAGACCGGGTTTCGAATCAAGACCCGTTCATTTGAGAACACTCAGAGAACAAATGAACAAAATTTCCAGGCGTGAATGAGAACAATTCCAATGCGTTCTCGAGTCTGCAGACCTGATCTGGGGTATCGAACTGATCGTCATTATTTCGAATGGTTGAGTGAGTTCCACTCAAGGTCTAAGCCTCGGGTTTCTTCTATCTCAACAAATCCACCTTACGATTTCAATCAAGGCTCAGCGGCGCAGTGGTACCGTTCGTAACAGATAATCCAGTGGTCCGAACTCGATTCCCGCCCAGAGCTGAAATAATTTCAGCATCGCTGCACTGCGGGCCGGCACTCCAAATCTGGTGGGCAAGAGGTTGTGTAGGTGTGTGTGTGTGTGTGTGTGTGTGTGTGTGTGTGTGTGTGTGTGTGTGTGTAAGAGAGAGAGAGAGAGAGAGAGAGAGAGAGAGAGAGAGAAAGAGAGATTCACCATGGTCTTGGATCACGTATTGGGCTCGTGATCGACCGCTATTTCTTTCCCGGAAGGGAGCTCAGAGTTCATATATGACCGATCTATGGTTAATGCTGTAACCTTACACGCACACACACACCTGACTCCCCACCCACGAGAGTTGGAGTGACGACTCGAAGCGTAGTGATACTGAAATTATTTGAACCCTGAGCGGGATTCGAACCCGGACTGCCGTAGTAGTGGCCGAGAACTCTACCAACTGCGCCATCGAGTAGCGCGCGTGCGCGAGTGTGTGTGTGTGTGTGTGTGTGTGTGTGTGTGTGTGTGTGTGTGTGTGTGTGTGTGTGTGTGTGTGTGTGTGTGTATGTACGTGTGTATGTATGTGCGTACGTACATCTGTGTAAAGACATGACAGGTTGTAAGAGGAGTAGAGGCAAAACACATAAATAAGACAAGAGTTTATTCTATTAACTGAACTTAGACTAGTTGCGTACTTTGGTACTTCCTGAAGAAACACCACAGTGGGAAACTAGTTTAAGTTCAATTAAAAGAATAAACATATATTCTATTTGTGTGTTTTCCCTCTACTCCTCATATATACAGTATATATACATATATATATATATATATATACACACACACACATGCATATATATATAAATATATATATATATACATATATATATATGTATATATATATCATATATGAATATGAATATGTATATGTATATGTATATGTATATGTATAGTTACAATTAGTTCTATTCAACCAAGGCAGGGACCTCGACCTCTACACCAATAATTTTTTGGAAGGGGGTTTTCAAGTTCTCAAAATGTACCGTTCACCCAATATTACGTATCTAAAGCTTAGCTTTGTGGACGTTTTCGTTTTGGTTCGTTCAAGTTGAGCCTTTCCACTTCCATCTCGATTTATCGGTCTTGCTTTTTGTTCCGACCTCAACGTCTCCCGTGCATTCTTTGCCAGGTTCAGTTTAGTTTTTACTTTCTTTGCCTTAGCATGTTTTATTTTATTAGTGATTATTCTTATCTATTTTTTTTTATATTTATTCTTAGTTGTTTCTATGTATTGAAAATTATATTTATTCGCTTTTTTCTTTATTTGTTTATTGTTGTTTATTTATTTACTTGTGTACTTGTTTGTTCTATTTCGTATATTTTTATTTTCTATTTTTGAAATTATTCTGTTTACTTACTTCTCAATTTTTCAATTGGTATTAGCACCCACGGTAATGAATAAAATCCTTTCGTGGTGGCTGAAATAAGAGTAAAAAAAAAAAAAAAAAAAAAAAAAAAGTAAAAGAAAATCCACCCGACACGGGTTTCACTATTTCTCGTTCTGAATTGTCAAACTTCAACGCCGATGACATTTCCATTTTGGTTCGTTCACATTGTCTTCCCAATTTAGCTTTGCTTTTCCGCTGCTCTTTGCCTTGCTCTCAACTGCTCTTTACTGCTCTTTGGCTTCTGAATACTCCTCTCCTCGAATTTCTGCCTTAAAATTTCTATTTACAAAAAAATATATATTCCTTTCGTTTTTGTTGCAAGAGTCAAATAATGATTTTCTTAGATAAATTTAAATCAATTAGAATAAGATAAAACGAAATAAAAAAGAATAATGTAAGCAATAAAAAGCAACACAAAATAATATAAAAAATAAATCAATATAAGACAATATAAAACCTTATGAAAATACAAAACAATGTAAATCAATACCAAATAATATGAAAAACATATAATGATATAATTTAAAAAAAGAATAAGATAAAAAACTAAATATCATTGAATTAGATGAAATAAAATAGATGTGAAATGAATTATAATGTATAACAAAACAAAATAAAAAAGAACGAAAATCCTGCTAAAAGAATATCATAAATATCATATCATAAAACGATATAGAAACAACGTTTAAAGTAACCATAAGCAGCTAAAAAACACATATATACAAATGCAGATACATAAACTAGTCAATATATTATAATGAACTCAAAAATAAACCTAATAATCGAGGTAAAATTAAATTAATTACTAAGATTAGATGAAAATATTATAAAAATGTCAAAATGTTTCCTTTCCATATTACTCATCAGATCTTTATTTTGTACGAAATTATACAATTTTATTAAGCTGATACAAGACACTGCCTCTGGTAAAATAAGGTCTGACTCCGGTAAAACGAAGGTTTGACTCGTTTAAAATGCGGTCCTTCTTGATGGACACATCTTTCAGGACTTTGATTGAACGAAAAAGAGAAAGACACACATACACACACACACACACACACACACACACACACACACACACACACACACACACACACACACACACACAAAAAGATATATATATATATATATATATATATATATATATATATATATATATGATGAAGGTGGACAAAGAAGTCACGGGTCTAGTTCTGAGTATTGAGTTTATTCCTGACCGGTTTCGCTCTATGCTTTCTCTGAGGAAGCATTGAGCAAAACCGGTCAGGAATGAACTCAGAAACCCGGAACTTTTCCCGTGACTCCTTTTTCCACCTTCATCAACTTGTCACAATGTCCCAGCATATATATATATATATATATATATATATATATATACATATATATATATATATATATATATATACATACATGTATATATATTATAAATAAAGAAGATTACAGTGCTCGTAATTTTTCTTTTTCTCTCACTTTTCCAGAAATCTTTTCCTCTGTGTGTCTTCATCTTTCAGACTCCTTTGAGCAATCATGGTCCACGCTCTTCGTTTATACAATTCTTGACATGTCGAGTCTCGCTCCTCCTACTATGTCTAAATTCCTTTTTGTTTTACAGAATCACAGCTGGCGTTTATGACGGACTTCTTTATAGAAAAAATAAGATTAAAATAAATAAATCTATATATAAATAGTTAAATTGATAACTAGTTCAATAAGTACTTTGACAAATAAATTGATAAATAGACAAATGAATAAATCAATAGATCAAATATTCAAGTTATGAATCACTTGATATAAAAAAAAATGCTATACATATTTTCTTCTTCAGTAAAACAATCATGGCACTTGTTTGTACCTCTTGGTGCCACCAGACGATTTTATTCAACCTCACGTGACCTCTTTAGTAGCAAAAGATTCAATGTGCAACTCTCGGATTTTTATCTATATTTAAATGCAAGCTCCTTTGAACTTATCCCTGTCTTTTGCCTTTCCACTTTCATCTTATATACATATATACCGGATGAACATTTCCGTTTATTCTTATTATATTTGTATGGACTGATATCTCTCACTCCTATTAAACTCTTTTTTTTTTCTTTCTTTCTTTATCCTTCGATCTATAAGCTGTGTTGGTCCTCTCATTTCATTTATTACCAAGTCGTAGGTTTCTTCGTTCTGTTTGTCTTTAATAAAGGAAAATGCAGTTCTTCATTGAATCATAGAGGTGGCTGACCTCATCTCAAATTTAAATTTCTTCGGGTATCTGTTCAGATCTATCAGTTTATCTCCTTGTATGCTTATGGGAATAGATTGTTTTAAGTATTTAGGGTCACATGTCTCAATGTTTTAAGGGAATGTAAAATTATATAAGAGATATGTAGGGATCTCTATCATTTTACCCTTTTGTATACTTAACAGAGTATTTAGAATCACAGGGAATAAAAAAGTGAAGGTCAAGGTAATTCGTAAAGCGAGGTAGGCAAGCAAGTGTCTTAAGGTAATGAAAATATCATAAGGAATAGATATATATGGATCGACGCAATGAGAAGGTTTTATGAAAGGGAAATTGAGTCAGAGACTTGGAATTTCACAAAGGCAGAAAGGAAGAATGTTAAATGAGTTTAAGTATCTAAAAACTAATGTTAGCGTTATGAAGATGGATTGAGTGAGAAATGAAGAATTATGGATGACGGGGTTCAAAAAGAATTTGGTAGTTAGGTGATTCGGTATATAGAAAAATGAGTGAAGAGAGAATACAAAAAATAGTGAGGAAAACAGAGGTGGATGGAGTGAACTAAATGGGAAGACCGAGAATGAGGTTGATGGATGGGATGAACGGGCCCTTATTTAACTACAAGGAGAATGTCTGTTGAGCAGGGAAGAGAGAGGGCAAGAGATAGGTGTCAGTAGAGTGGATGATGCAATAACATGACCCGATGGGCACTCTGTTTGTCTTATCCAAATTACTCATGAGTGGACGAGAGAACGGGGGAGGGTCGCCATGTAAATGAAGTGGTGGTGGTAAACCAGGCTCAGCTCGGCTGTTGGTTCCTACTGACAGGTGCAGTGTCTTACTGCATTACTTCTGACCAAGGCGGTGGGTGGGGAAGCATGGGATGCCCTTCATTTACAACTAGCTAATATAAAAGTAAGAAACAGATGGGCGTTGGATAGGTGTAGCATAGCTGAAGTATATGTGTGTGCTTTGGGTGGTTACCTTCTTTGTAAAGAGGAAAAGGCCTTTTGGCATATAGAAAGATATTTCATCTAACCTCGTTATGGATTAAAAGGTCTCCTGTCGATATGCTTTATCAAAGCAGCGTCATCGACCACATATTTTGTAATCTAATCTAATGGCCATGACTTTGACTTGTGTGTATGTGTTTCAACATTTCTTTATCTTTCTCCCTCACTCTCTCTTTCTCTATCTCTTATCTCTGTCTATCTTTCCCTCTCTCTTTCTCTTCTCTCTCGTGTGTGTGTGTGTGTGTGTGTGTGTGTGTGTGTGTGTGTGTGTGTGTGTGTGTGTGTGTGTGTGTGTGTGTGTGTGTGTGTGTGTGTGTGTGTGTATGTGTGTGTGTGCGCGCACACGAGCGTGTGCACATCCACCAAATACCACTTACCATCCATAAAAAAATCTAGATGACCTTGAAACGTCGCTTCACCACGTCCCCAATTTTTTCTCATGCACCCAAACCCGATTTTCCTTAATTAGGATATATTGTGAGTCATAACTTACAAAGCTTATATATATATATATATATATATATATATATATATATATATATATATATGTATATTTATATTAGGAAAGTTTAATGTAGTAGCACATTTGTAGAATATGACTTACTGAGCAATTGAGAATGAGATAAGATGGACAGAAATTTTGTATATTTCGACCACTATCTGTGGTTCTATTCATTCTGCTGAAGAGGATCACAGACAGTAGTCGAAATATACAGATTTTCTGTCTATCTTATCTCATTCTCCCACAGTGGATCAATAATTCTTATGTATATATATATATATATATATATATATATATGTATATATATATATATATACATATATATATGTATATGTATATATATATACATATACACACACATATATGTACATATATATATATACATATGTATATATATATATATATGTGTGTGTGTGTGTGTGTGTGTGTGTGTGTGTGTGTGTGTGTGTGTGTGTGTGTGTGTGTGTGTGTGTGTGTGTGTGTGTGTGTGTGTGTGTGTGTGTGTGTGTGTGTGTGTGTGTGTGTGTGTGCGTGCGTGTAATGTATCTCTTCCAAAGGGCAAAGACATTTCACTTCCTAAGTCTAAGAGATTAGAGACCAACTTAATTATTGACTGAAATATTATCTTTAAACTTTATACATCAATACATCACAAAACTTGTCTATGACTTGATATATATAGAAATTGAGAGGCATTCGCGACACCAAACATAGACATTAAATAATATTTTAGTATAATGCACAAATAAAAAGAAAAAATATTAGTTACAACTGACCTATTTTTTCTTGATAATATATAACTTAATATAAGTACTGCCTGACCTCTAATAATACTCAACTGATCGTTTTTACGGAACTCCCACGGCAGCTTGGGCTGATCTTGTACAGTCACAAGGAAAAGTTTTCAGCCAGCTAGTTTTTTTGATACTGAAGTCAAGTTCTTTGTCTAAAGATTTATTTAATCTATCCAAGAAAATGTCCTAGATGTAAGCTAAATACTTTATAGGAAAATATATCAAGTATTCAATACTGAAGTCAAGTTATTTGTCTAAAGATTTATTTAATCTATTCAAGAAAATGTCCTAGATGTAAGTTAAGTACTATATAGGAAAATATATCACGTACTCGCCAAAAAACAATCATATTGACATTGTAAGAACTTTAGCGTAGGTAAATATTTTTGCTTGTGATTTTACAGTAATAACCTGACGATGTTTTGGTGGCGATACGACGCGTTCATTTTCATCCACGACAGTTCTTCGGTTCCCAGTGAGAAGTAATTACCTCTCAGTGGAAGCAGTCTTTTCCTCCATCCCCATCTATCCTACAGTCTCTCATTTCTTCTAAGTTCTTCCATTCTTAGGATATTGTATCTTTTCTCTATCTCTG
>NC_134784.1:73797399-73799899 GCF_046742065.1 Oratosquilla oratoria
GTGTGTGTGTGTGTGTGTGTGTGTGTGAGTATGTGTGTGTCCGTGCGCGCTAGTTCGCATATCCTCTCATACTTGACACCAATAAAAAGAAAAGATAAATAGAAAATAATAAATACATATATATATATATATATATATATATATATATATATATATATATATATATATATATATATATATATATATATATTATGTTTCCGCAACCAATCAGAGCTGTTGACGTATATCTCAGGTATGCAGGAAAAATAATAAAAATTCTTCGTATAATTTCCCCCTCTACTCTCCTATAATTCTCTTCATTTTTAATCTATTATCTTGAATACTAACTAAAGAAAGTTTTGTCTATGGTGAACGAAACCTTTTCTTATCGTATTACCACCTCCTCTCCTCCTCTCTTTTTCTCTTTGCTTATGTCCTACAACCCACTCTCTCTCTCTCTCTCTCTCTCTCTCTCTCTCTCTCTCTCTCTCTCTCTCTCTCTCTCTCTCTCTCTCTCTCTCTCTCTCTCTCTCTCTCTCTCTCTCTCTCTCTCTCTCTCTCTCTCTCTCTCTCTCTCTCCTTCACATGCCATCAACTTCCTCCCACTTCTCATAATTCCTTCTTTTTAACGATCTCCCTCCTCATTCCCTCTCGAATTCTCGTTTATCCTACTCAGCTGTGAGTATTTGACTTTCCAATATTATTTTCTTTCCTTACTCTCTTCCCACTCTCTTTACTATTCCCTCTCTTCTTCATCATTTCTTGTTTCTTTATCGTTCCTTCATCATCTTTTTTTTTCATATTCGCTTTCGTTTCTTTAGGTTTTCTGTTTTAAGATTGTCATCTTCATTTATCTAAAGGTTTTCTTGCTGCGGAACAGGAAAGACATGAACATCAATGATATACCTAGCGGCTGAAAGACTACGAATACAATAAAGGTTGAAAAAAATAGATCAGATAAAAAAATAAAATAAAATATATTATAAGATAGAATGAAATAAAATAAAACAAATTAGAACAAAACAAAATTAAATAAGATCAAATAAGATGATATAAAATAAGAAATACAATAAAAATAAAATAAAGCAATATAAAATACAAATGTTGAGACATTCTGACAGGTTGATGTAAGCGGAATAGGAAACGTATTCCTTTGAAAAAGCATACCTGCGAAACTAGTCAGTAATAAACTCAAGACTAAGACTCCTGTGTTTCCTATTCCGCTTACATCATAAAATACAAATTAAAATATAGATCAGAACAAATCAGAATAGAACAGCTAAAATAAATAAGACAAAATCAAAGCACCTTCTCGTACGAATAGGGTAAAAAAATACAAATTAAAATATAGATCAGAACAAATCAGAATAGAACAGCTAAAATAAATAAGATAAAATCAAAGCACCTTCTCGTACGAATAGGGTAAAAAAAAAAAAAAGACTGATTAGAAAACTAATAAATCAATCAATCAATCAATCAATAGATAAACAAATGGTAAAAGAGATAATTATCAATCGGTATGGTTCTAGAAGGTTCCCATGCTCCGCCATTACTCACTTCCTCTTCCACCTTCCATTCCATATCTCCCTTTTCCTCTATTCCCCTTCCTCTTCCTCCTCTTCCTCCTTTCCTCCTTCATCTACCAATCCTCCTCCTCCTCCTCCTCCTCCTCCTCCTCCTCCTCCTCCTCCTCCTCCTCCTTTCTTCCTTCCTTCACCGTTTCTATTCCTCCTTCTTCTCCTCCTCCCCTATCACTTTCTCTTCCTCTTTTCCTCCTTTATCTACCAATCCTACTCCTCCTCCTCCTCCTCCTTCTCCTCCTCCTCCTCGTCCTCCCCCTTCCTTCACCACTCCTCTTCCTCCTTTCTTCCTTCCTTCACCGTTCCTTATCCTCCTCCTTCTCCTCCTCCTCCTCCTCCCCTATCACTTCCTCTTCCTCCTTTCCTCCTTCATCTACCGATCCTTCTCCTCCTCCCCCTCGTCCTCCTCCTCCTCCTCCTCCTCCTCCTCCTCGTCCTCCTCCTCCTCCTCCTCCTCCTCCTCCCCTTCCTTCACCACTCCACTTCCTCCGTTCTTCCTTCCTTCACCGTTCCTATTCCTCCTTCTCCTCCTCCTCCCCTATCACTTCCTCTTCCTCTTTTCCTCCTTCATCTACCAATCCTCCTCCTCCTCCTCCTCCCCCTTCCTTCACCACTCCTCATCCTCCTTTCTCCTTCCTTCACCGTTCCTTATCCTCCTTCTTCTCCTCCTCCTCCCTTATCACTTCCTCTTCCTCTTTTCCTCCTTCATCTACCAATCCTCCTCCTCCTCCTCCTCCTCCTCCTCCTCCTCCTCTTCCCCCTTTCCTTCACCACTCCTCTTCCTCCTTTCTTCCGTCCTTCACCGTTCCTATACCTCCTTCTTCTCCTCCTCCCCTATGACTTCCTCCTCCTCTTTTCCAATCCTCCTCCTCCTCCTCTTCCTCCTCCTCCTCCTCCTCCTCCCCCCTTCCTTCACCACTCCTCTTCCTCCTCTCTTCCTT
>NC_134784.1:73804899-73812399 GCF_046742065.1 Oratosquilla oratoria
CCCTCCTCTCCTTCTCTTTTCTTCCTCTTTCGCCTCCCCATATCCCCCTCTCCCCACTTTCTCCACTCCCATCCACATCTTCCACCCCTTCCTCATCCCTTCTTCACCCTCTTTTCCCCTCTCACTTCTCCCCCTCTCCTCCTCTCCCCTCTCTCTCCTCTCTTCCCCTATCACCTCCCCATATCCCCCTCTCGCCTTCTCTCTCCATCCCCATTCACATTCTCATTTCCATCCTCTCCCCCCAGCTTCCCCCTCCCCCTCTCCCCCTCTACCCCCGCTTCCCCTCCTCCCCCTCTCTCCTCTGGACTATGTGCCAATTCAGGGTTGCCGGTCCTTTTGTATCTATCCGGCACACTTCCGGCACCTGCAGGCTCCCGTCCATCTTCACGGATTTTTTCTTTTATATTTTATTTATTCATTTAATTCATTAATCTATTTAATCTATTCATTTACTCAATTCATATGGTCATTTAATCTATCTAGTGTTTTTTACTTACTGTTTTATCTAGATTTATTAATCTATCTATTCATTATTTTGTTTTCAATATATATCTATTTATTTATTAATAAAAAAAATTATTTTCCTTTCCTTTTGTTATTTTGTCTAGCCAGTGCTTTACAGATATCCATCAGTTTTCGTATACGGTTGGAGAATAGTCAAAGACAGACAAGCACACGTACACAGACACTGATGTATACATGTAGATACAGAAGTAGACACATACACACACGCACACACACACACACACACACACACACACACACACACACACACACACACACACACACACATATATATATATATATATATATATATATATACATAGATACACACATACACACACACACACACGCGCGCGCGCCCTCCCCCCACACACATACACATACAAGCACACACACACAGGCACACTCACACAATGAGAGTGATACTTAGAGACAAAAATTCGAGTTAGGAAGATGTGAAAAGTGGCGTCCCGCAAGGCTCTGTATTGGCTCCTTTAATGTTTGTCATATATATAAATGATATGAATGAGGGAATAAATTGTTATATGAACTTCTTTGCTGACGATGCCAAATTACTAAAGAAAATAAACACAGAATAAGATTGCAGATCGCTGCAAGAAGACCTAAACAAAATATAGGAATGGAGTCAGAGATGTGAGATGAACTTCAACACTAAAAAATGTAGTATAATGGAATTTGGAAAAAGCAAAAACAAAGTATCGAGTCAATATAAAATTGGAAACAAATAAGTCGAAAATGTTGATTCAGAAAGGGACCTGGGAGTAATTATCTCAAGTGAATTGACACCTGATAAACATGTCAATAAATTATTTGGAGAGACATAGCTTATTAAGATCAATGAAAGTGGCCTTCGACTACATAGATGAGGACATGGTAAAAAAATAGTTGTTACACTCATAAGATCTAAACTAGAATATGCAGCAACACTATGGGCACCTAGCACAAAGAAGAACATAAGAAAATTAGAAAGAATTCAAAGAGCAGCGACAAAAAGGGCACCTACACTGTCAAATTTGACATACGAACAAAGATTGGAGAAATTACATCTGTCAACACTGGAATTGAGAATAGAAAGAGGTGATTTGTTGACCATATACAGAATTATGAAAGGGTTGGAAATTCTCGATAGAGACGGCTTATTAAAGTGGTACAAAAGAGAAACAAGAGGACACGAAAAGAAACTAAAGAAAGACAGCTACAGAAGAGACCTGAAAAAAAGATAGCCTCCCACATAGAGTGATTGATGTCTGGAACAAACTAAACGGAGAAACAGTGAATACCAGAACTAAACTCGATTTTAAGAATAAACTGGATGTGGAGAGATACGAAAACGGGTCATTACGAGCACAGCCCTCGTCCAGTAAAATACAACTATAAAATACACGATAGATAAATATACACAAACACACACACACACACGCACACACGACGCGCATTTGGTAGAATCCCAGACTGTCACTACGGCGGTCCGGATTCGAATCCTGCCCAGGGCTGAAAATAATTTCAGTATCGCTGCGCATCGAGTTGTTACTCCAACTCTCGTGGGCGGGGAGTTGAGGGTGTGTGTGCGTGTAAGATCAAACCATTACCCATAGATCGGCCATACGAGCTCTGAGCTCTCTTCCGGGAGGGAAATAGCTGTCGATCACGAGTCCAACACGTGATCCAAAGACCAAGGTGAATCACGCACACATACGCGCGCGCACGGGCGCACACACGTGCATATAAGAAAAGTGCTCCAATATCCGAGTATACTGGGAACCCTGCTTCATCTTTTAATAAAATCACAGAATCCTTCAAGTATGAAAACCAAAATTTTGATTCTAAAGTTTCCCGGAAGACGCTCTTTAAGAAAAATGGGAAGAGGAGCCGCTGAGGACATTTCGGGTCTCCGGAGCACTTTCGGAAACTTCGGAAATTCTTCGGGGATGCATAAGCCAAAGGAGAGAGGTTTGGAACCTGAAGAGGAGACGCAAAACTCAAGAAGCTCCCAGAGGGAGATGAAGCCCACAGTTCACGACCTTTCTTAAAAGCGGCCTGATAACCTCTTTGTCATTAACCGACATAGTCGATGTCATTAATGAATGTCATGGTGTCCACCTCTTGCACCGATTTCATGAGCAAATTGAGATTAGAAAATTATCCTCTTCAATGTGTGCGTTTGTGTGCCTGTCTGCGCGTGTGTATGCATATGTGTCTGTTCACGTCCGCGGCTGTGTTAACGCGTGGACGGTTGTACACATGTATACATGTATGTAAATATATGTGAACGTGTGTACGTACATGTACATGCATATATACACACGTGTAAACGTATGTGCATGTGTCTTTTAACATATGTGGATGGATGTGTGTACACGTATGAGAGTATACATGTATATGCGTTTATGTGGACGTACACGCATATGTGTACATATGAATACATGTGTGTTAGCGTGTGTGTATTTATTTGCGTATCTGTGGATTATATATGCGTATATATGTGAACATATATGTGTACGTGTGTGTATGTGTGTTTGTTTGCGCGAGTGTGTAGATATGTATGCGAGTGTGTAGATATGTATGCGTGCATGTGTGTGCGTGTGTGTGTGCGCACGTGTGTTGTGTTGTATGTGTGTATATGTGTGTATGTATGTTTGTGTGTGTGTTTGTGTGTGTGTGTGTGTGTGTGTGTGTGTGTGTGTGTGTGTGTGTGTGTGTGTGTGTGTGTGTGTGTGTGTGTGTGTGTGTGTGTGTGTGTGTGTATGTGCGTGTGTGTGTGTGTGTGTGTGTGCGGCCTCGCGCGTATGTATACATACAGTATGTGTGTCTACATATCTACGAGCGTCTGCGTTTCTCCTGTTAAACTAGAGCCTGTAATACCAAACCTTCCTCCTCGTTAACGCATTCCTGCATACAGCCTTTTCCTTCCCCACGTACGCATGGTTCGTGAAACGTGGTGCCTCTCCCCCTGCCCATTCCATCACACACACACACACACACACACACACACACACACACACACATTCCTGGAACCCACCTGCGTCCCCATGACTTGTTTGTTCCAGATTTCCTGGACTGGACGACCAGCACGCCTTCCCCACTCTTGATCTAACACATTCGCACATATAAAAATTACGCTTATTTAATTAAGCATAGAAATGGATAAACGCTCACACGTACATAGGCATACAGGCGTGCGCATGCACACACATACACACACACACACACACACACACACACACACACACACACACACACACACACACACACACACACACACACACACACACACACACACAAATACAGGTTCGATGTGTGTGCGAGTATGTATGTGCGCGTATGTGTGTGCATGTATGTGTGTGTGTGTATTTACCTAGTTGTATTATATGGGAAGGGAGCTCTGCTCGTGGTGACCCATCTTTGTATCTTTCAGCATAATTTTTTTTTTATCTTGAACAGTATTTGTACACACTGTTTTTTCTAAGTGTGTGTGTGTGTGTGTGTGTGTGTGTGTGTGTGTGTGTGTGTGTGTGTGTGTGTGTGTGTGTGTGTGTGTGTGTGTGTGTGTGTGTGTGTGTGTGTGTGTGTGTGTGTGTGTGTGTGTGTGTGTGTGTGTGTGTGTGCGTGTGTGTATTGGTCATATATGTTTGTATTATACCTATATTTTGAATGGAGAATGGTAAAAGTATATGATGAGCTTAAATAATTCTAGAGAACTACTCTGAAGACAGTAAAAAAGATGAAGTTGCTCATATAAATTGTAGTTTTGCTTAGTTAAACACACATGTAGAAATATCAGAGAGATTTTTTTCCGTAACCTCACATCAAAATTAAAAGAATAATGAAATGATTTTTTTTCTACAAATAGTCAGTTACACATTACAAAAGTTATGTTGTACCTTGTACTTAGGACTGAAGAACAGAGATAGGAGATACTGCAATAGAAAAGATATATAAAAGTAACCTTCCAGCCAACAGGCTGATTATCTGTGAAGAGAAAATTGTTGCTGAGTTGAACAGCTTTGACCTCCATCTTGCTCAGAAGCAATTGACTAAAATTGGTCACTCCCTATGTGATGTGTACACCATACACAATAAAATAAGTCCTTTACAAAATATTAACAACCCGAAATTGAATTTTTAAAATTATTATAGAATATCCTACTTTAGTCGAGCCTTTAGTGAGATAAGTGACAAAGTTCACTGCAGAAAAGGAATGAGTAGATGTTGATGATTAATTGGGAATAACTATGGACGATTGTTTAATGCACAAGTGTGGGGTCGTAAAATTGAAGGAAATTATATAATGTAGATGTTGTGTCGCAGCCACATGCAAATGAATACTCTGAAATCAAATGTTCTACAGCTATTCTTGTAGAAGTTGGTGTATATATACATATATACACACGTGTATATATTACACACAAGTGCGAATATGAGACCAGTACGCTTCCAATTAGCGCACATGTACATACATACATACATAAATATATACATATATACATACATACATACATACATACATACATACATACATACATACATACATACATGCATACATACATGCATACATACGTACACACATGCATACAAGCATTACATATATATGTGCATACTGTATAATCATATGTTATACATTACCGAACATAGGCTTTTCAATTTCTATTTCTTCCAGACTTTTCACGTGCACTTGACCTTGATCTCTCCCGAATTCCACACCACTCTAGTCAGACTTTGTTTTTTTTCTCTTTAAATTTGCCAAGATTAATCTCTTCTTCTCTAACATCAAATTACACTTGAAGCCTTCTCGCTCATAGTGACACCAGTTCTGTTTGCACATCGTCAAGAAGTTGAAGCTTAACGTACACTCATTCACTCCTTAAATCTTATTTTGAGTTACAGTTTCCACAACCAGAGACCGCAATTCTTGGATTCTTGCACCCTCATACATATACGTAATGGCGACCATTCTTCATTCTCTCGACGCCTTGCCCTCATTCCATAGCTTTATCCTCCAGGGCCCTCGTCTTCTTCAACTTCCTGTTCTCTTCTTCTGGCGAGGAAAGATTCTCCCTTCCTGTTACCCATAAACAGGCTTCACTTTACCTTCCTTTTACCCTGTACGTCCACATACGATTTTCCACTGCTTATATCCTTTGTCCAACCCACCAAGCCCAAAAATCAAATCTGCTGACTTCTCTATCTTTTATATCTTTTCTCTGCTGACCAGAAGCTCTCACTTCCTGGTTTCTACGTACAGGACTCCACCTACCCTATACCAGGTCTGTATAGGGTCCTCCTGTGTTTACCTTCCTTTTCCGAGCAATCAAACTAAAATTTCGAATCTGATGACTTCCGCCTAAAAACTTAAGTGCCGTCCATCCGTCATGAGCGTGGCCGGGTACGCGCACCAATATAACTCCCCCTTTTCACGTGAGGGATTCACCACTGCCCACTCCAAACCTCTGCTCATCTTTCAGGCTCTTCCAGTTCTCTTCTCTTCCTCTTTATTTTCTTCTTCCTCTTCTCTCTTGCTATTCCTTCTCTCTCTCTTTCTCTTTCTTGTATCCTTTTAACTTCTCCTTCTTCCCTTTCCCTCTCTCTCTACATCTCTTTCTCTTTCTCATTCCCTTTCTCTTTCTCTTTCTCTTTTTCTTTCTACCTTTCTCTTCCTCTTTCTGTTTGTCTCTCTCTTTCTCTTTTTATTTATTTTATATCTTATATTCTCTTTCTCTCTTTTCTTATTACATTTGTCTTTCTTTTTCTTTTACTCTTTCTCTTTCTGTTAGATTTTCTTCTCTTCTCTTCTCTTCTCTTCTCTTCTCTCTCTCTCTCTCTCTCTCTCTCTCTCTCTCTCTCTCTCTCTCTCTCTCTCTCTCTCTCTCTCTCTCTCTCTCTCTCTCTCTCTCTCTCTCTCTCTGTATCGCGATTTTTCTTCATATGTGTTTTTTCGTTACTCTCTCATCTTCCACCTTGGCCTTATTTCTGAATCTTTGAAACACGCTCATTCCTTGTTCAAAGATCAGTCAGTTCATCTGAACATTCTCTTCTATTGTTATTGAACAATTAGTTTCTTATGCTTCAAACTCACTGAGTTACATTTTTCTTAACATTTCCTATTTTTTTCCTACATTTTGTTGATATATATTTCATCCAATAGTTATGAAAATACCTGTTTCGTATCTGAAATAAGTCTTAGCCAAGAAGAAAAAAATTCCTTCGTGTCATGATTACTATTACCATTCCTCCTCCTCTTCTTCTTCCTCCTCCTCCTCTTCTTCTTCCTCCTCGTCCTCCTAGTCTTCCTCCTACTCTTCCTGTTTGTATCTCCTTTCTCATTTTGTTTCTATAAGTCGTAGCCAAGTAGAAAAAAAATGTTTCTTCGAGTCACGATTATTATTGCCATTCCTCCTCCTATTCTTCTTCTTCTTCCTCCTCCTCCTCCTATTCTTCTTCTTCTTCCTCCTCCTCCTCCTAGTCTTCCTCCTACTCTTCCTGTTTGTATCTCTCTTCTCATTTTGTTTCTGTTTCCTTGCTCCACATTTCTCTTCCATCATTGTTCCTCTTGCTGTCCTTCCCTTCATCTGAGACCTCAATGTTACTGATGCTATCTATCAGAATGGCCCCTTTCCCTTTCTAAAAGACATTGATTTATCGATTCGGGATGGGTTCATCGAGGTTCGATACAAATCGAATTTCGAACACCAAAGCAAATTTTGAAATTGACAAAGAAAAGAAAGGTGCAGATAGTGTTTCCACGCCGACAAAATAGGTGCCAGAACTGACGAGTATAGGATCAAAGTATCTGGGCATAGGATCCGATCCTCTGAAAATAAGATCAAATCCTCTGAATATAGGATCAGGCCCTCTTAAAGGAAAGTCATATTGAATCTACGCAAATTGTTGTTCATAACATTTAATACCATATTGCAGTTCTCAGACAACATATCACAACAGAGAAACTATTCAATCGCCAACAATGAGCTCAGCAGC
>NC_134784.1:73829899-73834899 GCF_046742065.1 Oratosquilla oratoria
AAATTGGTGATTGTTTTTTGTGTGTGACTCTTAATCCTTTCGACATTATGACGCAGATCTGAGGTCACTCGTTTGTGACCCAACATGTATGGAAGAAGGTCAGGAGTCTTCGCCAAGCGGAGCTGAGTAGCAGCGAACGCCGTCACCTTTGATGTAAAATGGAGAGGAGTGCGGGATTCGAACCCGCAACTAAGCAAAAGCGAGAACAGTACGCTTCCCATTACGCTATCAAATTATGAATAATGCCATAATCGAAAAGGTGAATGACCACAAGAAAGGGCGTGGTTTAAATCTATTCATTGTGATGAAGAGCGAGAATGTGATGACTAGGTCGTTAAATCCTTATCTGCTCTTTCATCGATGTAATTGTGGGGAATTGCTTATTTAGAATCGAGTACATCCGGTCGTAAAACTGTATGTTGTTAATTGCCCAAATGGCGTAATAGCAAGCGGGCCCTTGGAAGCATATTCAAGTAGTGGATTTTTTTTTTCTTTCTTTTTTTAGTAAATGGGCAATTATAATGTTGACAGTGTGACACATGTGTTTCAGATCCCAATTAATGTTGAGGAAAGTTTTCCATATGGCAAATGTAAGTTACGATTACTGTGCGAACATTATGACGAATGTGGGTAGGAGGTAAAGGGAACACGGGTTGAGGGAAATACTTTTATTCCTGACTAGTTTCGCCTGAATGGCTTCTTCAGAGGAATAGTGTTCGAAGTCAAGCTGGTCAATATATACATAACAGAAAAAGGGAACGTGGCAATGTGTCTGGTTGGTCCCCTACTCGACGTCATCTGCCGGTGTGACGAGTTATGATTAGTGTTGGGCAGTGAACGTTATATATATATATATATATATATATATATATATATATATATATATATATATATATATATATATATATATATATATATATATATATATATATATATACTTATAAAAGTCTGATAATCTTGTTTGTCATCACGCTTGCTTGCTTGAAACCGTCACCCAGCCAATCAGAAGAAGAGATATTACGTCACGACTGAGGACCAGCAAATTAGAAGAAGAGATATGACGTCACGACTGAGGACCAGCCAATCAGAAGAAGAGATCAGAAGAGATATGACGTCACAACAGAGGACTAGCCAATCAGAAGAGACATGACGTCACGACATCAGCTCTGTGGGTCCTAAGGAACCCCAGCTCTGAGCGCGTGACGTCACGACTGCTAATCTTCCAATTTGCCAAATTTTTAATTTCCACTTTTCTGATTACATATTTTCTGACCATTAATATTTAAAATTATTGTGGCAAGGTAGCATGCAGTCGATACTTTAGGGTCTATATGGGGCGCCCCTACGGACCAGAGCCACACATCATTTTGTCTATGATAGAAGAAATTCTGTTCATAGAGAAATGATGACACTTTTATACTACGACTGTCCCTCCCTTATGCTGTCCCCCAACCCCTTGTTGCTGTCCTGTACCATTTCTCTGAGTATTCTCTTTCTGATTGGGGGAATTCCCTGTGGTGGGGGAAAAGAATACTGCCACCAAGTTTTCCCAGTTGGATCGTAAGAGGCGAGAAGAAAGGGACGGGGAGAGGGACTAGGCATCCTTCTCCCTGTAGCCCCAAGGGGCAATTTCCTAAATCAAAAAGAAAAGGCATAAGGGGTGCTGGCGGGCCTCGGGCCAGCACCCTAAGGTTTGGGTCTTTTAATGTGCGTGGATGTGGTACAGATGAGAGTAAAAGGGAAGAGATAGGTAGTATGTTTGTGAGAAGAAAGTTGGATGTGTTGGCTTTGAGTGAAACTAAGTTGAAAGGGAAGGGTGAGTGTATGTTTGGGAGTGTAAGTGGGAGGTTATCAGGAGTGAAGAGAGGGCGAGGGAGGGAAGGGGTGGCTATTCTAGTAAGTGAGGAGATAGGTAAAGGGATAGTGGAGTGGAAGGAGGTTTCCTCAAGGATAATGTGGATGAAGATGAAACTGGGAAAGGAGATGTGGGTCTTTGTAAGTGCATATGGGCCGGGCAGTGAGAAGAGCATGGAAGAAAGGAAGGCCTTTTGGATAGATATAAATGAGTGCATAGAGGGTTTAGGAAGAAATGTCAATGTAATAGTACTGGGAGACCTTAATGCTAGAGTGGGAAATGGTCCAATCGATGGAGTGGTTGGGAAGTGTGGAGTTCCAGGAAAGAATCGTAGTGGAGAGTTGATGGTGGAAATGTGTCTAGAAAGAGAGTTGATGATAGCAAATACAGTGTTTCGGAAGAAAGTCAAGCATAAGTACACATGGGAGAGGGTGGTGGAGGGAAGGGTGGTAGATAGAGCGCTAATGGATTATGTAGTGGTAAATAGGATTATGATAGGAAGAGTTAAGGATGTACATGTGCTAAGGGGAGAGGGTGGGGGAATATCAGATCATTTTTTGGTGGAAGGTAAGTTGAGAGTGGAGGATAGATGGAGAAGGAGGAAAGGGACAAAAGGTAGGGAGGTTCTTAGAGTGAACTCCTTGAATGAAAAGGAAAAGGAGAAGGAGTACGAAAAGAAGCTGAAGGAGGAGTGGGAGGGAGTAAAGGATAGAGCAGAGATGGGTGTGGAGGAGGAATGGGGATGGTTCAAGGAGGGAGTCTTAAAGGGTGCAAGGATGGTGTGTGGAACAAGAAGGACAGGGGGAAATAGAAGAAAGGGTAGTGAATGGTGGGATGAGGAAACAAAGAAGGTTGTAGAAGAGAAGAAGCGAGCATTCACAGATTGGTTACAAAAGAGGACAGGGGAGTCATATGAGACGTACAAAGAAAAGAAAAGAGAAGTAAAGCAAAAGGTAAAGGAGGCAAAGAGGAGAGCAGATGTGAAATGGGGTAGGAGTATGACAGAAAATTTTGAAAGTAATAAAAAGATGTTTTGGAAAGAAATTAAGAGAGGAAGAGGAGGCGAATCAAGTAGGGAAGAAAAGGTAAAAGGTACAGATGGAGAGTTGATAATGGAAGAGATGGCAGTGAGGGGAAGATGGGCAGAATATTTTAGGGAGTTGCTGAATGTGAAGGAGGATAGGGAAGGAAAGATAGCTGCAGTGGGAAATACGAAGAAAATGAGAGTGATGAGTGAGGAGAATGGAGGAGAAATAAGGAAGGATGAGGTGAAGGCAGTTGTAAAGATGATGAAAGCAGGTAAGGCACCTGGTCTGGATGGATGTCATGCAGAATGTCTGAAAAAGGGAGGTTCAGTGATGGTGGACTGGTTGGTGAGATTATTTAATGTTTGCTGGAGAGAGGGTAGAGTACCGGAGGACTGGAGTAGTGCCTGTATAGTTCCTCTTTACAAGGGAAAAGGGGGCAAGTGTGAATGTAGTAATTTCAGAGGGATTAGCCTGTTGAGTGTAGTAGGGAAGGCTTATGGGAGAATCTTAATTGAGAGGATTAGGAGAGGAACAGAAGGAGTAATTGGTGAGGAACAGTGTGGATTTAGGACGGGTAGAGGTTGTGTAGATCAGATCTTTGTGGTAAGACAGATATGTGAGAAAGCTATAGGAAAGGGGAAGGATGTTTTTTGGGCTTTTATGGATCTGGAAAAGGCTTATGATAGGGTAGACAGAAAGGCACTGTGGGAGGTTATGCAGATTTATGGGATAGGAGGAAAGCTTTTGGGAGCTGTCAAGAGTTTTTATGTGAGTAGTAGAGCATGTGTTAGGATTGGAAATGGAGAGAGTGAGTGGTTTGAAGTAAAGGTGGGACTTCGTCAAGGATGCGTTATGTCGCCCTGGCTGTTCAACTTATACATAGATGGGGTGGTGCGAGAGGTGAATGCTAGGGTAGTGAGTCAGGGATTGGAGATGGTTAAAGAAAATGGAGAAAAGTGGGAGGTGAGCCAGCTGTTGTTTGCGGACGACACTGCGCTTGTGGCAGGGTCAGAGGAGGGATTGAGGAAGCTGGTGGCAGAGTTTGGGAGAGTATGTGATAGAAGAAAGCTAAAGATAAATGTGGGTAAAAGTAAGGTGATGAGATGTACAAGGGGTGAAAGTGGCAGTAGACTGGAAGTGAACATTAAGGGAGAGCGACTGGAGGAAGTGGATAGTTTTAGATACTTGGGTGCAAGTGTAGCAGGAAAAGGTGGAGTGAAGGTGGAGGTAGAATGTAGATTGAGAGAAGCGAGTAAATGCCTTGGTGGTTTAAAGAGTGTAATGAGAAATAGACATTTGGGAATGGATGCGAAGAGGAGACTGTATGAAGGAGTGATTGTGCCAACAGCACTGTATGGGGCAGAAACGTGGAACATAAGAGAAGAAGAGAGAAGGAGTTTGAATGTGTTTGAGATGAGGTGTCTGAGAAGTATGGTGGGGGTTACTAGGCTAGATAGAGTGAGAAATGAGGAGGTGAGGAGGAGAACAGGGGTGAAAAAGGATTTGGGAGATAGGGTTGATGAAAGAATATTAGGATGGTTTGGACACATGGAAAGAATGAGTGAAGAAAGACTAGTAAAAGAGGTATGGAAGGCAGATGTGGAGGGAGTGAACATGAGGGGACGTCCTAGGATGAGGTGGATGGATGGGGTGAAGGGGGCTTTGGGGAAGAGGGGAATGTCTGTTGAGGAAGGAAGGGAGAGGACGGAAGACAGAGGTGAGTGGAGAATGGTTGTATATGGATGATGTTGTGACTGCATGAGGAGAAATGGGCGGGAGGTGGGGTAGTATGTGTGAGTAAATTTTGACGCAGCCCGAAGGGATTTCTCCCCGTCCTCTCCTTATATGCAAAGGGGGACGGAGAGGGGGGGTCGCCGATTAAATGAAGCGGCCTTGCTGTGGATGTACTGTGTCCTGCGACACTGCTTCTGACCCAGGGTGGTGGGCAGGGTGCAGGGATGACCCGTCATCCAGGAGGTGCTCAGATGAGAGGAAGGGTGGGAGGGGTGTGGAGTGTATTTAGGGATGAAATGGGTGGGAGTGTTTTTATGCCTTTCCCTTTTTGGCTAACTCCCTTGGAAGGGGGAAAAAGCCTTGGTATATGTATGTATGTATTA
>NC_134784.1:73839899-73844899 GCF_046742065.1 Oratosquilla oratoria
CTTTCACACGATTTTTCACTTTATTTTTTTATTTTTTCCCAACTTTTGGTACGTTAGTGTCCCCATGTCTGTTATCAAAATGATCTAAAAATCCACACTAGCTGCCCAATGAGTTTTGTCTCTGTGAATATTATGCATACTGTGTATCCATATACATATCCATTACATTATATGGTGTTTTATTGTATTGTGTCGCATTATATTGTACTATGCTGTAGTGTACTATATTGTACTGCTCTACACAGGATTACAAAGGCGGAGCATGCCAACAGGAGACCTTTTGGTCCATATCTAGGTCGGATGCGGAAAAAATATAATGATAAATAAATAAAAATAAATAAATAAATATCATAATAGTATAAATAATAAATGATAAAATAAATAAATGCATAGGTATATTTAAATAATAAACAAACTGGTAAATAGTAAATAATGATAAATTCACAGATAACTAATAATAAATGAAAATCAAGCAAATGATAAACAGACAACTAATAACAAACAAATAAATAAATAATGTAAAATATTGGTAGTCATTACAGCATCTTGCTTAGGAGTTTATCTAAATAAATCTTAAAGCTTCGAACTGAGTTACATTCCTCTGCCTCTGAAAGAAGTTTATTCCATTCATTATCTACACGGTTGGCGAAGTTGTTTCTATCCACTTCCAAATTAAATCTACTTCCTGACAGTTTGAGACCACTATTTCTTGTCGGATACCCATTCAGTGTAAAAATTTTGTCATTTTTGATGTTGTCAATTCTCTTTAGAATATCAAAGACCTATATCAAGTCACCTCTGAGTCTAAATTTTTTCAGGAAAAGCAGATTTATATGTTTTAGTCGATTTTCGTATGATTTATTTTTTATATTTGGAATCAGTTTTGTGGTTCGTCGTTGTACTTTTTCCAATCTGTCAATGTCTTTAATGAGATTCGGTGACCATATGGAAACAGCTTATTCCAAATGTGAACGAACTAAAGATTTATATAGCTTGTTAATGAGAGATGAACTTTTAAAGTCAAAAGATCGGGCAATCAGTCCTAGAATCTTATTTGCTTTCCCAGAGGCTGAAATACACTCCTTAGATTATTTGAGATCCTTACTGATAATAACGCCGAGATCCTTTCCACTATTCACTTTTGTTAACGAAATTCCAAATAACTTGTAATCGTACTTACTATTATTTTTACCTATGCGCATAACCTTGCATTTACTTGTGTTAAGTTTCATTAGCCACTTTTCAGACCATTGCTGTAATTTATCTAAATATTTTTGAATATCTAATTGATTGAAGTGATCATTTGCCATACCGCATAATTTTGTATCATCAGCAAATTTGGAGACAATAGATTTTAGTCCATGGTCTATATCATTTATATATACTGTGAATAGAAGTGGCCCAAGAACGGATCCCTGAGGAACTCCATTCGTAACATTTTTCCATCTAGAAGTTTTGCCATTTAAAACAACTCTCTGTTTTCGATCATTTAACCAATTTTTTGTCCAACTTAATAAGCTACCACTTACTCCTTGTGAAGCTAATTTAATAAGTAACCTTTCGTAGGGGATGGTATTAAAATATTTTGCAAAGTCTAGATATATCAAATCTATATTGTTCCTTTTGTCATAATTCGAGATGACTGTGTTGTAGAATTCGAATAAGTTTGCCACGCAAGAATGTTTTCGTCTGAATCCATGCTAGCTATCAATTATCAAACAGATACTTTCTAAATGATGTTCAATAGCATCTCTGATGATAGTTTCCATTATTTTCCTACGATTGTCAACTTTTTTTAATATGAGAGTAACGTTAGCTAGTTTCCATTCTCTTGGGACATCTTCGGATATGATGGATTTCTTGAAAATAATTTCTATTGGGACAACAATCTCATTTTTCATTTTCTTTAAGATTTTTTGATGCCAAACGTCAAGCCCTGGTGTTTTATTAATTTTGACTTTCTCTATACACCTTTTAACTTTTTTCTTTTATTATATTTACCGTAGCAAGTTCACCCTAGATTTTTCATACGTTTCAGTTTGGAGTTCACTTTGAGGTGTTTCGTTTACGAATACTGAGCTAAAATAGTTGTTTGAAATATCACACACTCCTTCATTTGAATATCCAAGTTGACCGTCAGCAGATAATAGTTGGTCAATGTGATTCCTAATAACCTTTTTTATCTCTAAGATAACTATAGAATTCTTTGGGATTCTTTTTGGATTTATCAGCGATATTCATTTCGTATTGTCGTTTTCGTTTTTTTTTTTTTTGCTTTTGTTTTTAATATATCTGTATTATCACATAACTTTGATAGTCATTAAGTGCACCCGAGCACTTGTATTTCTTATAGACCTGTGTCTTTTTAGCAATATTTTTTTCAGCTTCTTTGTCGAGCCATTTTGGGCAAACCTTTTGGGACGGTCTGTACTTAAACGGGATTAAGTGTGAATCATTCATATTGTACTCTACTGCAGTGTACTAAATTGTACTGTGCTGAAGTATATTGCATTGTACTGTACTATATCATATTATATAACATTGTATTATGTCATGTACTATATCATATTATATTTTATATTATATTATATTATATTATATTATATTATATTATATTATATTATATTATATTATATCATATTATATTATATCATATTATATTATATTATATTATATTATATTATATTATATTACATTATACATTACATTATACTATATTATATTATATCATATTATACATACATACATATATACATACATATACCAAGGCTTTTTCCCCCTTACAAGGGAGGTAGCCAAAAAGGAAAATGCATAAAATCATTCCCACCCATTCCATCCCTGAATACACTCCACACCCCTCCACCCTCCCTCTTATCTTAGCACCTCCCGGATGACGGGTCATCCCTGCACCTTGTCCACTGCCCTGGGTCAGAAGCAAAGTCGCCAGACACAGCACATCCACAGGAAGGCCGCTTCATTAAATCGGCGACCCCCCTGTCTTCTGTCCTCACCCGTCCTTCCTCAACGGACATTCCCCTCTTCCCCAAAGCCCCCTTCACCCCATCCATCCACCTCATCCTAGGACGTCCCCTCATGTTCACTCCCTCCATATCTGCCTTCCATACCTCTTTTACTAGTCTTTCTTCACTCATTCTTTCCATGTGTCCAAACCATCTTAATACTCTTTCATCAACCCTATCTCCCAACTCCCTTTCCACCCCTGTTCTCCTCCTCACCTCCTAATTTCTCACTCTATCTAGCCTAGTAACCCCCATCATATTTCTTAGACACCTCATCTCAAGCACATTCAAACTCCTTTTCTCTTCCTCTCTTATGTTCCATGTTTCTGCCCCATATTATATTATATTATATTATATCATATTATATTATATTATATTATATTATATCATATTATATTATATTATATTATATTATATTATATTATATTATATTGTATTATATTATATCATATTGTATTATATTATATTATACTATATTATATTATATTATATTATATTATATTATATTATATTATACTCTATTATGTTACATTATACTACATCGTATCATACCATCTTATACTATAGTGTGACCCAAAATCAATGAGGGGGTTTAAATTGTAATAGTTTCTTCATTTTTGTATTTACAGTTATGAAATTTTATTACAATATGAAGAAGATTATGTAAATTTATTTGCATGGAGTTACAAAAAGATAAAACATAGTTCATGTGCTTTTTCCAAAACATGCTCTATGACGATTTTGAGGGTTTATTGGTTCAATTCACTGATTTCCCTTGCGATGTTCTCCTTCAATTATTCCGAAGTTTGAGGTTTGTTGATATATACCTTCTCTTTGACATAACCCCTAACAAGAAGATGTCAGGGGTGGTCATGTTTGGTGAATTTGATGGCCAGTTAACATCACCGTAGTGAAAGATAATCCTGTCTCCTGAGCATTGCCTCAGCAACTACATTGTCTCTCTTGTGGTATGAGCAGTTGCCCCATCTTACTGGAACCACGAATCTGGCCTATTTTGAATCGCCGGGCGCAGGAAGTTCTCGATCGCGTTCCCCAAAGAGAGGGTGCATGTCAACAAACCTTAAACCCTGGAACAATTGAAGGAGAACATCACGAGGGAAATCATGGAATTGAACCAAGAAACCCTCAAATCCATCATGGATTATGTTTTGGAAAGGACATGGACGTCCGAAGTTGAAAGTGGACGTTATTGAAAAGACGTAATTTTTCATACTTTAATGATTTTTTGTAAATTCGTTCGAATAAATTTTCATAATCTTCTTCATATTACGTTAAGATTCCATAACGATACTTACAAAAATAAAGAAAATATTAAAATTCAAAACCCCTCAGTGACTTTTGCGTCACAGTGAATATCATGTTACATCATATTAGGTAATATTATATCGTATTATATTATACATGTATAATATATTACATTATATTATATTACATTATACTACATTATATTACATTATATTATATTATATTATATTATATTATATTATATTATATTATACTATATTATATTATATTATATTATATTATATCATATTATATTATACTATATTATATTATATCATATTATATTATATTTCATTATATCATATCATATTATATCACATATCTTAGTATATCATATATTATATAATATCATATCACATCATAATATGTTATATCATTTTATATCATACACGAAAATTCACATACATAAAGGTTGAAGAATAGAGAAGAAAGTGACCGTCGATCAAGGAAGTTGAAAAGTGGGTGTCTTGAAAACAGTATAGAATTGACAGGATGTCAATGGAATCAATAAAACGAACTTACGATGTATCTTGTGCCAAAGATTGAATTCCTGGGTGATGGTTGTAATTGAGCAAGACCTTGCGAAGGAAATAGATTGTTTGGTGGCGGACGATAGTTTAACCAGAGTTTCTATCCTCGTGGACAATCTCGGACCGTCAAGGTGATGAAAGCAAG
>NC_134784.1:73849899-73867399 GCF_046742065.1 Oratosquilla oratoria
AAAGACTCATGCCAGTAAACAAATTACAAAATCACAAAGACAAAGACAAACACACACACCAACCTTAGATAAGTTTTCACTCTATCATATTCGTCATTTCTCCCGACCTTTCTTCACTACAACTACAATAACATGCCTCGTGAAAAACCGTCACCATCTCCTTTCTCATCATTTGAACTCCAACTTGGAACCCTATCTATCTAACTTGTTCACCTGCCTATTGTCGTCAGCAACAGAGCTAGATTTCTCTGTCAGCCATCTTCCAAGAACTTACAAGCCCCCCTCCACACCTTCCTCTAGTCATAGAGTCCTGTGATTACCAGGAACAAAGTTCTGTTTTACTTGGACTAATGTGTTTGGTAATATATAAAGCAGGTTTAAGATCAAACGCACCTACGCTCGACACGCATACTGGCTTTGACTCGCATGTATATTATCTTTATCATTATCTTTCTATCTGTCTATCTATCTATCTACATATATATAATATATATATATATATATATACATTTATATTATATATTCTTTTTTATTAATATTCATCATCATATACGATACGTATCTATATATTTGCATGTGCAAATATATTTACATTTATATAATTTATTCATTTATATTCAATTGTATACATAAAATTTTAATGATTAGCATGTTTGAATATCAATAAAAGGTAGGACACATTTCTCGTTTAATGTAGCAATTGCAAAACTGGCTTATTTTGGTTTATTAGACGCGTTTCGCCTAATAACTGTCCTTAATGACATTTGCTTTTATATCCTTTTATTAGAAGTTCACACACAAAATATGTTTAACATTGAAGCTTTTCATTGTATCTGCTTGTCTGAACATCATCAGAAAAGAACGAGCTTTGACTCGAAATGTTCTTCACGTCTACGAGTAATATCCCGCCATCCATACTTAGTGGCATAACGTGTGTGTGTGTGTGTGTGTGTGTGTGTGTGTGTGTGTGTGTGTGTGTGTGTGTGTGTGTGTGTGTGTGTCTGTATGTATGTATGTGTGTGTGTGTGTGTGTGTGTGTGTGTGTGTGTGTGTGTGTGTGTGTGTGTGTGTGTGTGTGTGTGTGTGTGTGTGTGTGTGTGTGTGTGTATGTGTGTGTGATTCACTACAGTCTTGGATCACGTGTTGGACACATGATTGACAAATATTATCATCCCGGATGAGAGCTCGAACCTCATAACATATGGACCGATGTATGGACGCTGCTATCACCTTACACACACAGAGACAGACAGACACACACACACACACACACACACACACAGACACACACACAGACACACACACACACACACACACACACACACACACACACACACACACACACAAATTCTTGCCCACCAGATTTGGAGTGCCGGCCCGCTGTGCAAGGATGCTGAATTTATTTTAGCCCTGGTCATAACTTGAACTGGGATCACTGAATTAGTGGTCAAGAGCGGAACCACTGTACAGTTAATCTGTGTGAGTGTGTGCGTGTGCGTGTGCACGCGGGTGTGCTTGTGTGCGTGTGTCGGAAAATTCTCTAGCGATTTAACAAGAACATATTTTCACGGACCCTCAGAAGAGTCTTCCTTCTTCGCTTTCATGTGGTTTTCACGGTTCCTCAAGTTTGTACTCTCTTAGGCGTTTTTCGACTCCAAGAATCCAAAAAAAAAAGGTCTTCTGGTCCCTGAAGGTTTTTGGTCCTTGAAGTTCTCTCCTCCTATAAACTCAAAATAACACTTTTATCTCTTTGCTTCCAACTAAGGCTCTATTTGCTTCCACGAAAGAACGCACCTGCCCATTTAAGGTTTCCTAAATATTTTCTCCTTAAAAGTGGCAGTTCCCGACAAGACTGACGAGATAAACACCATATGAGTACGGAGCCTTTATTTGTACGACGTTTCGCTTATTACAGTTTTTTCAAGTACAAGTTGAGATACAAATGCTTGAGGGTTATAAATTTTTGCTTTCATAGAATGTTCTAATCAAGAAGTATTAAAAAATTTCACTTGGGTTTCTGTACCTCTATTCAATTCATACGTTCAGGGTTACAAAATTTTGCTTTCATAGAATGTTCTAATCAAGAAATATTAAAGGATTCTATTTGGGTTTCTACATAGCATATGTTTTATATTTCCATATACAAAGTTAAAAGGAAAGTTAGACAAACATTCTAATGAGGTTCCTCAGAAAAACAAGCAAATAATTCATACCCTACACACCCTTAAATAATTGATTACCACAACCAGGTAATTCTATTCATTTGAAAGAAAATCCCTGCTCATTTACCATTGAAAATAAAATTTCCAATGCTGAAGAAGCTTAAATTGAACCATGAATCAAAATTGTTTTCCATTAATTAACTCCTCTAAGTTCTTATTTACTGATCAATCAAGAAACCTAGTCTCTATCCACGTTTGTGAACTTACACTCAAACTCATGAATTTATCTAAAAAATAAAAAATTATGTGGAACACTCCTTTCCAGTGAAGATCAAAAATAAGAATAAAATGAACGAAACATTATGAATTTTTTTTTTTTGCTAAAACTCGATATTTTATTCAAATTGATGTCACACACACTTCAGATAGGATCAAGTCGGCCATGACTATTAACAAAGCTATATCCATGTTTTACTTATGGTACTTTATTCTGTCTAACACCAGTCGTTTAATATAGTCAAGAAGGAACCCAGGACACAAATGTGTTGATTCAAATGCACTCAAGAGTGATGCGAGAGGCGAGTCAAACGCTCCACAGCAAGGTAAACAAACCGAACCAAAATAAACTGGACCGAGTTGGGGCTGAAGAACCCAGAAGCTTCAAATCTCATTCGAAGACACGAGAGCCCCTGAAGAGGGAGGAGGAGGAGGAAGAGGAGGAGGAAGAGGAGGAGGAGGAAGAAGAAGAGAAGGGGAAAGAGAAGGGTGGAGAGAAAGAAGGAAGAAGAAGAGGAGAGTAAGAAAGAAAAACAGTAGGAAGAAGAATAGAGAGAGGAGAGAGGGAGGAAGAGAAGGAGGAGAAGGAGAAAAAGATAGAGGAGTGAAGGGAAGAGAAAGAGGATCCAAAGGAGGTGGAGAAGGGGGAAGGGAGGAGGAGAAAAAGATGAGGACAAGGATGTGGGAAAATAGGAAAACAAATGAAAAAAAAAACGCGAACGATAAAAAAAATGTAAATTTATGAAGAAATAGAACAAGAAAACGAGAATGGAGGAAAATAGAGGAGAATAGAGGAGAAGAGCGAGGAAGGGTGGAGGAGGGCGGAGGAAGGAGTTACATGAATTAAAGGAGAAAAAGGAAGAAAAAGAAGCGAGGAGGGACGAGATGAAAGGAGGAGGGAGAGGAAGAAAAGAGGCGGAGGAGGAGGAGGTGGGGAAGCGATGAAGAGGAGGAGGACGAGGGCAAGAAGGAAGACAAGTACGAGGAGGAGGAAGAGGAAAAGAAGCTTATGCTTCAAGAGGAGAGAAAGGACGAAGGCAGTAGAAGGAACCTCAAAATGAACCAGTTGCCTCGTACACATATTTTTTTTTTCTTTCTTTCTTTTCTTTCTCCCATTCTAATATTTTTCTATTACCCTCATTTTCTTTGTGTACTACCTCATTTTCTTTATATACTACCTCATTTTCTTATTCCCCAGCCTCCTAAAACCGTTTCCTGATTTCATTAGAGTTTTTCTGTGCTTCAGTTTATTTTCTTTTCCCCAAGCATTTCTCTTCTTGAAGATAAAGACTCGTCTCATCTCATTTCATCTTTTCGTCCACATTTTGCTCCCCTTCGTCCACCTCTTCCACCCTCGCTGACCGTCCCTCCATTCATTCACAAATCACTTTTCTCATAAACTGTTTCCGGCCCGAAGGTTTCAGCACAAACGCCGTTTTGCAAATTGGCATCTCTTGTGAGTATTTCCTTTTTTTTTTTTTTCTTTTTTTAACTTTTTGTATTATCTTTTTTTTCTTTTTTTTTTTTTTTGCTTAACCCTCTTAGTGCTAATGACACATTATACCTTAACTCCGTTTGGTTTTATTCGTCTGAAAGAGTCTCCTTGCGTTCCTCAAAGATTTAAACCATCTTGATTAATTCTTTTACTACTAATGATGTCTTGTAACTTTATTCTGCTTCACTTCAGCCAAATCTATTCTGACGAAGTAAACAACGAGAGTTTTAAAAAGAGCTAATTTCGTTCTCTTCAATTATTGATCCTTTCTCATTTCCTTGCTCTCTCTCTAGCCTAGTCCCTCCGACCCTGGCTTAATTGTGCTTAAAACTGCGATCCATTGTATTACTTTGGATTGTTCAAGTTGCTTTTTAGCTTATTTATTCACTTATTCATTTCCTTACTTATCTATTTATTTGTTTCCTTATTTCATTTATTAGTTTCGTTATATAGTCATTTATTTATCTATTCGTCTATGTATTCATTTATCTATGTATCTATCTATTTGTCTATTTGTTTGTTATCTATTCACTTATTCGTTTATCTATTTATTTCATTTTATGTTTCACAGACGTCATTCTTTCTTAGAAGTTCCTTTTGTATCATTTATAGTCAACCTTGAGCCGATGCTTCATTTGTATTCCGGTTTACAATTTCACATCTGTAACTAACAATCGATTCTTGCACTACGTTACATCTAATTTGGAATAATTACTTGTGGTTCTAGGCTGCATTTTTTCTATTATCATTTCTTTATCAGCACACAAATATTTACACTTTGTAGTGAGCACTAAGCTTACTTCTGTAAACATTCCCAGGATACTCTCAAAATCTAATGTCTTCATTTCAAGTATGTGTTTCATAGTTTATGATTTGCTGTCCAGCTGGACTCGTCTCTATAGCGATTACGTCCACCACTTCGGATGAAGTTCCTACTCATGCTGGCCATATTGGTCCAATGTTTTTGTCATTTTATTCAATTTGGCTCACTTTTCCTAAAAAAAATTATAGACCAATGGTTTTCAACATTTGGTCTTATGAGCCGTAGGGAGGTACAGGATTTCACAAATGTGACGACGAATCAAAATCTAGCAATGGTTAGAACAAAACAAATTTATTCAATGGTTAGATAGTTAGAACAAAGTGGTTAGAACAAAACAAATGGTTAGAACAAAACAATGGTTAGAACAAAACAATGGTTAGAACAAAACGATGGTTAGAACAAAACAAATTTATTCAATGTTTAAGTGACCTCCAGGAGAAACAGAATCGCATAAGTATAGGGCACGTGAGAAGAAATGATCGAGAACCTCTGACTTGACTCAAATACGCCCTCTTAGCTCCTGGTTCTGTGTCACAGTTTTCGGCTGAAATTTATGAACCTTATAGTGCAATAAAGTCAAAGACTTTTCTCGTTAGTCACGGAATCCATCCTTCCAAACCCAAGTTCCGACCATGTTCATACATCACTGACCTGGCTCACACTCTGCTCTAGACTTCGAGTATCCTTCGAACTCATGGACCTCGCACTAAGAAAAAACAAATATTTTCACAGCGAAAACTTTTAATCACGCTTTCAAAACATTTCGCTCCTATTTGCATAATTCTTTCATGTCGTTCTTTTAGAAGACTAGTACCCACCGTAGCTGCATTGAGGTGATCTTGTTCAGCTGAATGAAAACAACAATAGCACAGAGGATGGTTTAATAATTTCCATTCCAGTCTTGATCTTCTCAGCCACTCGAAAACTGACACCGTCTGGCACTCCATCACCACTTCAGACTTTAGTACCCCGGACCTATTCACAACACTGACTTAATCTCGAAGCCTCTCTTTGGCCTCATAAACCCGGCTACCCTCTCACACAGCACTCAACCCCCCGAAGCTCTCTACCCTGGCCCCAATGTCCCATTTGTGACGCCCCCAATCCACTGCGCCACTTCGAATAACCATAATTTTGCATATTGCATCAGGCTTCCATCTACCGTCCTTCCGTCCAATGATATTTTCTCAACTTCTCCCTCCTTTGATCAGACGGCCGTACCATAAGGGGAAACGCACCTGCTATTCATCAATAAATTTCCATTCAATCTCTGCCCCATTCGTTGGGTCGTGGGTGGACTTAACCCTATTTTCTGCCCATTTTCATCTAAATAGTTTTAGACTTTATAAGCGCCACTCTTGATATATATCGGCTGAATAAAGGGCCTGGTGTGAGCCAGCCTAAACAAAATATTTAAAATAGTAAATTCCTGGCTTCAAGTTTTAGTTAGTTAAATGTTAAAGGAATGTGGTGTAAAATATCAGTTCATAATTTGTTTGCATTTTTGAGTGTTTTACTATATTTTTGTTAGTACTGTATTATAGTATATGCTTGTGTTATATTGTACTACCATATCGTGATAAAATTAATGTTATTACATTATTATGTCAAAATGCCATTACCATTAGATATCATATATCAAATGTTATTATTATTATCATTATTATTATCATTATTATTATTACTATTATTATCATTATTATTATTATCATTATTATTATTATTATTATTATTATTATTATTATTATTATTATTATTATTATTATTATTATTATTATTATTATTATTATTATTATTACTATTATTATTATCATTATTATCATTGTTATTATTACTATTATTATCTTTACGATTATTTATTTACTTATTTTATTTCTTCATATATTTACTTTTTCATTAATCTATTTATCCATCTATTCATCTATTCAACTATCTACCTATTCATGAAAGTTACATTATTCTTTTGGTCTCGTGTACCTATATATTGTGTTACCCTCCTTTTTTCTTTTTTTCTTTTTGTCCTTTGTTGCTGACCTTACATGAACTCTAATAGACTTGTCCGATTCAGCGCGCGGTGTTCTCCTCCCTCTAAATCAAGACCAATCTACCCAGTCGGCAATTCCGAAACCCACGGGGGATTTGGAGGGCTTAAAGCTGGGCCAGCAGATCCCAAAATCCAAGAGTACCCACTGACCATTTTTGTACGCGACCGGGAGGAAAAAATCAGGTCTTATGTTGGGAAAAATGAAAACGGTACGTCCGCTTTTCGCTTCGTTCGTGTTTCGTGTTTTCCGAATATTTCGTTACTTTGTCATAAGAGCTTCTGACCGAAAAGGTAACTACGGTACAACACTTCCATCTCCATAACAACGCTTGTTGTCGTTAACGGTGGGTTGTTGAGGTGCCTACGCCAGGAGGCGCTGAGTAGCTGAAGCTGTCAGTTTTGTTCTAAATTTTGGACCGTTGGGGCAGGTAATGAGAGTCAGTGTGGGACTCAAACCCACAGTTAAGCAAATACGAGACGAATACGTTTCCGATTATGCCACCAACGCTCACGAGGAATTAAGTAAATATATAAATAATTAAATATTTTTGCAAATGAAGTACTCAAACAGGTAAATAGAAAAAGACAAATAAATGAGGAAATAATCAAGAGAATAACGTGAAAAAGTAGATAAACGAGTTGATGAATGATTTGATCAATATATGAATAAGTAAATATTTTTCCAAACGAAGTAATTAAACAGGTAAATAGAAAAAAGACAAATAAATGAGGAAATAATCAAGATAATAACGTGAAAAAATGGATAAATTCTCGTAAATGGATAAAGGAGTTGATGAATGATTTAATCGATAATTACAAAAAATAGAGAAAAAGGTCATTAAAGTAGTAAACAATCAAATATCACATAAAAGCCCCTATATGAGCAAATAAACGAGGGAATTAAGATTCTAATATGTAATCTGACTCGAAAGAATACATAGAAATTGATATTTTCAACCTAATACTATATTATCATCTTTAATAGTGCGTCTTCACTTTCATTTTTTTTTTCTTTTATCATTCTTTGTACTGTTCTCTCACTGTCCTATTCGATTTTTACTTTATCCTCCTTTATTGCGTTTTCCTAATTTTCTTCTTTTATTTTGATTGGAGTGACATGGGCCACCCCTTGTTTGATTCCAGTAAGCGGCAAAGGATTTCAATCGTTTGTATGAAGCCCCATCGTCAGTGATGGAGTAAACCTGTTCTCTTGGTCCCTATTGTCTTGGTCGGATTTTTGGTACCCCACTACTGGCAAGAATGAAATTTCGTAAAGATTTTGGGTCGTGATGAAAAGGTAAGTGAAAGCAGACCACTAAGTACAGTTTCCTACATAAAGACTAACAAACGTGATCAGAAACTTCTGAACGTGGTAGTTTGCGTAATAGACGATGTACAATAACCTCTTCTTAAAGATATGTTATCAACATTTTCTAAACAATTTTCGTGGTATGATATGTCCTCCATATACAAAAACAAGAAACAACTCTGAATTATCGTTTTGAAGTGTTCCTACAACGTCCTGTATCTACTAAAGGACGATCTTACAAACAGGGGGAAAAGGTCACACTGTCATCTTACCAACAACAGTTATTACACAACAGCGTTGGCATAACATCTGGACAGTGCCTGGGTTCCTACAACGTCCTGTATCTACTATAGGACGACCTTACAAACAGGGGGAAAAGGTCACACTGTCATCTAACCAACAACAGTTATTACACAACAGCGTTGGCATAACTTCTGCTGGACAGTGCCTGGATTCCAACAACGTCCTTCATCTACTAAAGAATGACCTTACAAACAGGGGGGGAAAGGTGTCACACTGTCATCTTACCAACAAAAATTATTACACAACAGCATTGCCATAACATCTGCTGGACAGGGCATGGTTCTTATCCATACACTTTGAAAACAGTCCAAGTGTCACTGTCCTTATTTCCGCCAAGGTCGTATCCTCTCGATTGAACTTGCTCCACATTCCCATGCACCAATTTCCGCGCGACTCCATCTCTGAGACATTACAATCACCAGGCAATCATTTCTGGCACGACCCGAGACCTCCTCCACCCACATCGGATCAATCAAACTCTCTCAACCCAGACACTTCCCGATATCGCTTCTTCTTCCACCGCACCTTGGGAACTCCTTCTACTTCTCCTCCTATTCCTTCTCCTGTTTCTCCTACTCCTCACTTTTCTTCCTCCTCCTCCTCCTCCTCCTCCTCCTCCTGTTCCTCCTGCTCCTCCTCCTCTTCCTACTCCTCCCCCTCTTACTCCTTCTTCTCCTTTTCGCCCTTGTCCTTCTTACCGTACCCTTCCCTCTCCTCCTTCTCCTCTTTCTCCTTCCTTCCCTTCTTCTTCTTCTCTCTTTTCATCTCCTTTTCCTCTTCCTTCTCCTTCTTCTCTTTTCCTTCCTCTCCTACTCCTGCTCCTCCTCCTCCTCCTGCTCCTCCTCCTCCTCCTGCTCCTCCTCCTCCTCCTACTCCTCCTCCTCCTCCTACTCCTCCTCTTACTCCTTCTTCTCCTTCTTCTCCTTTTCGCCCTTGTCCTCCTTCTTACCGTATCCTTCCTTCTCCTCCTTCTCCTTTCTCCCCTTCTCATTTTTCTCTCTTTTCATCTCTTTTTCCTCTTCCTTCTCCTTCTTCTCTTTTCCTTCCTCTCGTCCTCCTCCTCCTCCTCCTCCTCCTCTTATTCCTTCTTCTCCTTTTCACCCGTGTCCTCCTTACCGTATCCTTCCTTCTCCTCCTTCTTCTCCTTCTCCTTTCTCCCCTTCTTCTCTCTTTTTACTTATTTTTCCTCTTCCTTCTCCTTAATCTCATTTTCCTTCTCCTCCTTTTCCTCCCTGCTCCTTCCTTCCCTCCCTTCTCCTTCTCCTCTCAGTTTTTCCTTCTCTTTTTTCTCCTCCTCTTTCCTCTTCACTTTTCCTCCTACTTTTTCACCTTCTCCTCCTCCTCCTCCTTCTCATTGTCATTCTCCTTCTTATCTTTTTCTTTCTCTTTCTTCTCCTTCCTACTCATTCCTTCTCTTCCTTCTCCTCTTTCTCCTTTCTTCTTCTCCTTCTCCCACTTCTTCTCATTTTCCGGTTCCACATTTTCCTCCTTTTCCTCTTTCTTTTCCTCCTCCTTCCTTTCTTCCTTCTCCTACTTCTATTCCGTGTCCTCCTTCTCCTTCTCCTCCTTCTCCTCCTACTTCTGCTCTTTCTCCTCCTCTTCCTCCTTCTCCCCCTTTTTCCTCCTTCTCCTTTCTTCTCCTCTTTTTCATCATTTTCCTCTTCTCTTTCTCCTCCTCCCCCTTCTTTCCCTTTCTCTCTTCCTCTCCAACATCTATGCCATTCTCTTTTGCTGGTCTGTCAGTACACTCTGTCACTCAGACTGCCTTTTAGTCAGTTATCTTGCTTACCTGTCAATGTGCCTGTCTTCCAGTAAACCTGTCTGTCAGTAAGCCTGTTAGCCAGTCAGTATGCCTGTCTGTCTGTCTGTCTATCTGTCTGCCTATCTGTCTGTCTGTCTGTCTGTCTGTCTGTCTGTCTGTCTGTCTGTCTGTCTGTCTGTCTGTCTGTCTGTTAGCCTTCTCGACAGTCAGTCAGTCTGATCAGTCAGTCTGTCAGTCAATTATTCAGTCAGTCAGTCAGTCAGTCAGTCAGTCAGTCAGTCAGTCAGTCAGCTTGGCCTCTTTCCTTTGTGTTTACAGTCTTCCTCTCCCTCTTTCTCTTTCGTCTTCCCCAATCCAAACAGTTCTATTATACAGTTGACCTCTGTAATCAATTAGCTTACTTGTTTCCATGTTCGTGTATTTCTTTCTTTACATATTCTTCTCCACCCTGTCGACATGTTTTCTCATAATGATTTATTATGTGTGTTTGTGTTTGTGTGTGTGCGTGTGTGTGTGTGTGTGTGTGTGTGTGTGTGTGTGTGTGCGTGTGTGTGTGTGTGTGTGTGTGTGTGTGTGTGTGTGTGTGTGTGTGTGTGTGTGTGTGTGTGTGTGTGTGTGTGTGTGTGTGTGTGTGTGTGTGTGTGCGGGTTGGCGTGCATGTGTGTATGTTTATGCGTGCATGAGTGTATGTGTATGTACGTGCATACAAGTACAACAAACGACAAACGACTGTCTTACCTCAACTAGAAGACAGACAGACAGACAGACAGACCAAAGTCAATTTGATCTCAGCTAGCAAAGAACACGCTTAAGTTGGTCTTGTCGGAAACAAGGTTGTTTATTTATTTAATTATAAATTTTCATTCTAATTATGATTATCATTATCACTATTATTTTTTACAGATGCTCACGATGACGTCAAACTTCGAGTTCATATTTTTTCAGTTACAACATTGGTCACCATAATACGTTTTTCAGACAAAACAATTCCAACGTTTTGCGTTTTTGAAGGAAGGAAGGAAGGGGGACAAGAATAATGTCATCGTGTTCCCTTGGTGACGTAAAAGACTACTTAATTGGTAGGTAAAAAGGAAGTAGGGAACATTTTCATAAAATTCTCCCACAAAGAATCAAAGTAAAAGATACCTTAACTCACCAATTATTAAGAAATCCGATTAAACAATTTATGGTAGACCCGTAACTATATTAACTTATGCTTAAAAAAAAATCCTTTCATATTTTCCTTGTGGAGTTTTGATTTAAGATGGCCCTCGTCCCGAAGGCGATTATTTTAAGACTGGACTAATTAATAACTTTTGGTCTCGGGAATCGGCACTCCTTCTTTATGGAAGACAGAGTGGTCGTCGTCACGACGTTCTGGACTCTTGAAATATTGGACAGTTTCGGCCCTCCCCCTCCCCCCTCCCACCCCCTCCCACCCTCAGGTCTTCTTTCATGATTTTCAATAGCTCTTGTTGTCGATAAGTTTACTTACTTTTTTTCGTATCCGGCATAGTTATGGACCAAAGGATCTCCTGTTGGTATACTCTTCCTTTGTAATATTTTGTTAAGTTAAAGAAAAAATAAAATGAACTAATATGAAACGAAATAAGTAATATATATATATATATATATATATATATATATATATATATATATATATATATATATATATATATATATATATATGTATAAAGAAAATACGACAAAATTAAATAGAATCAAATAAGACATAATCAGATTTAATCAAATTAGATCAGTCAAATACAAAACATATAAAATATGTGACTTGATACAGGTCTTTAAGATTTTAAAGGGAATTGACAACATCAAAAGTGACCAAATTTTCACATTGAATGAGAATCAGACAAGAAACAATGGTCTCAAACTGTCCGGAAATAGATTCAATTTGGAAGTAGGTAGAAACAACTTTGCCAACCGTGTAGTTAATGAATGGAATAAACTTCCTGCACAGGTAGTGCAATGTAGTTCAGTTCGAAGCTTTAAGAATCATTTAGATAAATACCTAAGTAAGATGCTGTAATTATTATAATTTATGTTATATTATTTGTTTTTGTTTTGTTATAATTTGTCTGTCTGATTTTCATTTATTATTAGTTATATGTCAATTTATTATCATTTACTATTTACCTGTTTGTTTGTTATTCAACTATACCAATGCATTTATTTATGTATTTTAATTGTTATTTACATTGTTATAGTTTTAATTTATTATTAATATGATTTTTTTTTTTTTTTTTGCATCCGACCTAGATATGGATCAAAAGGTCTCCTGTCGGCATGCTTTGCCTTTGTAATCCTTTGTAATCCTTTGTAAAAACAACGACATTACATAAAATAAAGCGAGAAATAAAATGAAGTAGAAATAAAGTCATATTATATAAAATGAAACGAAATTAAAGTGAAAATGACACAGAAAGCCGAAATGAAAAATTAAGATGAAACAAAAGAAATACAAAAGAAAAATAATGAAAGAAAAAACAAAATAAAAACAAATAAAATCAAATAAAACACAATGAAAGACAGAATCTAACAAAATCTAACAAAACGAAATAAAGAACCAAATGATCTACATAGAATTGGGTTTCAATTCTAAAAAAAATAATAATAATATTAAAAAAATAAATAAAACAGAAAGACCTTAATGATTATAAACCAATTAATATAATAAATTACCCAGTGGATACCATCGTCAGCACATGAGCTATTAGTCGTGAATTCGATTCCCGTGATCCGATGCGGCCTTACTGCGTTGGTGCTCTACAGCCCTGGCCAGGTAGGGAAGCGACCCAACGTCGGCATAGAAAAAATTAAAACCGCGATTTGTCTCAAATGACAGTGTTCTGCCTTACAATGGGTTTTTCACTTCCCACTGCTCGATAGTGTGATGGTGAGTAAATAAAAAAAAAACGTTTTCCAAGATTCTAACTAATTTACCAAGTTCTAGATGGAAAACAGCATTAGAAACAAGCTGGCTATAGAAACGGAGACTTCCCTATTGATCATTTACAAACAGTGAATCAACTCATCAAAACAAGGATAGAATTCAGTCTTTGTGTACGTAGATTAGACAAAGGTCTTTGATTCTGTGGAACAAAGTAAAGTATACGAGCAGAGTATGTAAAGAAATTTACTGGAAAAACAATGTAAAATAAATAAACAAGCATATAGTAAGAATTCCTCAGTTCTATTTCAACGGAATAACGATACAGAAAAGATGAACTTTGCGGTGTATTAGGTGATGCACCACCATTCTCATTATTCACAATCTGTCTCGAAGCAACTCACAGTGGAACAAGTTGAGAAGAGAACAGAGTTGGGCGCGTTACTCGATGCGTACCTAGATGCGTTCCTCGAGGGTTCCGCTTTAGTTTGGACACAGTTAGCGTTCCCAAACTTTTAAAGCTTAAAAGACAGGCTCATACAGAAATAAAAGTCCGGTCGGGCACATACTATAAAAAAAAAAAAAAAAAAAAAAAAAATCGTAGGCCATATCTAAAGGGTAGGTCACACACTATACCGGCTCCTATACTGTTTTAATAGTTTGGGAGGGCTAATCGAGGCCGAAATAAAACGGATCGCACAGAGAACGCACCTAGGAACACACATAGGAACGCGCCCAGCTCTGGAAGAAATGACTGAACATTAATGAACAATTATTTCCCTTGAACTTAGAAAACGGCATTATTTATATCTATTTGGTTTATTCTATTCTATTCTTATTATTATATTTTACTATTACTATTTTTTTTCTATTATCATTATTATTGTTATTATTATCATTATTATTTTTGTTATTATCATTGTTATTATTATTATCATTATTATTTTTGTTATTATCATTGTTATTATTATTATTATTATTACTATTATTATTATTATTATTATTATTATTATTATTATTATTATTATTATTATTATTATTATTATTATTATTATTATTATTATTACTATTATTATCATTATCATTATCATTATTATTATTATTATTATTATCATTATTATTATTATCATTATCATTAGTTATCATTATTGTTACTATTACTATTACTACTATTACTATTATTATTATTACTATTATTATTATTTATTATTATTATTATTATCATCATTATTGTTATTGTTATTATTATTATTATTATTACTATTATTATTATTATTATTATTATTATTATTATTATTATTATTATTATTATTATTATTATTATTATTATTGTTGTTGTTGTTGTTGTTGTTGTTGTTGTTGTTGTTGTTGTTGTTGTTGTTGTTGTTGTTGTTATTATTATTATCATTATTATCATTATTATTATTATTATTATTATTATTATTATTATTATTATTATTATTATTATCATTATTATTATTATTATTATTATTATTATTATTATTATTATTATCATAATTACTATTATCATTATTATTATTATTATTATCATTATCATTATTATTATTATTATTATTATTATTATTATTATCATTATTATTATCATTATTATTATTATTGTTGTTATTATTATTATTATTATTATTATTATTATTATTGTTATTATTATTATCCATGGTAACCTCGATAACAAAAGGTTGAAATCAGGTTTGAAAATTATTAATTATGAAAACATAATAAGATTCATCTCTTAAATGCAAAACAAAGGAATCATAAGCGACGGTGGAATTCATAAAAAAAGACTGATTTAAAAAAAAATGTGGAAACAACTTAAAATAAGTTGGATCGTATTTTGTGAATATGTTAAAGTCACAAGAAGCTACCTATGGAGATGGTGAATAAAAAGTTTAAGAAAAGGAAGTGAAATGAATGAGACTAGAATATAAAGGTGATCAATAAACAAATAGGTGTGTAAATGAATGTAAACATAGATAAATAAATAGAAAATGAATAAATAAACAAACAAATAAATAAACAAACAAAAAATGAATGAATAAATGACTAAATTAAATGAATTGGTACATAAATAAATATACAAATAAGTAGATAAATAGATTAATAAATAAATTGAATAAAATAAAACATATTACGAAGACAATAATTATAATAACAAAAGAACATCTACAACAAGAAAAAAGTTGTATGAAAAATAATTAACGATACTAAGGAGAAGAAACTGAAAGCAAAAATCATTATAAAAAAGAACAAAAAAATTATATTTCTTCTTCACCTTATATAAACGTGGATTAAAAGATTAAAAATTATGACGTCAACCTCAGGAAAAATGTAGAAAATTTTGAAAAGAAATGATAGAGAAAGTGAAAAAAAATGGACGCCTGTAAGCAAATGATCACATACAGAGTGAGAAGAAAAAATAAAATAAAAAGTCCAAAGGCTAAAAGAAACAAAGAATTCTCACGAGCAGGCTCAAAAAAAAAAAAAAAAAAAAAAAAAAAAAAAAGTCGAAATTAAAAGAGGCTGAGATAAGGAAAAGTAGGCAAAGGGGAAAGAAGAAGGGAAGGAAGAAGAGAAAGAGGAGGAAGAAGAGGAGGAAGAATGGACAGGAGGGCCAGAAGGGGGAGGAAGTGGTAGAAGGACAAGGAGGAGGAGGAAAAGGAGTAGGATGGGAGAAGGAGGAGGAGGGGGACGAGGACAAAGAGGAGGAGGAAGAAGATAAGGAAGAATGGACAGGAGGGCCAGAAGGAGGAGGACAGGGAGGAGAAGAGGAAGGAAGAGTGAAAGGAGTGGTAGTAGTGGCAGAAGAACAAGGAGGAGGAGAAGGAGTAGGGGAGGAGGAGGAGGAAGAGGGGGACGAGGACAAAGAGGAGGAGGGAGAGGAGGGGAGGAAGACGGAGAGGAGCAGGGGGACGAGGAGGGTGAAAAGTGAAAGTAATGACAGGAGGAGTGGGAGGAAGAGGAGGAGGAGAAGGAGGAGGAGGAGGGGGACGAGGAGGAAGAGGAGGAGGAGGAGGAAGTGGAGGAGAAAGGGCGAATGAGAGGGAGCACGGGGGATAATTGGAAGCAGGTGGAGGAGCAGGCGCGAGGTGGAGTTGAAGGAGCAGTGGGTGGAGCAGGGTGGAGTAGCAGAGGGAGTAGCAGGACAAATGAAAATTAATTAAATGAAATAAATAAAGTAAATGAATAGGTACATGTGAACGGACAGAGAGAATACATAAATGAAAGGTGCGCGACGAAATGTGTCCGTGATGGAACAATGAGGTAATTAAAAAAGAATCCCTCCTTGGCACGAAGGGGTGTGTGTAAAAGAGAGGGAGAGAGAAAGAGAGAGGGGGGAGAGAGAGGGAGGAAGAGAGAGAGAGAGAGAGAGAGAGAGAGAGACAGAGAGAGAAGTAGACAGAGAGGTAAAACTATAGAGTAAAGAAGAGTAACAGAAAACTATTTGAGGACTATAGTTAACAAAACTCATGGAATGCTGGAATTTACTCTTCTACGTGGAAGTTGGATTCCAGGCTTTAAGTCATACTCTGTCAGAATCTGACCTACTTTCTCGTCTCCTTTCTGACCTACTTTTCTGACCTTACATCCAGAAGCTCGCACTTTAGGTTGAATAAATTGTTCTGAATTAATTCTAAAACAAAACCAAAAATAGATCCAGGTTTTTCATTTGTTGTTTCTAATCCGAAAAGAATGTTATTTTCGAAAAACAAATAAAGCAGGAGCGTGTTCTTTTTTTATGTGTAAGTTATTTGTTAATGACATTTTCAGCTCCTCCCAGAATACACTTAAAATATTTGTGAAGAAACGAATTTTGTAGATTTCCTGAAGAGAACCCATTCCGTAACGAAATGGGAAAAGAAATGTCAAAAATTGAAAAGGTCAAAAAGATTTAACCTCTGTCGCCTTCAAGCTCGTCATACTGGAAGTCATCCACTTCATATAAAAAACTAAGTAAATAAATAACATTATATATATATATATATATATATATATATATATATATATATATATATATATACATATATATATATATATATTCCTAAAGGTTTTTCCCCCTTACAAGAGGGGTAGTCAAATCAAAGGCACGTACCTATTTCCACCCATTCAACTTCCCCCTCTCCCTCACTTTCATCTTAGCTCCTCATGGATGGCGGGTCATCCCTGTATCCCACTGACTGCCCTGGGTCAGAAGCTATGTAGTAAGACACAGTACATCTACAACAAAATCACTCTAATTAATCGGCGTCCCCTCCCCCCTACTCTTCGTTTTCTTTTCTTTTTATTATTATCTTCTGCTTTGTTTCCAGAACCCAAAACCAAAACAACAACATCTCGCAGACCAACGGCCCTCCAACAGATTTTCCATCATGGTGAATAGCGGAAACGTGCCCAAACGAGGTTTT
>NC_134784.1:73869899-73872399 GCF_046742065.1 Oratosquilla oratoria
GAAAAAAAATACACAAATGGCAACTGAAAGGCGGCTTATTCCATTCAAATGTACCGTTTTCTCTCTTTCTTATCAACATAACCAAACGGAAGCTTTTTTCGGCATATTATTTCTATCTTTTATAACCACAAACTCAAACAAAGTACGTACAAGGACCAAAGTAATTTTTACTTGCTTTTCATATTCACAATTTCAAGAGTATACTCAACCACATAGTTTGAACAAACGTTTTTGTAACGTTTACAGTGACAAAGCGTGATGGCAGGTCTGGTTTTTATATTCATAGTCTGAATGCATAACGGAGATCCAATAAATGAGAGAGTGAGCGAATGCGCGAGCGAAAGAACGAACGAATGAACGAACGTACATACATACGAACATACAGGCATGTATACATATACATGTACACATACATATACATATGTATACGCATACACACACAAATATATATATATACTTATATATATATATATATATATATATACATATATGTATATATATATGTATATATATATGTTGATGAAGGTGGAAAAAGAAGTCACGGGTCTAGTTCCGAGTTACTGAGTTTATTCCTGACCGGTTTCGCTCTATGCTTCTTCAGAGGAATGTGACTCTGGAGTGAAGCTGGCGGTATACATAGTCTGAGTAAGACCGCGTTCCCTCCTTGGAGGTGGGTTACGTTTGGTTGTACAATGGTTTTTAATACAATGAACAATAGTGATAATAATACAATAAATTGTTGTGATGTTATTACAAAACAGCTCCGGTGTGTGTGGAATGTTGATCGAGGGTGTAACATTGTAAGTGAAGTGAGTGGTGTAGAAATGTGTGAATCCTAAAAAGTGTCATATGATAACTTATAGTATTAAATAATATAGTAATATAAAGATAAATATCCAGATAAAATGAGTGAAATAAAATGAAAATACAAATACAAATACAAATGTAAATAAAAATAATAAATAAAAATATATAAATAAATATAAATAAATAAATAAGTAAAAATGTGCTTATTTAAAGTGACATGACATCTCATCGCATATCATTGTGTGACAGAATGTTATCAAAAAATATACATACATATATAACAATGAATAGAGAAATAAATGCCAAAGAAATATATAGTAAAAATATGAAATGAAAAAATATATATATAATAAATAATAAATAAAGATAATAATAATAATAATAATAATAAAAATAAAAATAATGAAAATACGAACTGACCGGCCTCAAGCCCTCAACCCAGGGAGCGCGGACGTTTGGGCACCGGATGGATTTTGTCGTTCTATGTGGGCGCTGTTCTGGGGCAGGTTCTTATGGCTGCGTATTGAGCTGTGAATTTTTCCCATTTAATATCCCCTACTTTTTGGTTGATGTTGGCATTGGTTGTTATATATAGGGCTTCAATCACCTTCCTTTGTCTTTTTGATAGACCTTTCTTTACTACCTCTGCCTGTTGCCAGTCGGGAAGATGTCCTTCCTGATCTACGTGGCCCACCATCGCGTTTGAGAGGCGGTGGTACCTTAGGTCCGCCTTGTGCTCTTTTATTCTGGTATGTAGGCCCCTGTGACTCTCACCATAATATGACTTGTCACAGTTGCCACATGGTATCCTATATATGACGCTGAGGTCGTTTGTTGTTTTTGATGTTGGTGTTACTAGTTGTCTGATTCTCCTTCCCGTGTCATTCACTATTTCTAGTCCTAGTGGGCGTACAGCATCCCCCAGTGTGCGTGAAAATTCTGAGTCCGGTACGACTAGGTATTGTTTGTCCTGTCTGTTTACTGGTTCTCTCCGTTGCCTGATGTTTTGAGCTTTACTTAGAGAAGTGGACAGTAAGCCCTCTGGGTATCCCAGTGATATGAAGGTGTTTGTGACGCGGCGGATTTCTTCCTCGAGGAACTCCTTGCTGCAGATCCTCAGAGCTCTGAGGAAAAAACCGATCACCACTCCTGTTTTGGTTCGTTCGTCATGTGCACTGTAAAAATGTAAAAGGTCATCTTTGTTGGTAGGTTTCCTATAAACTCTAAAATGTGCTTTGTTATCCTCTCTAATAATCTCCGTGTCGAGAAAAGGCAGGCGACCACGGGACTCAATCTCCATAGTGAATTGTATATTATTAGTTACTTCATTTAACTTTGACAAAATCTCCTCAGCATCTGTCTCTGCAGGGGAAATGAATAGGCAATCATCTACATACCTTAGCCAATGTGAACCCTTTGGGAGAATTTTTAAAAAGTGATCCCTCTCCAATACCTCTAGGTAGAGGTTTGCTGCCACTGCACTCAAAGGAGATCCCATGGGAAGGCCTTCCAACTGGTGGTATTCTTGGTTGTCAAATCTGAAAGAGCCAAATCTCATACATTTTTCTGTGAGCTGCATGTAGTCTCTTTTGCAGATCGGTAGGCTATTTTCGTCGATGGTTTGTAGTGCTTCCTTGATAGCGTTGATGGCGCCTTTTATGGAGACATGGGTAAATAACGATGTTACATCGTA
>NC_134784.1:73882399-73887399 GCF_046742065.1 Oratosquilla oratoria
GGTTAGGTTAGATTAGGTTAGGTTAGGTTAGCTTAGCTTAGATTAGGCTAAATATTCACTCACTCTTTCTTTCCCTTTTTCCTCTTCCACTCTCTCTTTCTTTCCACCTCCATCCGTTTCTCCGTCTCTTTCTCCCTTCCTCTTTTTTCTCCTTTTTTTTTTTTTTTTTGCCCTTCCTCTATCCTCCCATATTCTTTCTTACTCTCCTCTATTCCATTTTGTCCTCCCTCTTTCCCTCTTTCATTCCATTCTTTTCCTGGCCCTAAATATCCTCTCTTCCCTCTCCCTCCTCTCTTTTCTCCCTCCTCTCCCTCAATTTCCCCCTCTCACCAAATCCCTCATCCCTATTTCTTTTCTCTTATCTCAAATATTCATTCAAGTATCAGACTAAAAACAAACAAACAAACAGATCAATCAACCAATCAGTTGTAAACAATGGTGAGTAGTCCTAATTTCTGTTATCCCCGTTTTCTGTTGTCTTATTTCAAACCCTACTTGACGGGATGCATAGCTAAAGTTTAGGCGTTATAGTCTCTAAGAACAGAAGTTCCGGTTTCGGTACCAAAACACTAAATAATTACTTCCACGTTCTTTTCTCTCTCTATTCCTCTCTTTAATTCTATCTCTCTCGTTATCTCTTCTTTTTCCCTCTTTTTCTAACTCTCTCTTCCTTTCTTTGTCCTCTCTTTTTCTGCGATATTAACCATAAGGAGAGAAACGCTGGTAAAATATAGCTTATAAAGACTTCCCATAACCCACCTTCTATCAACTTATATCAATTATATCTATTTATCTATTTATATATCTATTTATCAATATATGTGTTGATTTCCTTTTTATTTATTGCGTAATACCACCCACAAAGAACCCCAACAACATCTGAAAATAGCAACAATGCCTAAGGGTAAAGGGGGAGGACGGAACCAATTTCATGGGTGCACTGCTACACCTCTGGTGGAACACGAACGAAATTACTTTTGGGCATCAGGCAACACCCCCCCCCTCACCCCCCCCACACACCCCTACCCCCACACACCCCTACCCCCACTACCCCCCTACCCCCCACCCCCACACACACTTTCTTTTTTCCCTCGAATCAGCAGCTGATTCATAGTACAGACATCCCGAGGACAACACGATCACTAGAGGAACTCTAAGAACTTTGCGTGATTACCTGTGTGCGTGTGTGTGTGTGTGTGTGTGTGTGTGTGTGTGTGTGTGTGTGTGTGTGTGTGTGTGTGTGTGTGTGTGTGTGTGTGTGTGTGTGTGTGTGTGTGAATTTTTCTCAATGAAATATTCACCGCCATATGCTGGAAACGAAATCAATCCATTTGTCATAAGTGATACAGACACACATCACACGAACAACACGCCCAGAAGTGCCAACATACATTTTTTTTCTACAAAAATTCGCTTAATTTATAACTTTCTCTTAGACTTCTTTACACTTCTGTTAGCCTCAGTATATATATACTTACACACACACACACACACACACACACACACACACACACACACACACACACACATACACGCACGGACACACACACACACATACATACACACACACACACACACACACACGCAACTACGCACACACACACACACACACACACACACACACACACACACACACACACATATATATATGTGTGTGTGTGTGTGTGTGTGTGTGTGTGTGTGTGTGTGTGTGTGTGTGTGTGTGTGTGTGTGTGTGTGCCTACGTGTGTACAAAAATAACCACAAGTTACCAATGTTTCTTATTACCTCATATATATATATATATATATATATATATATATATATATATATATGTATATATATATATATATATATATATATATGTATATATATAGGTATATATATTTATGTATATATGTATATATATATATATTTATATATATATATATATATATATATATATGTATATATATATATATATATATATATATATATATATATACAATATGTAAAAATCTCCTTTTCTCTACTACTATGTCACCGACCCTTTCCCAACTTTCGTTGATGTCTATCGACGCAAACCTTTCTTCTCCCCTTGACTTCTGAACCTTGATAAACAAATAAATGCATAAAACGTGATCCTTGACAATAGCCCCTTTTTATACATGCCTCTCCTTTGTGTTCATCGATAATAGCACCTTCTAAGTTCAATTATACTTTCGTTTTCCTACAGACATCTTTCTTTCTCTTCTACAAAAACCAATACCACGAGAGAGGGTGGTTTGACCAAGATGTTCCCAACCTGTCGCTTAAAACAACCGTAGATTCTGCCTACGGTGTACATAAACATCTCATGCTTTCAGTCTCTTCACTGACAGTGAGTTTTAATTTATTGCACATTCACGTGACAATATTTACTTCGTCAACAAACTTGATCTTTTCTGACAGGATTCCTCGCGGCCACTTTGGTCCGAAACCCGGACGTAGTGTGATCTCGGACACGTCAAAGAGAAAACGTGTACAACTTCTGCATCGGCAGACTCCTCTTAGGAGTGTCTCCTTCAGGGCCACGAAGGCCATAAAGAGTGTGGACAAGGCCAACCAATCAAAGGACAAGAAATGAGTCTCAAGATAACGATTTCCACCTAAAGATATCCAGCCACGAAGGTTCTCTGTAAGTACGAGTTACTTGTTCTTCATCATTTTGATGTAGATATTCTGTGTTTCTCCACAGGAAAAAACAGCTATTGTTCATCCTTCGTCACATTTTATCTCAAAATGTATGAAGTTCAGAAGTTTTTGGTAATCCAGACTCTAAATCTGCACTCTTGATACACATGAAAATAATGATAATAGTTATACTAATACAAAATAACAATATATGAAAATAAAATAAAGCGTATCTATAGATAAAGAAACAAACAACACATGAATAAATGAATAGATATGTGGGTTAATATATGGATGAATATATGAATAAAAATATGAACCTATATGAGTTTCACAACAACACGTCCACTCCGCGATATCTGTCATTCAAGTGAACACCTTAATCATGCAAGAAAAACGAGCATTATTGACACTTCATCGAAACTCGGCTTCCGAAAAAGAGACAAGGAAAAAAGCTGCTCTAGACAAGATCCTTGACAAAGAACCTATTCTAGAAAAAAATAAAATGAAAGAAAAATATGAGAAAAAATATGAAAAAAATAGGAGGGCTTCGTTACTGACTATAGGCTTTTATCGTTTCAACCAATCTGGTACACTAAAAAATTAATACTAAATTTTACTATAAATAAGGAAAGCAAAGGAAAATTGAATGCAGAAGTGCCCACACAGATACGCACGCACATACACATACAAACAAAATAACACACACACAAGGGAAATATAGAGAAAGAATGACCAGTAGAATAAACTGTAGCAACAAGAAGCCAAATATATATATATATATATATATATATATATATATATATATATATATATATATATATATATATATATATATATATATATATATATATACAGTATATATATAACTGTAAGGAAGAAAATTTGAAGAAACTGTGTAACTGATAAATGAACATACAAACAAAAGTGATTTCATAGATAGACTAAGTGAACTGAGACACAGGGAAGAAACCACCAACTTGAAAGAAGATGAAATAATCTATCATGATTACGAAAAGCAAGCTGAAAAACGAATATGATTTTCAGGCCTAGATTTACAAAGGAAAGAAGGAAAGATATTTTGAAGAGAGAGAAGATAGTAACAAGGAACCTTGAGCGGTATACAAATAGAAATTGGAGAAGTGATAGAAAATCAATCTGAAGAATAGATATAAGTATATCCCCAGTGTCAAACACATTCAAAGTCCTTCTCTCTTCCTCTCTTATGTTCCATGCTTCTGCCCCAATCACTCCTCCATACAATATCCTTTTTACATTCATTCCCAAATGTCTATTTCTCATTACACTTTTTAATCCACCAAGGCATTTACTCACGTCTCTCAATCTACATTCTACCTCCACCCCACTCCTCCCTTTCCTGTCACATTCGCACCCAAGCATCTAAAACTATCACTTCCTCCAGTCTCTCTCCCTTAATGCTCACTTCCAGTCTCCTGCCACTTTCACCCCTTGTTCATCTCATCACCTCATTTTTACCCACATTTATCTTCCACTTCCTTCTTTCACACACTTTCCCAAACTCTATCACTAACTTACTCAATCCCTCCTCTGATCTTGCTACAAGCGCAGTGTCGTCCGCAAACAATAGCTGGCTTATCTCCCACTTTTCTCCATTTTCTTTAACTATATTCAATCCCTGACCCACCACCCTTGCATTTACCTCTCGCATCACTCCATCCATGTATAAATTGAACAGCCAGGGTGATATAACACATCCCTGACGAATTCCCACCTTTACCTCAAACCACTCACACTCTCCATTTCTAATCCTGACACACACTCTACTACTCTTGTAAAAACTTTTGACAGCTCCTAGAAGCTTTCCTCCTATCCCATATATCTGCAATACCTCCCACAGTCCCTTCCTGTCTACCCTGTCATAAGCTTTTTCCAAATCCATAAAAGCCCAAAAAACATCCTTACCTTTCCCTATAGTTTTCTCATATATCTGTCTTACCACAAAAATCCGATCTACTCAACCTATACCCGTCCTAAACCCACACTGTTCCTCACCAACTACTCCCTCTCTTCCTCTCCTAATCCTTTCAATCAAGACCCTCCAATAAGCCTTCCCAACTACACTTAACAAGCTAATCTCTGAAACTACTACACTCACACTTGTCTCCTTTTCCATTGTAAAGTGGAACTATACAGGCACTCCTCCAGTCCTCCGGCACTCTGCCCTCTCTTCAACAAACATTAAATAACCTCACCAGCCAGTCCACCATCACCGTACCTCCTTTTTTCAGACATTCTGCCTGAAATCCATCCAGACCAGGTGCCTTACCTGCTCTCATTATCTTAACAACTGCCTTCACTTCATCTTTCCTTATTTCTCCTCCATTTTC
>NC_134784.1:73892399-73894899 GCF_046742065.1 Oratosquilla oratoria
TATAAGTTTGCTAGCACTGGAGAGAGATTAAATCCCATTGAACAACCAAATTTTTGCTTATAATATTTGTCATTAAACGAAAGCAAAAATGGTTCCCGAGATTAGGAAAGATCGCTGTCTGCTACCCCAATTACTTTTTCACCAGAGATCCGAACTCACTCGTAGCACTCGGTAGGTTCGAGTCCTACACGCGATGGTCATAAAAATTATCTGGGAGTGTTTTCTTCTCTGGAATTAACCTTTTATGTATTATTGACTACATTTTTTATTATGACAATACTTCAGGAATTTTAGTGACGTCCATACCGAACAAAGAATCCAGTATTTTTTTTATGGTCAGACATTATTCTTCATTAAAAAAATAATCACCCTTTAACTTTTACTATCCCTTTCTTTTTGCTTTCTTGAAGTTCTCTTTTGCTACTTCTATGAATCCACCTCCTCAGCACAAGGATAGAAACACTGGTTATTCGCGATTAAATATAATTTCCTGGATATACATCGCATCGGGTGAGGGAAGTCTAGTTTAACACTACATTTGTTGGCCTTGAGAATAGTATTTGTTTCGTGATCTTTGTGTTGGTGTTTCTGTTTGGATTCTGATAGGTTGATTGGTTGGTTGGGTGTAATGGACTGTATTTTACCAGCGCCCCTATATTAAAGGTGTAGCTGGGTACTAAAGATGTGTATGTAGTATCCTTTGGGTACTGGTTTCTGCTTTGGTCTATGTGACTTGGTGTGATGGGAGTTTCATAAAAAAGAAATTTGTTTCAAAGTGTAAATAGAATGCATGGGATTGTTTTGGCGCAACTATTATTATTCTTAAGATTTGTTTTGCAAAGTTTTCTTTGTTTTATTGCAGGGAACCAACATGTGGACGAAAACTCTGCTGGAGCCTACGAAGACGACAATTATGACAATGACAGCAATAATGATAATGACAATAACAACGACAATAGTAATGACAACTATGACAACGAAGACGACAACACAATGACAACCACAACCACAACAACAACAACAACGACAACAACTAAAACCACGACAAAAATGAACACAGACATAAACACAGTACACTTGACCTATTATCTAAATGGTTTTATTCGTAGTGGATTTTGGCAGTGCCTAATTCTCTCCGAACCTCCTGGACTCTTTGTTACTCGCGTATCTCATTCGCATAATGTCTCGTCCATCTATCCTGATTATCTATCAGGAGCGTAATCGCTATAAATTTTAATTTCGGAAGAAGCGATTATTTATCATAGGACCAACACCAAACGCAATACGCCATCTTTCCACATTTTTTTTTAATAAACAAAAATGATAATAATGAATAGAATAAATGAAGGAAAACAAAATAGATAAGTGAACTAACATCAAACACAATACGCCATCTTTCCACAAAAATAAAACATTTAAAAATAAACAAAAATAATAATAATAAATCAAATAAATGAAGGAAAACAAAATAGATAATAAAATGAAGAAACGAAGAAATAAAAAATTGAATAGATGAATGGATGAATACATGAATACATGAAAATATGAATGAATCAAAAGATGGAAAGATGAATAGATAGATAATTGAATACATGAATATACGAATGATGAATAAAACAATAGAGACGTGAATAAATATCCAAATGAACAAGTGAATTGATTTATATGTAAACAAACAGAAAAGTAAATAAATGAATAAATAAATAAGTCAATAAATGAATAAAGCTAAATAAACTAAAAGTAAATAGAAAATAAACGGCACTTTTAGAATAATGTTCTTGCTAATGCTGGGCGATGGTCTGTGCTTACGAGAACTAAAGAACTAAAAATGTAGTTCGAAAAAGTACAATCTCAAAGATTAATCTTAATCAACATTTGAGCTAACGCGCGTTTAGTGGTCTTGTTCAGGCGTGTACGTGTGCTTTTCGAGGACAAGTGTATACGAGTATGTAGGCTACTATACGTCTGTTATGCGTATAATTGTAAACTCGTGGTTTCGCATACACTCTATATGCCTATCTTGTTGAGTGTGTTCCGAGTCTTATTACATGTTTTCGTAGTTTTAGATTGATTACTTATGCTATGCGTGTCCTATGCTGGTACATGTACACGCGTGCTTGTACGTACAACCCACATGACTATCATGCTGGGTCTGTTCCCAGTCTTCTTTCGCTCTTTTGGTTTGAGCCCCGCTACTTGGCATTCTGAAGAGGAAGAAAATGGTCGAGTGTGATTTACTGGCGTGACTATCTTTTCCTGTGACGTCATATCGTTGGCTTGGCGTTGTACTCATCATCATAACAAAAACACAAATGCTTGAGACTCTTGTCTATATGCAAATAACATCTTTGTGAAGGACAACAATGTGAACTAAGAAATTGTTTTCATGTTTGTATAAGGAATATGTCACGGTGATGTTAGTCTTGTGTAAAAATACTAGATGTCTCCAAAGTATTCGGTATAATAATTGTCATGTTTCACATTCTTTTATTCGTTTGAT
>NC_134784.1:73909899-73922399 GCF_046742065.1 Oratosquilla oratoria
GCTTACCTCATTAGGTCCATCTCCCACTAGACTAACGTCTAAGGGCTCACAATGAGCTTTAGGGAATTCAAAGGCAACGTAATCAGGTATCTTCTTCACGCCACGCATCACTCGCCGCGTCAGACATCACTCGACGCCGCGTGTTGGTCTCTCTCGCATCGCCTGTGTGTTCATGTTTCGCAACCAAACACCGCTTCTCTCATCCTCATTCTCATGCTCAATTTTTTTTTTTTTATTTATATGTATGTATGTATGTATGTATGTATGTATGTATGTATGTATGTATGTATGTATGTATGTATGTATGTATGTATGTATGTATGTATGTATGTATGTATGTATGTATGTATGTATGTATGTATGTATGTATGTATGTATGTATGCATGCATGTATGTATGTATGTATGTATGTATGCATGTATGTATGTATGTATGTATGTATGAATGTATTTATGAATGTACGTACGTACGTATGTATGTATGCATGCATGTATGTATGTATGTATGTATGTATGTATGTATGTATGTATGTATGTATGTATGTATGTATGTATGTATGTATGAATGTATGTATGAATGTATGTATGAATGTTCGTACGCATGTATATATGTATGTATGTATGTATGTATGTATTTATGTATATATGTATGTATGTATGTATGAATGTATGCATGTGTGTATGTATGTTTGTATGTATGTATGTATGTATGTATGTATGTATGTATGTATGTATGTATGTATGAATGTATGTATGTATGAATGTATGTATGAATGTACGTACGCATGTATATATGTATGTATGTATTTATGTATGTATGTATGTATGTATGTATATATGTATGTATGTATGTATGTATTTATGTATATATGTATGTATGTATGTATGTATGCATGTGTGTATGTATGTTTGTATGTATGTATGTATGTATGTATGTATGTATGTATGTATGTATGTATGTATGTATGTATGTATGTATGTATGTATGTATGTATGAATGTATGTATGAATGTACGTACGCATGTATATATATATGTATGTATGTATGTATGTATGTATGTATGTATGTATGTATGTATGTATGTATATATGTATGTATATATGTATGTATGTATGTATGTATGTATGTATGTATGTATGTATGTATGAATGTATGTATGTATGCATGTATGTACGTATCTACGTATATATGTATGTATGTATGTATGTATGTATGTATGTATGTATGTATGTATGTATGTATGTATGTATGTACGTACGTATGTATGTATTCACGTATGTCAGCATTTTTAATACAAAGTCCATCAAGGCATTACACATGGGACTTTGCATCTGCATCCACTCCACTTCTTCCCCCCGCCACACCCTTTACACGAGCCTCCTCCATATTTCATCATCTTGACAAGCGTAACCAAACCTTCCCACCAATATTTCACTCCTCCCTAATGCATACAGAATCGTTGGTGTCCATTCTGCAATTGTTTTCACGTTTTGCTCCTTAGCTTCCCTTCCCATTTCTCCTTTCTTGAATGTGACTCCCGTCTCCGTTTCTCTTTTGGACAAGAAGGCTTTTCGAGGTTCTTGTTCTTGGAGCTCTCCAAGAGCCTCATTCTTTAAAGTTTTTCAAAATCTTTATTATTGAAGGCTTTTCGAGGCTCTTGTTCTTGAAGCTCTCCAAGAGCCTCTTTCTTTAAAAAAAAAATTCAAAAACTTTATTATTGAAGGCTCTTCGAGGTTCTTGTTCCTGAAGCTCTCCAAGAACCTCCCTTTTTAAGGTTTTTTAAGAACTTTATTATTGAAGGCCCTCCAAGAACCTTCTTACTTAAGGCTCTTTAGGAACCTTATCCTTTAAGGCTCTCCGTTAAAGACTTTTCGAGTTTCGTGTTCTTGTAGGATTTTCAGAAGCCTTATTCTTAAAGGCTCTTCGAAGACCTCGTTTTTGAAGGCTCTTCGAAGACCTCGTTCTTGAAGGCTCTCCGAAGACCTCGTTTTTGAAGGCTCTGCAAGTACCCTGTTCTTGAAGGACCACAAGTTTAAAGACTCTTGGAAAACTTTATTCTTAAAGGCTCTTCAAGACCTTTGTTCTTTAAGGCTCTACAAGAACATTTTTCATAAAGACTTTTCAAGGACCTCGCTCTTGAAGGTCCTTGGAGCTCCTTCTTGAAGACTCTCTATGAACTTTGTTCTTAAAGGCTCACAAGAACCTTATTCTTAAAGGCTCTCCAAAGCCCTCGTCTCAAATCTGTGTGTATCTATGCTCTAAAATATGTTATGTATGTATATATATACATATATATATATGTATATACATATATATATATATATATATATATATATATATATATACTATGTATATGTTTGCATGTATAACATATACATCTGATCTCCCACTTCTTCCAGCTCTCTCTTCTCACCTTCGCTTTGCTTTTCGACCTATTTTTTCCTTTCCCTCTCTCCTTTTTCTTTTGACCATTTTCTTTTTCCCTTACAAACATCCTTCTGAATCTTCCCCTTCCCTTCTTCTTCTCTCTCTTATTTCTCTTTCCTTCTATTTTCCATATCCCAGTTTCGTTTCCTTTCGCCATCCCTCTCCTTCGTCAGGTCTCCATGGCTCTATCTCCTCCCATATTGGTCTCCGCTTTTCAAAGACATCTCCCATCTCCATATCGACCAACCCTCACCCATTTTCTATTTTTTCAATCTGAGCTTGATTTTACTCCGCGCAGCGGCGGCATCTCCGCGAATAGATGAATTCAGATGCCAGAACAAAATCAACCGAGCCATAGCACTGTATAAACCGTGGGTTAATATTAATATCGTTGTTAATGTTAATATTAAAGTTAGTGTGTGTGTGTGTGTGTGTGTGTGTGTGTGTGTGTGTGTGTGTGTGTGTGTGTGTGTGTGTGTGTGTGTGTGTGTGTGTGTATTTGTGTGATTCACCTTTCACTATGGTCTTGGATCACGTGTTAGACTCGTGATCGACAGCTATCTCCCTCCCGAAGGAGAGCTCAGAGCTCGTATATGACCGATCTATGGGTAATGCTGTGACCTTCCACGAACACACACACACACAACTCCCCGCCCACGAGAGTTGGAGTAACGACTCGCAGCGCAGGGATACTAAAATTATTTCAGCCTTGGGTGGGATTTAAACCCGGACCCCCGGGAACTTTACCACTGCGCCACGAGTCGTGGTGTGTGTGTGTGTGTGTGTGTGTGTGCGTGTGTGTGTGTGTGTGTGTGTGTGTGTGTGTGTGTGTGTGTGTGTGTGTGTGTGTGTGTGTGTGTGTGTGTGTGTGTGTGTGTGTGTGTGTGTGTGTGTGTGTGTGTGTGTACCTAGTTGTATTTACCTGGTATTATACGGGAAGGGGAGCCATGATCGTAGTGCCCGTATTTATATCTTGCAGCATCTAGTTTGTTCTTAAATTCTTGTATGGTTTTTGCACACACTATTGTTTCGTCTAATTTGTTCCAGACATCCACCACTCTGTGTGGATTTTTTTTTTCAATATCTCTTCATTAACTATCCTTTTTGAAGCCTTTTTGAGTCCTTTTTTTCATGTCCTTTTGTTTTTCTTTTATCTCTCTTTAATAAATCATCTGTCAAGGACTTCCTTGCCGTTCATGATTCTGTAATTGGCCAGTAGATCTCCTCTTTCTCTTCTTTATCCCAGGGTTGATAGTTCCAGTTTGGACAATCTTTGTTCGTACGTCAATTTTGGAAGTGCTGGTGCCATCTTTATCGTTCCTCTTTGTTTTTGTTACTCATTTATTTCGTATCATACACTTTATATCACTAATTGCTGAATTTACCAAACTGACCCGCATTTGACTAGTGTCGCGATCCTAACAGCAGTTGGGGAGAACTTGGGTTCCCCCATCGCTCCAGTAACAACACAGAGGTTGTTAATGTCATTCTAATGGTAGTCAGACCACACGAATAATAGAAGTGCCGATCATTATCATTCCCATGTCGCGTTTCCACTGAAGGGGGGTGGGAGGGGGAGGGGGGAGACAGGGGGAGAGGGTAGAGAATGGAACACAAAGGATATTATGCAAATGCTTTACTCTTTACAGAGGAATTAAATTACATCTGTGACGTTTTCAAATTGCTCATTTGTACTTTTACCCCGTGGAAAATAAGTACCTTCCACCCCCAAACACACACACACACACGCACTCACATACGCACGCACGCACAGACACACACACACACACACACCTCTCATGGCGCTGTGGTTAGAGCTCTGGTCTGCCACTACGGAGGTCCGGGTTCGACTCTCGCCCGGGGCTGAAATAATATCAGTATCGCAGCGCTGAGGGGTATTACTCCAACTCTCGTGGGCGGGGAGTTGGGGGTGTGTGTGTGTGCAAGGTCATAGCATTACCCATAGATCGGACCTACGAGCTCTGAGCTCTCTTCCAGGAGGGAAGTAGCTGTCGATCACGAGTCCAACACGTGATCCAAAGACCAAAGACCAAAGACCAAGTGAATACACACACACACACTATTACAATTTTTTTTGAACATGGATTATATAATCACTGGTATAGAAATAGAGAGGAGAAACAGGGTGGAGTCATGTTCCTGGTTAAGAAGAACTTAAATGTGACGAAAGTTACATATGGAGAGAACAGGGCGGAAATGATCACAATAAGAGTTAAAGATAATGATATAAAAAGCAGAAGGTTTGCAGTAATTTATGTGCCCCCAAAAATGGGGACTTGGAGAGAGATTACTCCAGAATGTTAAATGATACGAGACTTTTATTAAACAAAATGCTGAAGAATGGAAGTAACGCGGTACTTATGGGAGGTTTTAACTAGAAAGAAATATGTTGGGAAGAAGATCAATGAGGAAATGTATTACTCGACATAAATATAGAACATACAATGACACAATGGGTAAAATAGAACACTAGATTTGGAAATAATGAAGAACCGTCGAGACTGGATTTATTATTTATGTCATAACCTTTAACTGTGGACAAATCTAAATACAAAACACCAATTGCGAAGAGTGACCATATATTACTTGAGTTAGAACTAAAGGAGGAAATATATATAGAGAGAAATGAGAAACATAGAGAGGGAAGACTGATGTATAGTAAAACGGACTTTGAGAAACTTAGGATTTTTTCTAAAAGCAAGCTGGGAAAGATTCAACAATGAAGAAACACAAGTGGGAAAAAAATTAATGATTCTGATGGAAATCTATAGAGAAGGAGTGGATAAATATGTTCCAAAACAAAACCAAGAAAATGTGTGTATTAAGTGCTGGTTTAACAGAAGGCGCAGCAAAGCGAAAGATACATACACATACATATATATACCAGAGAATTTTTTCTCCTTACGAGGGAGGTAGCCAAAAAATAAAGGCATAGAAACCAGTCCCACCCATTCCATCCCCAATACACTCCACTACCCTCCACCCTCTACCCTCCCTCTTATCTTGGCACCTCCTGGATGATGGGTCATCCCTGTATCTTGTCCACTCCCCTGGGTCAGAAACAGTGTCGCTTGATTAAACCGGCGACCCCCCCCCCTCTCCGTTCCCTCATGCTGAAAAGGAGAAGACGGGGAGAAATCCCTTTGGACTGCGTCAAGTTTTTTCTCACACATACTACCTCACCCCCATCCCCCCACCCATTCCACTTTATGCATCACAACATTATCCATATACAACCATTTTCCATTCCCCCCTGTCTTCTGTCCTCTCCCGTCCTTCCTCAACAGACATTCCCCTCTTCGCCAAAGACCCTTTCACCCCATCCATTCATCTCATCCTAGTCGCCCCCTCATGATCACTCCCTCCACATCTGCCTTCCATACCTCTTTTACTAGTCTTTATTCATATGTAAAGAAGCTCAAAAAGGACAGTTATAGAAGAGACCTGAAAAAACAGCTTTCCCACAGAGTGGTGGATGTATGGAGCATACTAGGCCAAACAATATTGCTACAAAAAAAAATATATACATATAAATAAATAAATAAATAATAGCGAGATGCAGAGACGGGACACCATGAGTGTATCTCCCTTTCCCGTAAGATACAACTAGGTAAATATAACTAAGTAAATACACACACACTCGCTCACGCGCACACACACACACATACACACACACACACACACACACACACACAAATGTAGGAGAGACTTAAACAAAGTGAATCGGAAATTAGGAAATGAAAGAAAATTGAAAAAGGAAATACAAAGAAAATCGAACGACAGAAGAGAGAGAGAGAGAGAGAGAGAGAGAGAGAGAGAGAGAGAGAGAGAGAGAGAGAGAGAGAGAGAGAGAGAGAGAGAGAGAGAGAGAGAGAGAGAGAGAGAGAGAGAGAGAGAGAGAGAGAGAGAGAGAGAGAGAGAGAGAGCGAAAAAAGTCAAACAAAGCGAGAGAGATCAAGAGAGTGAGTTAGAGAGACATCGAAAGAGAGCGATGGAGGGCGAAAGCGAGTGAAAGCGAGGGAGAGCGAAAGAGAGCGAGAGAGAGAGCAAGACAGAGCAAAGGAGAAAGATAAAATTTGAGTCCGAGACCGGGTCTCAGAGGCGAAAGGAAACGGATGTGAAAGAATGACGAAATCTTCCAGACGGGCCGAAGGCGGAGACAGACTCTCCCGCTATATATGTGAGGGAAGTAGCTGGAAGGAGACGAGTGTCTACGCAAGAAAGGGAGACAAGGAAATAGACAAGAAAAGAGGCAGATTTTACACTATTCCATCCTAAAAAAGAAAGAAAGAAAGAGAGAGAGAGAGAGAGAGAGAGAGAGAGAGAGAGAGAGAGAGAGAGAGAGAGAGAGAGAGAGAGAGAGAGAGAAGGGGGGAGACTGGAGGAGAGAGAATAGAGAGAAGTGAAAGAATAAAGAGAGGAGAGGAGAAATAGGAAAGAGAAGAGTTAAGAGAGGAAAAATAAGAGAAGAGAGACAAGAGAGGAGAAAGGAGAGAGGAGGCAAGAGAAAGGGGAGTGAGAAATAGGGAGAAATGGAAGGAAATAGAGATAAAAGAGAAAGAGAAATAATTGGAAAAAGATATAGAGAAAGAGAGGAAAAGAAAAGAGAAAACAAAAGATTAGGAGAGAGCAAAGGTGTAAAAGAAAAAAGAAAATATAACTGAAAGAAAGGAAAATGAAAATGAACGAGAATTAGAGAAATTGAAAAGGAAAACAAAAAGATATAGGAGACATAGAATGTACGTGTGTGTGTGTGTGTGTGTGTGTGTGTGTGTGTGTGTGTGTGTGTGTGTGTGTGTGTGTGTGTGTGTGTGTGTGTGTGTGTGTGTGTGTGTGTGTGTGTGTGTGTGTGTATTTGTGTGTGTGTGAGCGTGCGCGTGTGTATGTGTATATGTGTGCGTGTGTGAGTGCGTATGCCTGTGTGCTTTCGTATGTGTGCACGTGCGTATATGAGCGCGTGTACGCATGTATTCTTGTGCGTGTATGTGCGTGTGTATATCTATTCTCGTGTGCGTATGTGTGTATAGTTATGTTTGTGTGCATGAGCGCCTTCACGCTTTTACGTAGAATTCCAACTTCTTGTGCGTGTATGTGTGTGTGTACCTTTATTCTCGTGTGCGTATATGTGCGTACAGTTATGCTTGTGTGCGTGAGAGTCTACACGCTTTTACGCAGAATTCCAACTTTGGGGAATTTTTCTTGTCGAGGTATACTTTCCCCCAAATGTATCGAACTTTGAATTATGTATTATAGTTCATAATTGATGTTATAGAGGGAACTTTACATGTGCGTGGGAAATACTATTCGCATGATTTTATCCACGACATTGGTAATGAAGACTTTGCAATGGAGCAGTCTTGCAACACTTGCATTGGCAAGAGTGCTCTAATGGCGTAATATAATAGCAGCAAATAATAGAATAAAAGTAAATTAATAAAAAACTAAAAACTAAAATCAGATTGGATAAATCTATGAAATAGAGTGATAAATATTAAATGAAATCAAATTAGATCAAATGATACAGACTGAGCTAAAATAGAATATCAAATCAAACTAAATATGAACAAATTCTGATATGATTGAATGGAGTACAAATAAATAAAACAGGCTATACGAAAATAAAATCAACTCAAATAAAGCAAAATAAAATTAAAAACAAAAACTAGATGATATATAAGGTATGTAAATAGATAAATAAAGTAATAACGAACAACCCGGATGTTGCAGTAGAGGGTGAGGGAGAGGACGAATGATAGTGAGAGTGAGAACGATGATTTTAGCATCGTCAGAAATAACCAGCGCTTCTATCTAGTCTTGCACCGAAAAGGTGGAGTGACAATTGGCAAAGGAGATATTTAAGGAAGGTGGCACGAAGGAAGAATAGTTGAAATTAAAGGCTATCACCCCTTTTTCTTCTTTGGGTGTAGATTAGTCTGTTGTGTGGGAAAGATGCTGCGTAACTATGACAAGTCAGTAGCTGACAGTGGATGACAGTGCATAACAGTGGCTGACAGTGACTGACAGTGGCTGACATTAGCTAACAATGGATGGCAGTGCATAACAGTAGCTAACAATGGATGGCAGTGCATAACAGTAGCTGACAGTGACTGGCAGTGGTTGACAGTGGCTGACAGTAGCTGAGAGTGAATGAGAGTACATAACAGTGGCTGACAGTGACTGACAGTGGTTGACAGTGGCTGATAGTAGAAAACAGTGGCTGACAGTGACTGAAAGTGAATTACAGTGACTGAAAGTGACTGACAGTGACTGAAAGTAGGTGACAGTGGCTGGCAGTGACAGACAGTGGCTTGCTGTACCTGACAGTAGCTGACAATGGTTGACAGTAGCTGACAGTACCAGTGTCAGTGACAACAACAATATTAACACCAATAATAACACCTACAGTGACAACATTAACACACTATACTATCTACAGTGAAAATATTAGTACACTGTACTACACTAACTCTAAAATTACATCTACAGTATTAGAATAAAGATTAAGAGATACATACCTTACATAAATGGATTCCTGATCTTGGTTTACTGAATTTATAGAATCACTGGAAATCCTTAATAAAGACGATTAAATACCCCTTTGCACACTAAATCTCATGTCTGTCAAATACATACGAGCACCGACTTATTTCCAAGCATTTATCAGATTATCAAATGTTTAATTTGCGGCCACTGGATAGATCATTAATGAATTATATTACTTCCTGACAAGTACGCGACACCAAGCGTATAAAACACGCCTTGCTTATCAATTTTTTCTATTATGTAAAAACACCACAAATTTAGTTATTGTTCTTATATAGATTTTTCCAATTGTTTATTTATAAAAAAAAAATCACTAAGAATGTTTTTTGAAGTCACACTGTTTTCTACTAAGTTCTTTACACAAAGTTATCTTTCACAAATTCACTGAAAATAAAAACAAAGAATTATTCAGACATTATAAAATATATATTTGTTATATATATATATATATGTATATATATATATATATATATATGTGTGTGTGTGTGTGTGTGTGTGTGTGTGTGTGTGTGTGTGTGTGTGTGTGTGTGTGTGTGTGTGTGTGTGTGTGTGTGTGTGTGTGTGTGTGTGTGTGTGTGTGTGTGTGTGTGTGTGTGTGTGTGTGTCTGTGTGTGTGTGTGTGTGTGTGTGCGCGTGTGTGTGTGTATGTGTGCGTAACTGTGTGGGTGTAGCCCTTTATACAAATTTGTCTTTCGCAAATTCACTGAAAATTTAAACAAAAATAATTTAGTTTATAATACATAATACAATATATATATATATATATATATATATATATATATATGTATATACAGTATATGTATACATATATATATATATATATATATATATATATATATATATGCATAAGTAACCACTAGGAAAAGTAGACCAACGAAGCAAAGCGCTTTCGCGTAATTACATCTTCAGTGCCGATGTAAAGAAGAAATTATACGTAATTCCTTCTTTGTATCAGCACTGAAGATGTAATTATACGAAAGCGCTCTGCTTCTTTAGTTTACTTTTCCCAGAGGTTACTTGCGCATTTGTGAACACATGTTCCTACTGTTTTTATTGCATATATATATATATATATATATATATATATGTATATATATATATATATATATATATATATATATATATATATATATATGTATATATATATATATATATACACACATACATGCATACATATACAAAAGACTTTTTCCCCCTCACAAGGGAGATAGCCAAAAGACAAAGGCATAAAAACCACTTCCACCCATTCCATCCCAAACACACTCCACTCCCTTTCACCCTCTTCTCTCCCTCTAATCTTGGTACCTCCTAAATGACGGGTCATCCCTGCATCTTGCTCATTGCCCTGGGTCAAAATCAGTGTCGCAAGACACAGCGCATCCACAGCAAGGCCGCTTCATCAAATCGGCGATCACCCCCTATTCGTCCCCTCATGCAGAAAAGGCGAAGACGGAGAGAAATCCCTTCGGGCTGCGTCAATTTATTTCTCACAAATACTCCCTCATCCCCCATCCCACACCCACTTTATTATGATCGTGGTAAAAATAATTACAGTAAATTCACTTTTGAACGAATTTTATGAAAAATATGTGTGTATGTGTGTGTGTGCTTGTGTGTGTGTGTGTGTGTGTGTGTGTGTGTGTGTGTGTGTGTGTGTGTGTGTGTGTGTGTGTGTGTGTGTGTGTGTGTGTGTGTGTGTGTGTGTGTGTGTGTGTTACTTATCTTCATTACTTTATAATTTTCACTAATATAATAAGATTAAAACTTAGAAATAGGATATCGATGATTTTTACCTCTAATTTAAATAAAATAAAACTATTATTATTTTTCACATTTTTGGGAGCTTTCAATCTCCTCTTGACTCAAATAATCCTGAAATAAATCGATCCGATTTACTGTAATATTCCTTTACAAACCAACACAGAAAATCAGCTCAAATCAATACTTCCACCCCGGACTCCGGACAAGACTGATGTAAACAACAAGACTCGTTTCATTCAAGGAATTCCCAATTACGCCTTTTTGCATTAGAAATTGAACGAAAATATTCCTTACTACACTTATATTTCGCTCACGCGTCGACTCGTAATCAGAGAAGTTAAACATACAGAAATTAACGTTATTTTTCTTAATGTTTCAGACATCAAACCAAGTTATGATCTGAAATCTATTCTGATGACATCATTCCTCTTGAGGAGACACCTGGCAAGGAGCATTCGACGATGGTCGGAGAGTCCATCTTCGAGTTTCCACGTGAGGAATTTTTTTTATTTTGTTTTTCGTCTATCTGTTGCCATATTCTAGTGAACGTGATTCTAGACTTTTACATATAAAAATCAATAGCAAAGTAGAGTCCATCTTCGAGTTCCCACGTGAGGAAAATGTTTAATTTTGTTTTCTGTTTGTCTGTTGCCATATTCCAGTGCACGTGCTTCTAGACTTTTACTTACAAAAATCAATAGCAAAGTAGAATCCATCTTCGAGTTTCTACGTGAGGAAAATGTTTAATTTTGTTTTCTGTTTGTCTGTTGCCATATTCCAATGGACATGCTTCTAGACTCTTATTCATAAAAATGAAAAGCAAAGTAGTCACAGGGTAAGTAGATTAAGAAAATAGCAAATACTTAATTAATTGATAGATAAATACATAATAGATGAATAAATAAATAAACAAATATACAAAAAATCAAATGAATAATAAATGAAAAAATAGACAAATGAATGAATAAATAAAGAAATAGATTAAGTAATTAATTTTCAATTGATAGATAAACAAATTAATAAATAAATAAATAGATAAGCAAATAAAAAGGTAAGTGGATGAATAACAACATATACGAAATTAACAAGTAATCAAACAAATCAATAATCTAATAAAACATATAATAAAAAAGAGCGAAAGAGAGAGAGAAAGAGAGAGGAAAGCAGAGAGACAAAGACAGATTGAGAGACCGATAGACAGAGACTGGCCGAGAGAAAGAGAGACAGAGAGAGACCAAGAGAAAGAGAGACAGAAAGATAGATAGATAGATAGATAGATAGATAGATAGATAGATAGATAGATAGATAGATAGATAGATAGATAGATATATAGATAGATAGATAGATAGAGAGGGAGAGAGAGAGAGAGAGAGAGAGAGAGAGAGAGAGAGAGACAGACAGACAGACAGACAGAGAGAGAGAGAGAGAGAGAGAGAGAGAGAGAGAGAGAGAGACAGACAGACAGACAGATAGATAGACAGATAGACAGACAGACAGGGAGAGACCCTGTATATAAAACAAAAGATGTACTTAAGACTTAGAAAACTACGTAGCTTTGGTCGTGCGTGTACAAAAGTAGAACAAAATAAAGGAATTGGTTGTAATTTGCATTTTCCGTAGGGTTCCCTTCGGCGTCTTTTTGGCTAATTTTTACATGGGCTCGGGAGGAAAAGAGGGAATTTCTTTTCATAACCTTGAAGTTCTACCATAGATGATATCTTCATCGGTATCGAAAATGAAGAGGAAGT
>NC_134784.1:73927399-73939899 GCF_046742065.1 Oratosquilla oratoria
AGATGGATGGAAGGGTGGTAGATAGGGCGTTAATGGACTATATAGTGGTAACCAGGAGAATAGTAGGAAGATTTAAGGATGTACATGTTCTAAGGTCAAAGAATGGGGGAATATCAGATCATTTTTGGTGGAAAGTAATTTGAGAGTGGAGGATAGATGGAAAAAGAGGAAAAGGACAGAAGGTAGGGAGGTGCTTAAAGTAAATTGCTTAAATGAAAAAGAAAAGGAGAAGGAGTATAAGAAGAAGCTGAGAGAGGAGTGGGAGGAAGTGAAAGAAAAGAAAATGAAAGCATAAGATAAAGAAGGCAAAGAGGAGAGCAGATGTGAAATGGAGCAAGAGTATGAAAGAAATTTTTGAAAGTATTAAAAAGATGATTGGAAGGAAATTAAGAGAGGAACAGGAGGCGAATCAAGTAGAGAAGAAAAGGTAAAAGATTAAGATGGACAGATGATAATGGAAGAGACGGCAGTAAGAGGAAGGTGGGTAGAGTATATTAGGGAGTTGCTAAATGTGAATGAGGATAGGGAAGGACAGGTAGTTGCAATGGGTAGCGCTAACAATTTACAGTGATGAATGAGGAAAATGGAGGAGAAATAGGGAAAGATGAAGTGAAAACAGCTTTTAAGATGATGAGAGCAGGTAAGGCACCTGGGTTGGATGGATGCCATGCGGGATGTCTTAAAAAAAAAAAAAAAAAAAAAAAAAAAAAAAAAAAAAAAAAAGTATAGTGATGGTCAACTACTTGGGAGGCTGTTTAATGTTTGTTTAAGAGAGGGTAGTACCGGAGGACTGATGAAGGGCCTGTATAGTTCTACTTTACAAGGGAAAAAAGAGAACAAGCGTGAGTGTAGTAGTTTTAGAGGGATCAGTTTGTTAAGTGTAGATGGAAAGGGAGAAATATCAATGTAGTGGTATTGGGAGACCTTAATGCTAGGGTAGGAAATGAACCAATAGAGTGGTTGGGAAGTGTGGAGTTACAGGAAAAAATTGTAGTGGAGATGTGTCTAGAAAAAGAGCTGATGATAGCAAATACATTGTTTAGGAGGAAAGTCAAGTATAAGTACACATGGGAGAGGGTTGTGGATGTAAGGGTGGTAGATAGAGCGTTAATGGATTATATAGTGGTAACCAGGAGCATAGTATGAAGAGTTAAGGATGTACATGTTCTGAAATAAGAGAGTAGGGGGATATCAGATAATTTTTTGGTGGAAGGTAAGTTGAGAGTGGAGGATAGATGGAGAAAGAGGAAAAGGACAGATGGTAGGGAGGTGCTTAGAGTGAATTGCTTGAATGAGAAAGAAAAGGAGAAGGAGTACAAGGAGAAGCTGAGAGAGAAGTGGGAGGGAGTAAAGAAGAGATTAGAACTAAGAGTGGAGGAGGAATAGGGATGGTTCAAGGAGTGAGTCATAAGGTGTGCAAAGATGATGTGTGGAACAAGGAGGACGGGAGGAAATAGAAGAAAAGTTAGAGAGTGGTTGGATGAGGAAGCAAAGAGGGTGTACAAGAGAAGAAGCAAGCTTTCATAGAATGGTTAAAAATAGGACGAGGGAATCATATGATAGGTACAAATTAAAAAGAGTAAAGAAGTAAAGCATAAGATAATGAAGGCAAAGACGAGAGCAGGTGTGAAATGTGGTAAAAGTATGGCAGAAAATTCTAAAAGTAATAAAAGATGTTTTGGAAGGAGTGAACATAAGGGGGCGACCTAGGATGAGACGGATGGATGGGGTAAAAGGGGAATGTCTGTTGAGGAAGGATGGGAGAGAACAGAAGATAGGGGTGAATGGAGAATGCTTGTGTATGGAGGATGCTGTGATGCATGAGGGGAAGTGGATGGGGGACTGGGGGTGAGAGAGTATGCATGAGAAATGACTTAACGCAGCCCGAAGGGATTTCTCCCCGTCTTCTTTTCTGCATGAGGGGACGGAGAGGGGAGTTGCCGATTTAATCAAGCGGCCTTGCTGTGGATGTGCTGTGTCTTGCGACACTGCTTCTGACCCAGGGCAGTGGACAAGATGCAGGGATGACCCGTCACCCAGGAGGTGCCAAGATGGGAGGGAGGGAAGAGGGTAGAGGGAAGTGGAGTATGTAGGAGATGGAATGGGTGGGAGTGGTTTCTATGCCTTTCTTTTTTGGTTACCTCCCTTGTAAGGGGGAAAAAGTCTTTGGTATATGTATGTATGTTAATGATAGATGGACTTTTATAACTAAAAGATCGCGCAATTTGTTCTAGAATCTTATTTGCTTTCTCTGAATAGAAAATACACTGCTTAGATGATTTGAGAACATAATAATAATTACTCCCTGATCCTTTTCACTATTTTCATTAATGGGTTTCTAAATAACCTGTAATCGTACTTATAATTTTTACCTATGTGCATAACCTTACATTTACTTAGGTTAGATTACATCAGCCCCTTTTCAGACCATTGCTGCATTTTTTCTAATTCTTCCTGAATATCTAATTGGTTTTATTGATAATTTGCCATTCCGCAAGGTTTTGTATCATCAGCAAATTTGGAAACAATAGATTTCAGTCCGTGGTCTATATCATTTATAAATACTATGAATAGAAGTGGCCCAAGAACAGTACCCTGGGGAACTCCACTCGTAAATTGTTTTCATCTAGAAGGTTTGACATATAGAACAACTCTGTTTGCGATTATTTAACCAATTCTTAGTCCAGATTAATAGGCTACTTCTAATTCTATGTAAGGCTAGCAAGTAGTCTTTCATGTGGGACGGTACCAAAAGCCTTCGCAAAGTCTAGATATATTAAATCTATACTATTTCAGTATTGCAACATTAGGCTTAGCAAAGCACTTAGTCAGGTAGTATCAAAGCAGAGAGGCCTCTTTCGACACTGGAATATCCTTCCCGTGTATAGGAAGGGCAATTACAAATCTCATGATGTGAATAAAATACAAGATACATTAAAACAATATCAAGATCAGATAGTCAGCCTTAACTGAATATAACCGTTTGGTTTTAACTTAAGTATGATACGACTATGCTGAAGGGTTACTCTGAGACACAATCTTACTTCAGGGGTCAGCACCAAGCTGAATGAAGTTGTTCGTTAGCATAACGCAAGAAAAATGTTAGATAACTTACTGCGTATCTAACAAATACTTCCATAAGGAAGTAAGCCAATAATAACGTACGAGAATGTTACAATTCCAGCCAGGGAGCTCTTCCCTATTTTTATATTCGTGGAAGAATGCTCGCTGGCCAAGCGGGTTAAAGGGTATTTAGACGGTCAAACGGTTTGACAAACCCGGTTTGTCAAACAAGTGTTTGACCGTGTGAATAGGGTATTTGGTTGTCAAACACGTTCGACAAACGTGTTTGACGACCAAATACCCCATTCACAGGGTCAAACATCACTTCAAACACTTGCCTGACAAACCGGATTTGTCAAACTGTTCGACCGTGTAAATGGCCCTTTAGGGCGTGTTTTTTTGTGGCAAAGGTTGAGGTGACGGCAGATCGACCGTGCCACGGCGAGTTGAACTAACGACATGGTTCGTCAAATTCCACATCATGAAGTCCTCTGTAAGGGGCACCATCCTAGCCTCCTGATAGAGAGGAGTTTGTGACGTTAGAATAGATCAATCAACAGTCGAGGAAGTTGTTTTATTCTGATTGTTTATAGAAAAGATAAAATCACGTTCCTATTTACTCGTAAAGTTTACTAGTGTACCAGGACAATGCTTTCTTCTGGCAATGTTTTTATAGACAAACTAGATCGGAAATAAATCATATAATAATCGGTCTTGCCTACATTTCCACAGACTGGGAAACTGTAATTCCAGAGCAGATGGCAGTGGTCTACACTCCCTAACACACACACACACACACACACACACACACACACACACACACACACACACACACACACACACACACACATATATATGTGTGTGTGTGTGTGTGTGTGTGTGTGTGTGTGTGTGTGTGTGTGTGTGTGTGTGTGTGTGTGTGTGTGTGTGTGTGTGTGTGTGTCTGTGTGTGTTGTGTGTGTGTGTGTGTGTGTGTGTGTGTGTGTGTGTGTGTGTGTGTGTGTGTGTGTGTGTGTGTGTGTGTGTGTGTGTGTGTGTGTGTGTGTGTGTGTGTGTGTGTGTGTGTGTGTGTGTGTGTGTGTGTGTGTGTGTGTGTGTGTGTGTGTGTGTGTGTGTGTGTGTGTGTGTGTGTTTGTGTGTGTGTGTGTGTGTGTGTGTGTGTGTGTGTGTGTGTGTGTGTGTGTGTGTGTGTGTGTGTGTGTGTGTGTGTGTGTGTGTGTGTGTGTGTGTGTGTGGGTGTGGGTGTGTGTGTGGGTGGGTGTGTGGGTGTGGGTGTGTGTACTGGCTGAAATTGGGATTTTTTTAGGTAAGAAAGACGCCAGCTTTTAGATAACATAAAAAATCACTGCTAAAAATAAAACTGTACCATTGTGGATATTCGAAACTCACCCATCATGCATCAGAAATGTACAAATATTTATTTCGTTGTTCTTTGAATAATACAATTCTATAACTTACCAGAGAACAACTGAATCAAATACCCAACCACTAAAATATCAATTTGTATAGCTCTCACATATCAAGATTCAAGTTCAGTCACTCATAAATTTATAGAATCATCTGACTCTTTAAAAAAGAAATAAATGAATAAAAATAAATAAATGAAATAGATAAACAAATAACTTTATTTATTTTATTTTATTTTGTTTTATCTTAATTTTACTTATTCATTTTTTTTTTTTTTTTTTTTTTTTTTTTTTTTTTTTTTTTTTTTTTTTTTTTTTTTTTTTTTTTTTTTTTTTTTTTTTTTTTTTTTTTTTTTGCTCGGGTTGTCCTGCCAAATAGACAGCAAAACTGCACATTTTCAAAATCTGTCAACCTCTTTACCTCCAACAGGTGCAGTTCTGAGGGGTTGACACTCAGCCTCCGGATAGGACTCAAGATATTTTTCTATCAACTTCAACAACATTTCTTACAGTTCACGCATGGAGAGCTGACAATTGGCAGCTGCACCCCTCCCCCTATTACTTTCACCCGATAACTTGGAAACTGTCCGAAGATTCTTTCCAGAACATAAGAACATAAGAATGAAGGAGACTGCAAAAGACCATAGGGCCTACACTGACAATTGGCGACTGCACCCCTCCCCTATTACTTTCACCCGATAACTTGGAAACTGTCCGAAGATTCTTTCCAGAACATGAGAACATAAGAATGAAGGAGACTGCAAGAGACCATAAGGCCTACACTTGGCAGTTCCGTATCCATCACCACCTGTCATCCCCTTCCATAAAGAGAGGTCTGTGGAAGGACCGAAGGACTCTTGCCAGGCCACTGTAGGACTGCGAGATTTCCAGCGAGAGAAACTGGAGGACACGATTAATATTTGTTTGATCTGGATATGAATAAACAAATGGCGTTGTTATACAATATAACAAAATCGGTTCAAGGGATCTATACTAATTACGACAATGGTGTACATTTATCTATATTTATTTGTGCTTATCTATTTATATTCATTTACTTATATCTTTACTTATCTATTTTAACCCCAATATCGGATCCTATGACTTTTGATGTTCTAATTTTTGGAGGAGAGTTTTGCTCAGTTTTCAAAATTGAAGAGCAAACTAGAATGTGCCCGGAAAAGTGCTTACCAAATTATAATTTAATATTTCCAAATGGTTATACAAATAATTCCTCCCACATTATCGTTATTATAATTATCATTTTATTCAGATTTGATCATTCAGAACTTTTATACCCAACATTTGATCTCGGACAGTGGCATCCATTTTTTTTTATATTTTCATTTATTCATTTTGCTTTATCTTGTTTTCATTTTTTCAAATTATTTATTTGTTCTATTTCGTGTTATTTTATTTTGTTTTATTTTATCTTATTTTAATTTATAATTTTTCATGTATTTATCATTATTATTATTTTTACCACGCAAGTAGGATATCATACAAGATTAGAGTGTGCATATGAATAAAGGTTTTGGGGTGGCTTTGTATGCATGATCGGATCTTCAGATAGGTCCAACAAATGTTAATATATGTAGACTTACGTGTCAAGACTCATAACTTGCATTCATAACCATCTCATCCTCTCCAGCGTCAGACGGTTTTATTCAACAGCTCTCATCTCTTTAAGACAACAAAGATCCATGCAGTGACACTACCCTGACAAGAGAAACCTATTGTAGTTTGAAAGAACGTTTTCAGGGGAGCTGTCAGAGACAGATTTTCATATTTGGTCGTAAACCGTGGGATAGGCCATCATTCTCGGCCGCGTGGGGTACTCTTATCTTTTCAATATCCTCTCGTGATTCAATTATCACATTTATGTCGGTTTTTATTGGCTCATTTGATTTCTTTTCCCACCATCTCCAGCCCATCTTTCGTTTTTTGTGTCGGGGATGAGTGGAGGATTGGTGGAGAGATAGAAGGTGATCCCAACAAAATATTCTTAAAAGAAATTTGATCCTGTCACTTATTTTCCAGTATTCGTTTCACACAATACAAAACAAATATTTTACGCTATATGTATATATATATATATATATATATATATATATATGTATATATATATACATATATATATATATACATATATATATATATATATATATATATATATATATATATATGCATATATATATATATACATATATATATATATATATATATATATACATACATATATATATATTTTTTTCTTTCTTTCTTTCTTTCTTTACATTTTGTTCAAAGAGGTACTCTGGCGTAGGTTGGAGCACAAACCGCCATCTCATGGAGGTATAGAGAATTATGCCGTGAAAGACGAGAAAACTACGCCAGAAGGAGCGGAGTAGCTGCGATTGTAGCTGTCACCTTAACCCTACGTCCCTTTTTGCACTCGAACCCACGACTATGAAATTGCGAAATCAGAATGTTTCCGATTACGCCACGTCCTTTATAACAAAGGCATATATATATCACGGTTTTGTGCGCATTTTCAACGCTTTATCAGCTAGTAATCCTATGAAACCTATAGGATTTTCTTCTTATTAATTCAGTCTCACAAAGCTATTACTTACAGATATCCGTCGTTTGTCTTTCATTTTGTGTGTGTGTGTGTGTGTGTGTGTGTGTGTGTGTGTGTGTGTGTGTGTGTGTGTGTGTGTGTGTGTGTGTGTGTGTGTGTGTGTGTGTGTGTGTGTGTGTGTGTGTGTGTGTGTGTGTGTGTGTGTGTGTGTGTGTGTGTGTGTGTGTGTGTGTGTGTGTGTGTGTGTGTGTGTGTGTGTGTGTGTGTGTGTGTGTGTGTGTGTGTGTGTGTGTGTGTGTGTGTGTGTGTGTGTGTGTGTGTGTGTGTGTGTGTGTGTGTGTGTGTGCGAACTAGTACCAGGTACCTGCTAAAGGTGGCATTCCAAAATGGAAGGCAAAGAGAATCATCTCCCTACCATCTATTTCCATAAGGAGGTGCAGCCCCGAGGTGCTGACACTCGGTCACCGGACCGATCCCAAATTCTCTGTAACTTCAACCATATTTCCCTCGCCATTTCACAAAGGGAATATTAGCAACCGGTGACTGATCCCCTCCTCCTTATACTACTTTCAGCTGTTGACACAGAAGCAATCCGACACAGGAAACCGTCCAACGTTTCTTCCCAGAGAGATCTACAAGAGAGCTTGAGGACCGTTGCCATCCACTATGGGGCTCCAGATTTCCATTCAGTAAAACATGAGGCAACAATTTTCATGTAATCATCAATATCATGTAATAATTCTAAAGCTACAGTCTACCTCTTAGCAGCATAAGAGTTATTTGGAAGAGAACGTGCATTAAAACGCTGTGAGAACGAGAGAAACAAGAAATCATTCGAACAAGAAATCGAGCTCGGAAAAGGTAAATGCACTTGTACCCTAGAATGGGGTTGGTTGTCGATGGAAAAGTGTGGCACGAATATAGCAGAGACTAATGGAAGTCGGGTCAGTGGGTGTGCCGAAGAGTGTGTCGACGGTGGAGAAGAAAGACATCACATAAGAAAAAAAAAATGTATAGAATGTTGTTCAACGGTGAGACAGTTGAATGGAGCATGTGGTAGGAACACTCCGGTTGTAACAGGAATACCATTTTACTGACGTTTCGAATACAAAACGTTTGTAGACTACTGTTCCTGATCCAGCAAGTAGAGAATATATTGTATCCAGTGCTGCTACATGGAAGCAAGATTCAAGTGCTAGGAGAAGTACCTGAAGAGCATATGAAATTGAAAGAATATACTCATCCCATTCCCCTGTGGTGGGAAGTGAGAAACTCCTTTTTCAGAGAGAGAGAGAGAGAGAGAGAGAGAGAGAGAGAGAGAGATTTTTTTTTTTTTTTTTTTTTTTTTTGTCCGACGGACAATGAATATACAAGACACCATATCTAGGCGCTCGGCAAGATAGAGAAAGAGTGTGAGGGTGGATCAATACACAAGCAGAAAATTTTGAAGGTGCTTTGGAGAGTGTAGAGAAGTCTGAAACATACAGTACAAGTATTACATTTTATGCACCTAGTCTTATCTTGCAGTTTTGGTGCTAACACTATGGCCTGTCTGGGGACACGCCGCCTTATATATGGCGAGAAGTACATGTGAAATTTATTTAGTATGATGGAATGGCTATGGTTGTGAATAAAGTCTGAAATAGTTGTAATCAGCTCGACCATACTGATTAGGTGCTAGCATATATCTATATGCAACTCTGATCTACCCGCTGTTGTAGAGAAGGGTTGGCAAATTATGAAAATATTTTTCAATTTACCGGAGATCGATCCCGGACCTTCTACGTTCCGAGGCAGGAACGTTACCCACTGTGCCACGCGGGTATTAAAAACAAAGATAAATATCTATATCAAAAGTCAGTGCAACACATCATAAAAAAATAATAAATATTTAATAGCAAAAACAGGAAAAAAGATTAATCACCGTAATACAAAAGGCATCACGTAGACATATGAAATGAAATGATACACCAAGATTAGTTCCGGAATGCGTGAATAACAAAACAGACGCGAGGAGAAGAAACAAGGAACACTGTAAATTCAGTAACAACAACAAAGACATGAACTTAAAAGTAATCCAAACAAACTGTTTAGATGCACTAAGCAAGGAATAACAGAACAATATAAAATCTACTTTCAGCTGTTGACACAGAAACAATCCTACACAGGAAACCGTCCAACGTTTCTTCCCAGAGAGGTCTACAAGAGAGCTTGAGGACCATTGCCATCCACTGTGGGGCTCCAGATTTCCATTCAGTAAAACATGAGGCAACAATTATCATGTAATTGTCAATATCATGTAATAGTTCTAAAGCTACAGTCTACCTCTTAGCAGCATAAGAGTTATTTGGAAAGAGAACGTGCATTAGAACACTGTGAGAACGAGAGAAACAAGAAATCATTGGAACAAGAAATCGAGCTCGGAAAAGGTAAATGCACTTGTTCCCTAGATACACTAAGCGAGGAATAACAGAATAAAATAAAATCCAGATTTAAACTAGGAGTAGCGTCTAAAAGAGAGTTTACACGGTCTTAGTTCGTCGAACGCGGTTCGACAGATACGTGTTTGAAGTGATGTGTGAACGGGGTATTTGGTTGTCGAACACGTTGGTTAAACCCCAAATACCCCGTTTACACGTTCACACATCACTTTAAACACGTGTCTGTCGAACCGCGTTAGACCGTGTGAACCCCCTCTAATACAAGACTAATGAATGCACAAGGAAGAATGTAAAGAAAGCGTGAGAGGTTGGAACACAAGGGCAGTGAAAAATAGTCCTATGTTAAGTTAGAATTATTAGGCAAGGAGAGACGCAGAGTGCGGGTTGATCTAATAGAGGTGTTCAAGTGGATCAAAGGCTTTAACAAGGGTGATGCAAACAAGGTCATCATATTAAAACAACAGGGCAGGACTCGCAGTAATGGTTATAAACTGGACAAATTTAGATTTAAGAAGGAAATAGGTAAGAATTTGTTTGCTAATAGGGTGGTCGACGAATGGAATAGACTTAGTAACCATGTAGTAAGCGCTGAAACAATCAGTTGTTTTAAGAAACGATTAGACAACTTTATGGATGGGGATGACAGGTGGTGATGGATACGGAGCTGCCTAGTGTAGGCCTTATGGTCTCTTGCAGTCTCCTTCATTCTTATGTTCTTATAAATCTAAACAATATCATTCAGAACAAATGACAAAAGATCGTTCACACGGTTACAAGAATATAAAAAACTCACTAATTTAAGGTAAAACTCCTAAAGAGTTGAGAGAAAATATTAGTTTTAGTAAAAAAAAAAACCAAAAAAAAACCGGAGTTATAGAAATAAAGATTATATCAAAACATTAAGTGAACAGTTCTTATTTGCATGATTCAATCGAATACTCCACAAAGGTAAATTGATTATTGAATTATACTTTCAAGGACCTAAAAAGATTTCGTTGAGGTATCACAAACGAGGCTACAATGTTTGTTCATTTATTCATCTACTTAATTTATCCATAATTCATGAATTTGTTCTATTTTATTTTTATTTTTTATCATTTACCTATTTAGTTTTCTAACTAATTATTCTATGGCTCGAATGTGAGATAGACTGCTGAAATAGACTTTAACAAAGATATGAATAGTTCTACTCGTGTTCCATATGTATAGATTAAAATTTTGAAAAGGTAATTTAACGCATCTACGGACAACACAAATCTTGAAAAAGGAGAATATCCGGATCATTGAAATCATATTTACCAAACATTTATTCCTCAAAACAAATATAAGAAATCAAGTTTCTGACCCGAAGTTACAGTGGAATGAACATGCACTTGAGGTCTACTTCCGTAGCCATATCCTATACTCGTAGGTTGAAAGGATAGACACTATAATAAGAAAAAATCTACGAAATTCAACACATATTTGAACAAAGAAAACGTCCATGAACATGCATCTGAGATGAAATTTGGTAGCCATATCATATAGGTTGAGAAAACAGATTCCAACGACAAGCGTAATTTTCGAAGAACATTTAACAAACATTTGAACAGAGAGAACAAAGAGCCTTCATGATCACCAGTTTAAGTGTACAATGAACGAATATAAAATTTCAGTCCAGCTATATCGACTCGTAAATGGCGAGCTGTAGCATCTTCTCACCCAGTACTTGAAACATTATGTACAGATAGGTTACATTATCCTCACATTCAAAAGAACTGAGCAAAGCATGAAAAATATACATCCATGGGTAAATTATTAGAGAATTGGTTCAGATTCCACGAGGAGCGATACAGGATAATAGTAAAATAAACTAAAGATAATAACACCGTAAACACGATGGAAGATGCGATCATTAAATCATAAACACAGCTTCTCGACTCCACTAAGAGTTATCATGTGCGTGACATGTGCCTACATCATAAGCGAGCAAAGTCGATATTTCATTGGTTCTCGAAGAAATAAAACATCAAATAATATTCTTTCGCACGCTTCTACCAATCGCATGGTATTTCGTGATTAAAGACAGATTTTATAAAAATTCTTGAGTCTCATTAACCGAATTGTGTATTAACGTCCAATATCATAGAATGATAGTTGATAAATTTGATGTTCGACAGTTATGAGTTGTGGAAATTGCATGTACTGGGTATGTGCATATGTAACATGCATACATAAACACATATGCATGTACATATGTATATACAAGTAAATAATTCCATATATTGACTTGCGCACACGGACGAACATAAACACGCATAAACACACACACACACACACACACACACACACACACACACACACACACACATATATATATATATATATAAATATATATATATATATATATATACACTTTACACACACACACTTTACTCACACACACACATATACACAAATATACACACTTTACACACACAGACACACACACACACACACACACACACACACACACACACACACAAACAAACAAACACACGCTAATATATAGACACTTTACATACACACACACAAACACACACTGATATATAGACGCTTTACACACACACGCATACGCTAATATACACACTTTACACACTAACTTTATTCACATACACACACACACACACACACACACACACACACACACACACACACACACACACACACACACACACACACACACACATACACACACACACACACAAACACACACACACACACACAAACACACACACACACACACAAACACACACACACACACACACAAACACACACACACAAACACACACCAATATATAGACACTTTACATACACACACACACAAACACACACTAATACATAGACACTTCACACACACGCATACACTAATATACACACGTTACACACACACATTACTCACACACACACACACATACATACACACACACACACACACACACACACACACACACACACACACACACACACACACACACACACACACACACACACACACACACACACACA
>NC_134784.1:73952399-73957399 GCF_046742065.1 Oratosquilla oratoria
ATCTGTCGTGAGTATTATCGCAACAATAGGAGTGTAGAGAGAGATTTCCAAAAAGCACAAGAAATAAATTGTGTAAACATACATAGAACATGAATGAGACATGCATGAAATAAAGACGAATAACATAGAAGGGGAAAAATTATATACAAGGATTTAAAAAAAATAACATTGTAAAACATATTCCATTTTGATTTTGAGGGAATAGAAGAAAAAGAAAGACCTCAGTATTCAAAAATTTATAGAAAGTAATAAGTCTTGACTAAAGTTTGACTGACTGGAAACTCGAAGACCCTTGGTTCCTAGAAAAGAAAGCTTGACTCTTATCTGTGCTGTATTAGTCTGGGGCCATCTATATCCCATCGACTTATAGTAGTCTATCTATTTATTTCTATATCCAAAGGCTTCTTCCCCATCACGAAAGAGGTAGCCAGCCAGGGTCTGAACCCACCTTAAAAAAAAAAAAAAAAAAAAAAAAAATCTTAGTTCTTTGTGAAATGAAGGATCATCCTTATCTGACAATAAGAGGGAAAAGTTACTAGTTGTCCGCTCTCCTTATGTATAATATGCTGAGGAATGCAATAGCTAGTTGAGAGATGAAAGCTTCTACTTCCGGTCCGGAAGCCAAAAATCGACCTCTTGCGGTTCGATACCCAGAGGGAGGGGAGGATGTTAAAGGGTTCTAAGACCAGCAAGAGGGAAGACCCTCTCCGACGTCCATCCCAAAGGACCACAGTCATTGGTCACTCACACAAAATAGATTATCCAAAGTTTATACTATTCCGAGACAACAACGGTAATTCTCGCTTCGTGTTATGCTGCCTAAAATCGCAGAACCCCGTTGAGAACGACAACGATCCCCGAGCCGTTACAATGTATTTGTGTGGGTCTTTGAGCCGTTACAATGTATTTGTGTGGGTCTTTGAGCCGTTACAATGTATTTGTGTGGGTCTTTGAGCCGTTACAATGTATTTCTGTGGGTCTTTGAGCCGTTACAATGTATTTCTGTGGGTCTTTGAGCCGTTACAATGTATTTCTGTGGGTCTTTGAGCCGTTACAATGTATTTCTGTGGGTCTTTGAGCCGTTACAATGTATTTCTGTGGGTCTTTGAGCCGTTACAATGTATTTGTGTGGGTCTTTCAGCCGTTACAATGTATCTGTGTGGGTCTTTGAGCCGTTACAATGTATTTGTGTGGGTCTGACTCTATGTCATTGGTTAACAAGCTCTATTGTATGTACAAAAGGTGTGTAGTGTAGAGAATAATCCGACTCAATGGAAGATAATCCTGATTGACGTCCAACCCCCACTGGCAGTTACTCATTGTTCTTCCTAGACCATAAGGCAAAGTTAAATGTAGAGAACTCTATCAAATTAGAACACGAGAAAGAAAAATAACGAAACATGAATAAGAGATTACGAAAAAAAAAGAGTGTAGAAATCATTAAGGAATTTAAAGACTAAGTATTTTTGGTACTTTGTTACTAATGGCCGGCACTTTTGGTTTAGGTACAATATCATAACTGAGAGGTGGAAGTCATAAAGGTGTTACAGGAATCTAATCAGATTAGAGGGAATAGAAATTAAAAGTGGTCATTCTTTTTACATTTATTATTGGGTGGGGGATGGGGGGTGAGGAATTATGTATGAGAAAAAATTTGACGCAGCCCAAAGGGATTTCTTCCCGACTTCTCCTTTTCTGCATGGGGACGGAGAGGGGGGTCGCCGAATTTATGAAGCGGCCTTGCTGTTGATGTGCTGTGTCTTGCGACACTGCTTCTGACACAGGGCAGGGGACAGGATGCAGGGATGACCCGTCATCCAGGAGGTGCCAAGATAAGAGGGAGGGAAGAGGGAGGAGGGGAGTGGAATATATAAGAAATTGAATGGGTGTGAGTGGTTTCTATGCCTTTTTCTTTTTGGCTACCCACGTGTAGGGGGAAAAAGTCTTTGGTATATGTATGTATGTATGTATTGTTATTATTATTATTATTATTATTATTATTATTATTATTATTATTATTATTATTATTATTATTATTATTATTATTATTATCATCATCATCATCATCATCATCATCATTATCATTATCATTATTATTATCATTATTATTATTATTATTATTATTATTATTATTATTATTATTATTATTATTATTATTATTATTATTATTATTATTATTATCATTATTATTGTTATTGTTATAAATGAAGATTAATCTCCAAAACCAAAGAATTGCGGGTGACTTAGTCCAAAGAAGGTGAGAAACCTACGTCAGGAGGCGCTGAGTAGCTGCGGTCGAAGCCGTCACATTTGCCCTATTATGTGTTTGGGCTAATGGGGTAGGTAATAACAGTGACTGCTGGAAATCATAGAGAAGTGCGGGATTCGAACCCACAACTAAGCAAATGCGAAATCCGTTTGCTTCTGGATCACAGAAGGAGAGAATGAAAGATATATGGCGATACTAGTGACCTACAAGAAAACAAGAGAAAACAAGAATAAACACAGCACAAAATAAAGATGTACATATAAAATAAGATGAAATAAAATCTAAAAAAATAAATAAAAATTACTGGATAAATGACAAAAAAAAAGAGAACTTGCTTAAAAGCGTAAGAGAAGCGTTGATCGAGAAGGAAGAAAAAAAAAGAGGAGAAAAGATTGGAGCAAGACCAGAGGAAGAATTGAAAAAGAGAAAAGAAAACGGAAAGAGAACAAACGGATGTCGTAGACAAGGCGACAGAAGAAAGAAAGGAAAAGAAAAATGGAAATAACGTAACTATAAAAAAAAAAATGAAAACGCCAAGAAAAAAAAACTCAAGTAGAATGAGAGTCAAGATTAGTATACTGAGGGAGAACAGGGACTCCCCCTTATATAAATTGAATCTGTATCTTTATAAACTTTTGTATATTGATCATTCGTATACTGAAGCGATACTGAGGGATTAGAGTGCTTGTTTTATTCTGGCTTATCTTATTCAGCTTCGTAATAAACTTATCGGGAAAGAAATTAACCTTAACTTGATTAAACCACAGAGGATTTATTCAGGTTCATTTCCAGGGGCTGGGTACCTCCAGGGACCCCTTCCTGGGGCCATTTCCAGGTTTCACTTAAAGGGGCCATTTGCAGGGACCACTTCTAGGGGCTACTTCTAGGGCCGCTTCCAGGGATCACTTCCATAGGTCACATCCAGGAGCCACCTCCAAGGCTCACTTCCATGGGCCACTTCTAAGGGCCACTTCCAAGGGTCACTTCCAAGGGCCACTTCTATGAGTCACTTTCAAGGGCCACTTCTAGAAGCCACTTCCTGGGTCACCTCTGAGGGCTACTTCCAGGGGCCATTTCCATGGCCACTTCCAGGGACAACTTCCAGTGGCCATTTCCAGGGGAGCACTTCTAGTGGCCACTTCCAGGTGCCACTTATAGGGGCTACTTCTAGGGACCAGTTCAAGGGCCACTCCCAGGGGCCACTTCTAGGGCCACTCCCAAGGACCCCTTTCAGGGTTGCTTCCAGGAACCACCTCTAGGGCCGCTTCCAGGGACCACTCCCAAGGGCCGCTTCTAGGGCCGCTCCCAAGGATTACTTTCAAGGCTGCTTCCAGGAGCCACTTCTAGGGCCGCTTCCAGGGGCCACTCCCAAGGGCCGCTTCTAGGGCCACTCCCAAGGATCACTTTCAGGCCTTCTTCCAGGAGCCACTTCTAGGGCCGCTTCCAGGGACCACTCCCAAGGGCCGCTTCTAGGGCCACTCCCAAGGATCACTTTCAGGCCTTCTTCCAGGAGCCACTTCTAGGACCGCTTCCAGGGACCACTCCCAAGGGCCGCTTCTAGGGCCCCTCCCAAGGATCACTTGCAGGCCTTCTTCCAGGAGCCACTTCTAGGGCCGCTTCCAGGGGCCACTCCCAAGGGCCGCTTCTATGGCCGCTCCCTAGGACTACTTTCAAGGCTGCTTCCAGGAGCCACTTCTAGGGCAGCTTCCAGGGGCCACTTCCAAGGGCCACATCTAGGGGCCACGTACGGGGGCCACTTCCATAGTGAGTGGTACTTTCTAATTCGCCTGCCGTTAGGCTATTTCAATCATCTTAGGCTTAGCAGACAATCGGATCCTAAGAACTCAAGTTCAAATAAAAGCGATAAAAGACAGAGAATCATAAAAATAAAGAAGCAGGTTTTAACTGCGATGGAGAGAGTGATAAAAGCATGATAAAAATGAGAAAAGCGTTGAGGAAAACAAAATTAGGAAAAATCTTAAGAGGTAATACTAACAACAAAAATTAACAGTTCCTACTATTGAACGGATGAACAAAGTGAAGATATTATTTTCTAGCTCAAGGTGACTGTACAAAGAGTATGATATTCTAAAATTAGATGCGCCATTTTGTATATACAATGTACATACAATAATCCCTCACATAATCCTAACTTCGCCATTATCCGAACTTGACACCTCGCGTATCCGATCATTACTCCCCAAATTCAAACACCTTGCACTCCGATTAGTTCGGATATGGAAAGGATTACTGTATATACATATAAAGTGTAAATTACGTTAAAATGCACTCAAATATGCGTATATGTACATATCTAAACATATTTGAAGATATGTAAATAGATGGTAATAGAAAGACAAAGAAACAGGCAGACATGCAGACAGGTTGACAGGCAAGCAGGCAGAAAAACAGAGAGGCAGACAGATAGGCAGGTAGACAGGCAGATATAGATATGCACATGTAGACACAAACAGACAAGTAAACTCAGCCATAAACAGACACAGGCACACAGATACAGACAGACATAGACATACATAGTCTGATAGACAGAGATAGACAGACAGAATGACAATCACAGGCACACAGACTGACAAAAACAGACAGACAGGCAGACAAACAGGATAAACTCACAATGTAGACAGCAAAGATGAGAGAGGACAAGATTATGATCTAGAGTGTGTGTTTGTGAGAGAGAGAGAGAGAGAGAGAGAGAGAGAGAGAGAGAGAGAGA
>NC_134784.1:73962399-73977399 GCF_046742065.1 Oratosquilla oratoria
CTATTAATCAACCAATCTATCCATCTATCTATGTATCTACTATATATTTATATATACATATATAAAGAAGAAGAGGTCAAGTAAAATCTCTGGGTGAGGTCACTAGTGGAAGGCGAGGACGACGGAAGTCTCTGGTAAGGTCACTTGGATGTGTAGTCAAAGTCGAAAGGGGGGCCCTGGGTGAGGTCACTAGGTGGGGTAGGGAAGGTCGTTAGTCTTATTCCTGGGCTTGTGGGGGAAAGTTTCGCTCGACCTCTGGTTTTGGGTCCTGTGGGCTGGAAATCTTTATGTTACTGAGGGTTTTGGTAAATGTATTGTTCTAGAAGGGGTTCGGATGCACCTTGATCTTGTCGTTTTTGTCTGGTACGATGTTCCTGGGGGCGGGCTGAAGGTGAGGATGAAGTCTGCAGCTATGGAGGGGGAGGGGGAGGGGGAGGAGGAGGGAGAGGGGGGGGAGTCAGGTAAGGTAGGTCTTCTCGCTGGGGCACCACGCTGGTGCCACGCTGGTGCCCCCTCCAAGACGTAGTGCCCGGCTACGTAGCGGGTCACGAACCATGCACCGTTCCCAAGCGGCCCATATTTAAACCCATGTTGTCTGTACACCATTGGCAATTGTGAATCATGTAGCTTTGAAAATTGTGACTTTTCTCTTGTAACTATTCTGAAGATGACTCCCTGAAGTCGAAACGTCAATTAAATATGGAAGACTATGGAAGGCTTGTATTTGCCCACCCTCCTGAAATGAGACCTACTGTGAGGAAAATTGAAAATCTCAGTAAGAAGATTAACCAGTGCCAAAATGCTGTCGTGTTTAACTCCGTGTGTGTATATATATATATATTTATATATTTATATATATATATATGTATAAGGTATATATACGGTATATGTGTACATATATATATATATATATATATATATATATGTATATATATATATATGTATATATATATATATATACATATATTAATCATGAAGAACCCACAGTCGAAACGAAAGGAAACTTAGAAGAAAGTATAACTTTTCCATTTCGGCTAATAGCTATAGCCTTCTTCGGGAAAGTACAGGTTACAACAATTTGCAGAGACATATGTACAATTAATATGTGAGTAGAAGGAGAACACGCAGAGCTAAAAACAGGGCAATCCGTCGCGCAGGGCGGAGTCATAGGTGAGGGGCTGTGTGGGTGGAGGTGTGAGGTCAGAAGGGAAGCGGTGTGGGAGCGGGGTCAGGAGGGTGAAAATTTGTAACCAAACGGCTCACAGCTACCCGTGAGATTATGTCCGGGGACCTTTGGAGATGTTCGAGTTCGGACATTCTTCGATTAAGGCTGATTCAACAATTTTTCTTCTAGAGCTACAGTTGGACTTCAAATTTTGGCTTTGTCCCAGTCAAGACTGTGGTTTTTGGTACTGACATGTTGGAACACAGCGGAATTTTCTTGGACATACCTAATGGATCTTTTGTGCTCCGTTAACCTGGTATTAAAATCCCTTCCGGTCTGACCAAGGTACACTAAATCACAATCTGAGGAACCAGGAGTGTATTGCCTTCCTTATAAAGATTGTGATTTAGTGTACCTTGGTCAGACCGGAAGGGATCTTAACACCAAGTTAACGGAGCACAAAAGATCCATTAGGATTGTCCTGTTTTTAGCTCTGCGTGTTCCTCTTCTACTCACATCTCAATTGTACTTATGTCTCTGCAAATTCTTGTAACTTGTACTTTCCAGAAGAGGCCTATAGCTATTAGCCGAAATATAGAAGTTATTCTTTCTTCTAAGTTTCCTTTTATTCCGACTGTGGGTTCTTCATGATTACTATTTACAAATGTGCCACTACATTTTGTCTAAGTTATATATATATATATATAAATATATATATATATATTTATTTATATATATATATATATATATATATATATATGTATATACCTCTCTATCTATCTACCTATCTACTAATCTATCTATCTATTTATCTATTTACCTATTTATTTAGCTATATAGCTATATATTTTCTTATCTATCTATATATCTATCAAAAGGTCTGTCTGTGTATCTATCTATTTGTTTATCGCTCTATCTCTATTTATGTATATATATACATATATATATATACATATATATATACATATATATATATACATACATATATATATATATATATATATATATATATGTATGTGTATATATATATATATATATATATATGTATAAATAAATATATATATACATCGTTATGACGTCACTATGAAATGCGCACACTACTACGAACAGAGCTGCATAAGATACTTGTTTAGGTACATATTTGTAGCAGTTTTGTTGTATAATTTTAAAAAATATGAATCCAACAGCGGTTGAATTATGGCAAGGGTTACCAGATAATTACCGATAAACAGGAAGAATGAAGTGATAAGGAAATAGTTTGCTGAAAAAATGCAAAAAATGCAAAACGTGGCTCTGTTGGCGACGACAGAGGAGAGCGGAGGAGGGAATGGGTTATTTTATTAGATATACAATGAGCTACATCACCGATATTTAACCAAATAAATACTCTAAATATTCATATCTATCAAAAACCTTCTTCTCCTTTATAAGGGAGGTGGGCATTCAAGGCCTGCACCCAATCCTAACCCATCCCACACACCACACACTTTTATTTATTTCATCTATCTATTTATTTAGTTGTTTTTTTATTATTTTTTTATCTTAGATAATGCTGGATGTAGAGTCATCCCTTGTATCCGCCCACTCCCTGTGTTAAGATGGAATGCAATTTTCCGTTGCCTGAATAAAGACAAAATAAAACAATAAAAATAAAACAATCTTTATATCGAGCTGATATTCCTTAGGGTCAAGCCGATGTGCAAGAAGAGAGTGGAGGAAAATATACTACAGGAGAGACAAAGAAGAGAAAATGGAACCAGGCAGACATCAGAGAGACGGAGAAGTTTGCAAGAGTGCCGTGGCAGAGATTAGATCGCACGACGCAATGGATGACTTAAAGAGAGAGCAGTGAACATCAAAAAGCTAACGACTGCATCATCTCAAAGTTGATTTGTTTCTCAGTTTGAGAAAAAAACGTTTATATATATATACTTAAGAGTGCTGGAGCTGGAAGCGTCAAAGGTTTGGCGCCGAGGGATCGCTGTCAGTGTCGCTGGCGCCATCAAAGAGAAAAATACGGCACTTCGTGGCACAACGATTCAGCAAAGGCGATGATACATTTGCACCGGGGAAACAGGTAAAAGCGTCGAAATGCACAGGGGAGGATGGGAAGGAGGGAAAGGAGGAGGGGGAGGAGGAGGAGGAGGAGGAGGAGGAGGAGGAGGTGGAGGAGGAGGAGGAGGAGGAGGAGGAGGAGGAGGAGGAGGAGAGGGGAGGATGGAAGAGGGGTAGAGGGAGCAGGGGAAAAAAAGGGGAGAAAGAGGAGGAAGGAGAGAAGAGGAAGGGTAGAAGAGGAAAGAGGAAAAAAGGAGAAGAGAGGAAGGGTAGAGGGGTAGGAGGGAGACGGGAAGAAGGGCTAAGGGTGGGAGAGGGGGAGGATGAGAGAGGGGTAGAGGGGTAAAGGGTCGAGAGGGCGAGAGGGAAAACAGAGGGGAAAGGAGAAGAGGGAGAGAGGGGAGGAGTAGGATTAGTGATGAAAAAAACGTTTTTTTAATCGCAAGTTTAAAAAAAAAAGTTTTTTATGAGTTTTTTTTTCACACGTCCAAATTTGTTTAGATATTAAATATCAAGTATATGAAAACAGGTTTAAGTACTTGATTCATCCCTCCACATATGCGTATCTACCTTATCCAAAGAGACATCAGACACCGTATAAAAATAAACAAGTAATTGACCTTTTTAGTCAGGACTCAAATGCTGCAACAAGTGTAGATACTGTATATGGGCCAATATGGCTACCTTACAAAATTTACTCTTAGTATAATCTTCAAAGATTAAACACTCCAAATTTCCTTGTCATGAACGGTTAAACATACACATAAAATAGGATATACAATAAGGTATACACAGATTAATCATGGTCTATGGGCCTGGGGAAAAAAACGCGAAAATATAATAAAAAAAAAAAAATGGGGGGGTCATTTTTTTTTTATTATAAAAAACTTTTTTTTTTAATAAAAAAACACGTTTTCTTTTAGTTGCATCTATAAGTAGGAGTAGATGGAAAGAGGGGGAGGGGGATAGGGAAGAAAGAGGGAGAAGGAGTAGAGGAGAGAAGGAGGTGAGGGAGAGATACGAGAGGGGAGGAGATAAAGGAGAGAAGGAGAGGAAGACGGAGAGTGGAAAAGGGAGGACGAAGGAGAGGAAAGGGAAGATAAAGTAGAAGAAGGGGAGGAGGAGGAAGAATAGGCATGGGGGGACAATCTGGACTACACAGAGGAGCCGGGGAGAGGATGAGAAGTATAGAGAAGTGGATGAAGCGATAAAGGAGGAGGAAGAGGTGGAGGAGGAGGAGGAGGAGGAGGAGGAGGAGGAGGAGGAGGAGGAGGAGGGGGAGGAGGAGGATAATATGGATTACATAGGGGAGGAAGAAGAGAAGGAGAAGGAAAAGGAGGGGAGGAAGAAGGAGTGGAAGAAGAGGGGAGGAGAGGATACTGAGGGGAAGAAAACGTGGAGGAGGGGAGGATAGAAGAGAGGGGAAGGGGAGGGGAGGGCAGGGGGAGAAGAGAAGATGGGAGGAGGGAGGAATACGGAGATGGGAGGAGAAGAAATGGAGGAAGGAGTATGGAGGTAGAAGAAGTGGGAGTCTAGAGGTGAAAGGAGGGATGATATGGAGGCGGTTGGAGGTGGGAGTGTAAGTACGAGAGAAGTGGTAATATCAACGTGGAATGATATGGAGGTGGATGAGATGGAGGTGGGAGGAGGGAAGGTGGAGGTGGAGTGTGTAAGGGAAGAAGAATGGAGTGAGCGACGGAGATAGTGTTCAAGTGTGGAGGGAAAGATAAAATGATGTGGAGTACGAAGAAACAAGGATGGAGTGGAATATGGAGGAATGAGGAGGCTTTTGAGTATGTGTAGTACGTAGAGATGGAGTATGGAGGGTGGTGGGAGTGAGGAGTTTGAATACGGGGGTACGATATTGATATACTAGATAAAGGAAATCTGTGGAAGATGGAGTGAGAGGGAGTCTATTGATTTAACATGAGGGAAGGTCGAAGGTGAGGGAGGAGAGCGAAGAAGAAGGAGGAGGAGTAGAAGAGGAGGTGGGGGAGAGGACAGGGAGGAGGAGGACCTGGGAGAGAGAGCGGGGAAGAGGAGAGTTGTGAGTAGAGTGAAGAGTGGTGAAAGCTCACCAATAGACACCGAGACATCGGTGGTAAGACATCAGGGATGGTTTAGTACTGACTGATGAAGAAAGTCCTCCAAGTAGAATCTACAGATGTGTGTGAGGAGACAGAGAGGGGAGAGCTGGAAGGTGGGGAGAGAATGCCGAGATTAAAGGGGGAGGAGGAGGGGGAGGAGAAGGGAGAGAGAGAGGGGAGGGAGAGGGAGAGAGATGGAAATGGAGAAAAAGGTTGAGGGGAGAGAAGGGGAAGGATGGGGAGACAGGAAAAGAGAGGGGAGAGAGAGGGGAAGAGGGGAGAGAGAGAGAGGGGGAGAAGGAAAGAGAGAGGGGAGAGAGCGGAGATGAGAGAGGGGGAAAGAGAGGGGAGAGAGAGAGGGTGGAGAGAGGGGAAGAAAGGGGAGAGGATAGGGAGAGAGGGAAGAAGGAGAGAAGGAGAGAGAGGGGGAGAGATCGGAAAGGGGAGAGAGGGAGATAGAAAGAGGGGGAAGAGCGAGGGGGGAGGGGAAGAGAGGGGAGAGGGGAGGAGGGAAGAGAGATAGGGGAGAGTGAAGGAGAGGGGAGAGAGAGAGGGGACGAGAGAGAGGGAGAGAGAGCGGTGAGAGGTGAAAGAGGGATGTATTAGAAGGGAATTAAAAGAGGAATTTCGCGATTCATTCATGAATATCCAGCGTTTCTATCCTTGGAAACACATCAAAGTTCTGGAGTCATGAAAGCGAAAAAGGAAAAATTTAAGAAGATTAGTAGAACAGAGGGCGAGTAGATTTTTTTTTTTTTTTTTTGAGTGATTGAGTGAGTGAATGAGGATTATTGTCCAGCCATAAAACATGAATTAAAAGGAGCTTAATTCTGTACCCCTAGGGATGTCACGAAAGTCCCTAAATTCCCTAGATTCCCTAAAATATGAAGTACATAAAACTTGTGCAGTCAATACACCATAAAGAAGGGAGAAGGAAGGAGGGAAGACGGGGGGATGGGGGGAGGGGGGAGGGGGGAAGGAACGAGACGATGGGAGAAGAGAGGGAATAAGGGGGAGCATTAAGAAGCGTGACATGAGCACGTAAGTGGTTGGGGGATTAATTTACTTGGGGGGGAGAGTAAGAGGAGGAGGAGGAGGAGGAGTTTGGGGGGGATTAAAGTGAGGAGGAGTGAGGGGGAGTGAAAGTAGAGGAGTAGGAGGAGATATAGGTGAAGGAGTGGGGAGGAAAAGGAAGAGGAGGAGGAAGTGATGAATGGGGGAGGATAAAGGTTATGGTAACAGGAATAGAGAGGAGTGTGAGAAGGATAAGATGAGTAGAGAATGAGGAAGAGAGAAAGAGAGAAAGAGAGAAGATAGTAGGAAGAGAGGATGGAAGGAAGGAAGAAAAGGGGGGAGGAAAGGAGAAGGGAAGGAAGGAAGCGATGAGGGGAAAGAAGAGAAGGGGAAGGGAGGAGGGGAAGGGAAGGAGATGAGGAAGAAGGGGAAGGGAGGAGGGGACAAGGGGAGTGGAAGTGGGTAGGAGTGCAGGACTTTAAGAGAGGGGACAGTGAGGAAGGGAGGGGAGGAGTGATAGGGGCGAGGGGAGAGGGGGAGGAGGGGAGGAAAGGATGAGGAGAAAAAAGAGGAGAGGAGGGGAGGAGAGGAGGGGAGGAGAGGAGCAGGGGAGAAGGGGAGGAAGGGAGGAGAGGATGAGGAGAAAAAAGAAGGAAGGAGGGGAGGAGGGGAGGAGGAGATAAGAGGAGGAGGGGATGAGGGGAGGATAGGATGAGGAAAAAAAAGAGGGGAGGAGGGGAGGAGGGGAGGAGAGGATCAGAGGAGGAGGGGAGGAGGGGAGGAGAGGAGCAGGGGAGGAGGGGAAGAGGGGAGGATAGGATGAGGAGAAAAAAGAGGGGAGGAGGGGAGGAGGGGAGGAGAGGAGCAGGGGAGGAGGGGAGGAGAGGAGCAGGGGAGGAGGGGAGGAGAGGAGGAGGGGAGGAGGGGAGGAGGGGAGGAGAGGAGCAGGGGAGAAGGGGAGGAGGGGACGAGGGGAGGATAGGATGAGGAGAAAAAAGAGGGGAGGAGAGGAGCAGGGGAGGAGGAGAGGAGGGGAGGAGGGGAGGAGGGGAGGGGAGGAGGAGGGGAACGAAAGAGCGTAATTAAGTAAGAGAGAGGGAGACGAAGACAAGAGCTGACAAGAGGAGGGGAGGAGCAGGAGAGGAGGGGAGGAAGAGGAGGGGAGGGGAGAGGGAAAGAGAGGCAGACGGGAAGAGGAGGAGAGGGGGAAAGGGGGAGAAGGAAGAGAAGAAGTGGAGGAGAGGAGGAAAGGAGGAGAGGAGGAGAAAAGGAGAGGGGAAGAGGACGAGAGGGGAGAGAGGAGGGGAGGAAGAGGAGGGGAGGAAGAGGAGGGGAGAGGGAGAGGGAAAGAGAGGGAGACGGGAAGAGGAGGAGGAGGGGAAAGGGGGAGAAGGAAGAGAAGAAGTGGAGGAGAGGAGGAAAGGAGGAGAGGAGGAGAAAAGGAGAGGGGAAGAGGACGAGAGGGGAGAGTGGAGAGGGGTAGAGGAGGAGGAGAGGAGGAGAGGAGGAGAGGAGGAGAGGAGGAGAGGAGGAGGGGAGGAGAGGAGGAGAGGAGGAGAGGAGGAGGTAAGGAGAAGAAAAGGAATAGAGTAGAGCAGAAGCAGGAAAGGAGAAGAAGAGAGGAAGAGGAGATGAGAGGAGAGGAGGAGAGGAGGAGAGGAGGAGGTAAGGAGAAGAAAAGGAATAGAGTAGAGCAGAAGCAGGAAAGGAGAAGAAGAGAGGAAGAGGAGATGAGAGGAGAGGAGGAGAGGAGGAGGAGGAGAGGAAGGGTAGGAGTAGAGGAGAGGATGAGAGGAAAGAGAGGAAAGGAACAAGAGATAGTAATGCAAAAGAGCAAAGAGAGCGGAAATTATCAGTGAGAGAATAGACACGAATAGGAGGAAATCCAAGTTGAGGCCACAGCAAACCCATAAAAGAAGAGACGGCGAGTCGACGGATTGAGTAGGAGGAGGAGGAGGAGGAGGAGAAGGAGGAGGAGGAGGAGGAGGAGGAGGAGGAGGAGGAGGAGGAGGAGGAGGAGGAGGAGGAAAGAAACATGTACAGCAGCACGAAAAGGATAAGGAATATGATGAAGAGCAAGATGAGGAGGAAGAAGGAAGAAGGAAGAAGGAGGAGGAGAGGAGGAGGAGGAGGAGAGAAGAAGGAGGAGAGGAGGAGGAGGAGAGAAGAAGGAGGAGAGGAGGAGGAGGAGAGGAGGAGGAGGGGAAGGAAGAGGAGGAACATGCACAGCAACACGAAAAGGATAAGGAATATGATGAAGAGTATGATGAGGAGGAGGAAGAAGGAACGAAGAGGAAGGAGGAGGAAGGAGGAGGAGGGGAGGAGGAGGAGGAGGAGGAAGAGGAGGATGGACGAGGATTAATTAAAGAAGGAGAAGGAGAAGGAGGGAAGGATAAAGAGGAGATGGAAGGAGAAGGGAGAAGACGGGAGGAGGAAGGAGGAATAAGGAGGAAGGAGGAAGGAGGAGGATGGTGGAGAAGAGAGGAAGAAGGTAGAGAGAGAAAGGAGGAATAAGGAGGAAGGAGAAGGATGAAGTAAAAAGGCGGAGAAGAAGGAAAGAGAAGATAGGAGAAGGAGGAAAAAAAAGAAGAATAGGAAGAGGGAGAAGGAAGGAGGAGCGAGGACGAACAAAAATGAAGAGGGAGGAGAAGGAGTAGGGAAGAGGTAAGAAAAGGAAATAAGGAAAAAAACGCGAAGAAAACATAAACAAACAAACTAACAAACAAACAAACAAACTACACAAATGAGTGCAAATAAAATCGAATAAAATAAAATCAAATTAAATTCAACTAAATAAAATAAGATAAATAAAAAAATAAAAATAAAATAAATTAAATAAAATTAGATTATATAATATATTCTGTCTACATCTATATACCAAGGGTTTTTCCCCCATACAAAAGAGGTAGCCAAGTCAAAATACACATACCCGCTTCCACCCGCTTCCACCCATTCCACCCGCTTCCACCCATTCCACCCGCTTCCACCCATTCCACCCGCTTCCACCCATTCCACCCGCTTCCACCCATTCCATTTCCATCCACCCCACTCCTTCTCACCTTAGCTCCTTGTGGATGACGGGTCATCCCTGTACCCCGCAAACTGTCCTGGGTCAGAAGCAATGCAGCAAGACACAGCACATCCACAGCAAAGCCGCTTCACATAATTGGCGACCTCCTTCCTTTCCGTCCCCTCATGCAGAAAAAGAGAAGACGGGGAGCAATCCTTTAGGGTTGCGTCAAAATATCATTCATACATAACCACTACCTACTTCCCCATCCCCCACCCACTCCCTTCCTTGCATCACAGCATCATCCATACACAACCATTCCCCACTCATCCCTATCTCCTGCCCCCTCCCTTCCTTCCTCAACAGACATTCATCTCTTTTATAATGCCCCTTTCACCCCCATCCATCCACCTCATCCTTAGTCGTCCCCTCAAATTCCCTCCAACCAACCCTGCCTTCCATCCCTCTTGTACTAATGTTTCTTCATTCATTCTTTCCATGTGTCCAGACCATCCCAATACTTTTTCATTAGCCCTATCTGTCATCTCCTTTTACACCCCAGGTCTCCTCCTCACCTCCCCGTTTCTCACTCTATCGAGCCTTGTAACCCCTACCATACTTCTCAGACATTTCATCTCAAACACATTTAAACTTTTCCTCTCTGCCTCTTTTGAATTAGAAATTTAAATAGACAAATAAATACAAGTTAAAATAAAGAGGAGCTTGCTACGGAGAGAGGCAGGCAAAAGTGCAAGAACAAGACAAAGAGAGCAAAGAGAGTAAGAAGCTCGGAAACGGCGGAAGAGCGCCCAAGACAAAGACCAGCAGAGAAAGAGAGTGAGGGGGAAAATCTATGAAGAAATGAATAATAAATATATTAAATGAATGAAAAAAGAGAGTGAAGAAATTGAAGGAACAAGGGACATAAAGGAAATGGAACTAAAGGTGATGAATAGGGTGGAAATTGGGAGATAAAGAGAGAGAGGACGAAAGGGTAATAAATTAGGAGAAAAGAGAGAAAAGAGGAGATACGTGGGGAAAGGCTGATAAAGTAAAACGTGGAAGAAATTGGGAGAATTGCGAAGAAAAAGATGAAATAAGAAAAGACGAAAAAGCAGAGAAACGCTGAACGGAGTCTGTGGTGCTCCGTTGGAGTCCGCCTTGGGTCGATGTCGACTTGCGAACTCAGCACCAGAGTTCCTCTTCTTCCTTCGCTTCCCCTTCCTCTTCTTTCTTCTTTCTTCTTCTTCTTCCTCTTCTTTCTTCTTTCTTCTTCTTCTTCCTCTTCCTCCTCTTCCCCGTCCTCTCTTTTCTCCTCCTCTTTTTCTTTCCCTTCTTCTTCCCCCTCGACTTCCTCATCTTCTTCTCCTCCTCGTCTTCCTCTCCCTCCTCCTTTTCTTCCTCCCCTTCTTCTTCTTCCATCTCTTCTTTCTCCTATTCTTCTTCTTTTCTTCTCTCTTCTCTTCTTCTCTCTTATCTTCTTCCTTCTTTGCTTATTTATCTTTTTCCTCCTCTTCTTCCTTCTCTTCTTCTATTTTCTATTCTTCCTCCTTATTTTCACTTTCCTTCTCTTCCTCTCCCTTCTCCTATTCTTCCTCCTTATCTCCTTTTCTTCCTCTTCTCCTTACTCATCTTCTTCCTCCTTTTCCTCCTCCTCCTCTTCTTTCTCTTCTTCCTCTTCCTCATCTTCTTCCTCCTGTTCTTCCTCTTCTTTCTTTTCTTCCTTCTCACTTTCCTCTTTTTATTCCTCCTATTCTTCCTCTTCTTTCTTTTCTTCTTCCTCACCTTCCTCTTCTTCTTCCTCTCCTTCCCCTTCCTCCTTTTTTTTCTCCTCTTCTTCCTCTTCTTTCTCATTTCACCCCCCTTCTTCTTCCTCCTTTTCCTCCCCCTCTTACTTTCTCCTCTTCTCCATCATCATGGTGGTGGTGATGGTCGTCGTCGTCGTCGTCAACGTCGTCATCGTCGTCGTCTTCGTCGTCGTCGTTGTCGTCATCATCATCGTCATTGTTGTCGTCGTCTTCGTCGTCGTCGTCGTCGTCGTCGTCTTCGTCGTCGTCGTCGTCGTCGTCGTCGTCGTCGTCGTTGTCGTCCCACACCACAGCCCGAGTAGATGGGCGTACGGGATGGGGCAGGTGGTGAAAGATATAGTTACCACAGGTGGTCGAGTGGTCAGAGAATAGCATAGGTGGTCGAGGTTACCACAGGTGGTTGTGGTAGAATATGCGGTTATGGTAGAGGTAATTTTGGGTAAAGATTTTTTTTTTCTGTGGTAGAGTAAGAGGTGACAATCATTATTGACGCAAAAGTAATCAGATTGTAGCATCAAATCGAGTTGGATTACATACGACTCGTGAGATTCCATTGTTTTTTGGTTATATAGGAACGATTGCTTTAAACAAAATAAATAAATAAAATAAAAAGTAATAAAAAACACTATGATGAAGACATTTACAGGTTATATTTTAACTGACGCTAGATGTCATTATCTAACTACAAGTTTGTAAATATATTAACTATCTTTTATCAAACATTCTTCGGTGAGATAATGTCCTCAGAAACAGAAGAGGCGGTTATTACTGACAAATTACCTTTACCTTCCTACTTTTATATATTCATGTATTTGTTTTTATTTATTTGATCTTTTATACATCTATTATTCATTAATGTTTCTGTTTATCTGATCATTTATTTATTTACTTATCTATTTATCTATTTATTCATCATTCATTTTCATCTATCATTTATTCATTATCTACTTGTTTATCTATTCATTTATTAATTATTTACCTATTTATTCACTTATATATCTATTAATAATTTATCTATATATTCACTTATTTGTTTATCTATTTATTCATCTACTTATTTATTTATCTTTTTAATTGAGGTTATAATTACTGACAGGCTTATTTGTTACTATAGCTCAATCCTTTCAATTTCTATTCTGGCTAATCTTTTTTTTAATAAATAAAAGAAAAACATACATACATACATATACCAAAGGCTTTTTCCCCCTACACGGGGGGTAGCCAAAAAGAAAAAGGCATAGAAACCACTCCGACCCATTTCATTTCCTATATATTCCACTCCCCTCCACTCTCCTCCCTCCCTCTTATCTTGGCACCTCCTGGATGACGGGTCATCCCTGTATCCTGTCCACAGTTAAGGCAATAGCGACTCCGGTTTCCCCAGATGAGCTTAGCTGACTAAGAGCATTCTTATATATAATATCAAATCCTAGAATCTAGCACCTTCATTGGCTAGAACCTCCTCTATTATTCAGAATCACCTAGTTATAGAAATAAATTAATTCTTTTAACACGTTAGAACGCAGAAGGATTTTTGTGGATTTCCTTCTGGCAAAATTCAAGTGATTTTATTCTAATACGCTGTTCGCCTGGACATATCTAAAAGAGAAGGAATACAAGAAAGAGAGAGAGAGAGAAAGAGAGAGAGAGAGAGAGAGAGAGAGAGAGAGAGAGAGAGAGAGAGAGAGAGAGAGAGAGAGAGAGAGAGAGAGAGAGAGAGAGAGAGAGAGAGAGACAGACAGACAGACAGACAGACAGACAGACAGAGAGTGATATATATATATATATATATATATATATGTATATATGTATATATGTATATATATATATAACATATATATATGTGTATATATATATATATATATATATATACATATATGTATATATACATATATATATGTATATATATATATATATACATATGCATAGAGAGAGAGAGAGAGAGAGAGAGAGAGAGAGAGAGAGAGAGAGAGAGAGCAAGAGCAAGAGAAAGCGAGAGACGGCGAGAGAATGAGAGAAAGAAAGAATGAGAGAAAGCGAGAGAACAAAAGAAAGAGAGCAAGAACCAGAGCCAGAGAGAGAATAATAATGAACAAGAGGAAGCGAGAGAAGGCGAGAGATTGACAGAAAGAGAGCAAGAAAAAGAGCGAAAGCCAGAGCTCTAAAGTGCTAAAGAACGAGGTTTTGCGACCAAGTACAGTAGATGCAGTCTATAATTTTTCTTTTCTTTTCTTTTCTTTTTCCACTTTTGGCATCCAAGGGACAGGTTTCATTGACCCGCTGGAAAGATCAATCAGTATTTGAGAAGTTTTCAGACACAGACACACAAAGATACATAAACAGACACACACACGCATACATACAAATACAGGCAAACACACAAATATGCACAAATACAAGCACACAAACACGCACAAAATTACACACGAGAACACGAAAATGTATCGCATGTATGCAAGTTTGCGTGCGTACAATTATGTGTAAGTGTACATGTGATTCACCTTAGTCTTTGGATAACGTGTTGGAGTCGCGATCGACAGCTATTTCCCTCCCAGAAGAGAGCTCAGAGTTCGTATGACCGATCTATGGGTAATGCTATCACCTTACACGCACACACACACACACACAACTCCCAGCCCAGGAGAATTGGAGTAACGACTCGAACCGCAGCGATAATGAAATAATTTCAGCCCTGGGCAGGATTCGAACCAGGTCCCGCCGGCACCGCCGTACTGACAGTCTGGGACTCTACCAACCGCACCACCGATTGCATGATTGTGCATATTATTCATGCATATTTGTTTATGTGTATGTGTGTGCGTGTACATGTGTATGCGTACATAAACATACGATAGTACATATGCAAGAGCACATGTGCCACAGTACATGTCCCTCAGTACATATCTTATGTCAGAGTATATGTGCCAGAGTACATATATTTATATACCTACATGTGCTTGCGTACTTACATATACACTCTTACATATGCGTACTTACATATGCGTACTTACATGCGCGTACTTACATATGCAAAGTTACATATACATTCAAAACCTACATGTGTGCTTGGCCATGTAAACGTGTATTCACATAACCATCAAGACATAAAACTACAAAAACCACATCAGCCACTAAGAACTTTGTAGAATGAACGACGGTGATAGAGTATTCATTTGAAAGACTCAAAGTTTGGGCTTCATGAACACAAAGTGGGAATAATTGAGGAGAATGTGAACAACTTTTTAATGAGAAAAGGATGAAGTGATGGACGATGGGAAAGTTGGTTTATGAGCGACAAGGACTTTCAAGAAAGACTTTTTTTTTTATCACCAAAGTGACGCGAGACAGCCATAGTCTTGGCTTCATCAGTGAGTCTCTCTGCGTCTACCTATGTCTGTGCATGTCTGTGTCTGTATCTGTTGTCTGCCGTCTGTTTACGCAACTGTGTATTTGTCTATGTGTCTATGTCTTCGTCTATCTGTGTGTCTGTGCGTTTATGTATTTGTGCTTCTAGGTGTCTGCATGTCTGTGTCTGTGTGGCTATGTGTCTGCTTGTCTCCGTTTGTCTGCGTCTATCTACGTGCCTGTTTTTCTGTATGTTAGTGTCTATGTGTCTGCGTGTCTGCGTATCTGTGTGTCTGAAACAAACTGCCCGCAAATAGCCTCTCCTGGGAGTGTAACAATGGGACTCGTGGATAAATCTCAGCTTGGGATGCCTATGAACGCCAAATAAATTTCTTTGGTGCATATTTTTTTGCGGTCTCACTCGGCTTTCTCTTTTTATTTTCGCTTACATTTTTTTTTTATCTATTTAACTATACTCATTTATTTATTTATTATGTGGTGAGTACTTTATACAGA
>NC_134784.1:73987399-73989899 GCF_046742065.1 Oratosquilla oratoria
TATACATACATTCATGCATGCATACATACATATATACATACATACATACATACATACATACATGCATACATGCATACATGCATACACATACATAAATACCTACATACATAAATACATACATATATACATACAATCGTGCATACATACATACATACGTAAATACATACATGCATGCAAGCATATATACATACATACATATTTACAAATATACATACACTCATACATACATACACACATACTGTACATACATACATGCATACATTCTTTATACATTTTGTACAACATTCATAGCTAAGACGTAAAGATTTTGTTTTCACCGCAAATGTAAACAGTACTTCTCCTCGTTCCTGATAACCTCCAACGATTCTTTTCATTAAGATGACCATTTATAAATTGAATGGAACTTTGGAGCACGTTAATGGGCCAATTGATATAATTCTAGGCACAGACTCCATCTCACCGGGAAAGTATCGAAAACCAATTGGATTCGTGGCAGAAATGTCCGTAAAAAGAGCGAAGCATATAAAAGTTACTGCATTAAACGGTCATTGAGTACAAACAAGAGTACGAAAAAATGTGGGGTGATGAAAAGGAGTTATGAGACTGAAAATATACAAAAACATTTTCACAAATTTTTCTACAAATAGGAAAGCTTACATATATATATATATATATATATATATATATATATATATATATATATATACATATATATATATTCGGTGATTTGGAGGAGAGGTGGTAAGGTGTCATTCTCGGAAAATTCTACAGAAAAACCACCAATACAGACAATGTGATTCATTTCTACTCAGCACATAGTAAAAAAATAAAAAACGGAGCGGTTATAAAAACAATTCTCAAGGGCGTACCGTATTTGTCGCTAAGAGTTTTTAAAGGATGAAATCAAATATATATTCAAAGTGTTCACAAAACTCTGATACCCGGAAGGACTACTACACAGATTGAGAAAGAAAGCAACGGTAATAACGAGAAGGAAGATGGACAACCGGTCCGGAGAAAACAGGGCTGGGATTTTGTCCGTCCCCTCCCCAACTCGAAGTACGCGGAGGAGTTGGGACATGTTCTCACAAAAGAGGGTGTGAACATTGCTTTACCCACGGGTGCGAAATTAGGAGAGGTTGTCAGGAGCAGGAATAAGAATAACACAGAAAAGGGTGTAGAGAAAGGCGTGGTCTACAATATACCATGTGGTGGTTGCCCGTTTGGATATTATGGAGAGACGAGAAGATCAATAGAACTATGGACATATGAACACAAAAATGACGTCAAAGGTCACAGAGCCTCCAAATTGCTAATGGTTCATTTAGACTAATGTGGTCATCTTCCAGACTGGAACAGAATAGAGGTGCTCCACAAAGGTCTAGGAAAAAAGAAAAAGAAAATAGTGGGGCCAGTCTACATCACTTCCCACCCCTGCATCAACCATAGGGATGGATTTATAAAATTGGTAGGAACAGCAAGCACTTTAATCATCAAGGAGATTAAGAGGACGATTGAGAACAGAGGGAGAAGCGGCATGGTCGGAGTCACCTAAGAAGTATTGAGAACGGATGAGGGTATGGAGGCACATGGAGGGAGAGGAACATGACAAACATGAAGTATGTAAGCTGTTCATTTTCTGAGATTGTATGTACTTTGAGAATGTCCTAGTAAGGACGAAACGTCAGTGAATAAAACTTCAACTGTTCTCTATATTTAGTTCATCACCCTTTCACTCACATATATATATATACATATATTTAAATACATATATATATACATATGTATAAACATATATATATATATATACATATATATATATGTGTGTGTGTGTGTGTGTGTGTGTGTGTGTGTGTGTGTGTGTGTGTGTGTGTGTGTGTGTGTGTGTGTGTGTGTGTGTGTGTGTGTGTGTGTGTGTGTATGTGTGTGTGTGTGTGTGTGCGTGTGTGTGTGTGTGTGTGTGTGTGTGTGTGTGTGTGTGTGTGTGTGTGTGTGTGTGTGTGTGTGTGTGTGTGTGTGTGTGCGTAAGTGTGTGTGAAATAAATCATATCTGTTCGGGCACTAAGTGAATAAGAGACTATATATAAAACAAGGAAAGAAATACAAAATAAACAAACAAAAACAAATATATAAACAAATAAATGAATGTATGAATAATAAAATGAAATTAAATAAATAGAAATCAATAAAAGATCAAACAAGCAGATAAATGGTAAGCGAAAGAATGAAGTTCAAAGTAACGAAGAAAAATAAAACAAGTAAATGAACAAAATGAACAAACTAATAAAAACACAAAATATATATACATACATACATATATATATATATTATATATATATATATATATATATATACACACACACATATTTGTATATATATATATATATATATATATATATATATATATATTATACATATAACATTCTTTCTTCACCTCCCCCACCTATCCAGCACCCATTTGCGTTCCTATCTATCTTATCTCTTTGTAAATGATGGTCCT
>NC_134784.1:73997399-73999899 GCF_046742065.1 Oratosquilla oratoria
ATGTCGACAGAACTCTAACGTGAACATCTCATATCCTATGACCGCCTCAACCCAAAGGATATGGACCGACGATTGGAAATATTTGTGAGTCAGTGAAGTTTCAGAATTGTTTCAGTATTTGGATATTTTCTTATGGTATGCTACAGGAATATCTTTTAATTTCATTTTCATCCACTATGTTGTTTTTATGAAATAACTAATCACATTATGTATGCCATTGAATTTGTGGTTATTTGTGAGTTTCCTCCATCAATAGGTTTATAAAAGTCTACGGGTATGGTTTGCGTTGTTTCACTCACATCCATGTGTTTAATTCTAGCTCATTCCTAATAGTTATTGTTTAGTTTCAACTTCGTATTATGTGTTAGATTCTTTGTTTATCCTGTGCCTTATTAAATATGCAAGGACATAGTGGAAGCTTATTTACAATTTTCTCGGAAAATAACAGTGGTTCTATTTTTGAGAATACTATTGCACCAAAGATGAATTGTAGAGGTGGAAGAAGAAAAAAAAAAAAAGAGAGAGAGAGAGAGATACAGGTGGCAGAGCGGAGTGATTCTATAAGTTAATAACTATCAACATTCGTCTTCTTACCGGATACTAGTCTCCAGAACTTCCTGTCCTCTGCTCTTCACCTTGAAGATAGGGTAGTACCGAGATACCACAGAAATGGATCAAATCATCTGATGGTAGCTACAATAAAATAAAAAGTGACACACAGTGAGGTAAATGTTAAGTATGACACATTTAACATTCTCTATTAAACTTTTGAGTATTATACTTTCTAATCTAACTCACAATTATATCTGGTAAAATGAAAATAATTACTACTCCAAGGATTAAAGAGTATATGACAACTTTCTAAAGGTCGTAGTTGCTGCATTAAGTTTAACAATTAGGTTAATATCAGATACTCTCATTTTAAGTAGACAAGGTTACCACTCCTAAAAAGAGATCAGTTATGATAGATAAACAGTTATGAAATAAGGAATATCTTAAACAGCAATGTAATCTAAAGACGGCTAATACCTATATCGATTACCAATTAAAAATCGCTTACCTAACTATTCATCCATTTGTATTTATATTGTACTTGCTTATTCACGTTTTATTTATCTATTTACTATTAAATTTTTATTTATTTATTTGTTTATTTTTATTCATTTTCTTTACTTACTTATCAATTATTTATTTATTAATGTATTTATCTATTCTATTTTATCTATTTTATATCTTTTTTGTCTATTTTTTACTTATTTATTCATTTATTTTCTATTTGGAGCAATATCTTCGATGTGACTTGAAACGGTGTTCAGAAACTTCTTGAAGAAGTTTCAGTGTCGAAGTCGAAAGTACTTGATCCAATTATAGTTTTTCAATATGGGAATATCAGATACTTTGTTGAGCATTTTACATTTTATTTCTACACAACAACTACTCTCTACTGCGATAGATACATAGTATACTATGAAACGTTTAGGTGTTCTGCGCACTGCTGGCATAATTGATAGCATGCTGGTCTCGCATTTGCTTAGTCATGGGTTCGAATCCCGCACTCCTCTCCGATTCCCAGCATTGACTATTACCTGCCTCAACAGTCCAAGAAGCACACAGGGCAAATGTGGTGGATTTGTGTTGTGCTGTGTGGTGGTTAAAGATTATTCTCCACAATTTTTTATTCATTTTAAACCCGACACCAAGTGTTGGTCATACCGACACTCAAATGTGTTCCTTGCGACTGTTTCTAGCTAAAGTCTCTCATATCCAAAGCATCATAACTCAGTGACCTGAACAGTCGGCAGATTTGGTCTGGACATCAACCCTCAAGTGCAAAGACCCAAATTTGATTAACAAGAGCTAATTGGACATTGAAACTGCTACGACTGTGCTTGAACATAGGCCTTGGCCACAGGTAAAATCCTGGATAAACGTTTTGGAGCGTTAGAGCTTTTGTTGTTGTTCTGGGCTGAATTTTACCAGCGCTTTTATCTTTATGGATAATATCGTGCCGGGTTGGGGGTTAGAGGGTGGGGTTTAGAGGTTAGGTAGGGGAGTCAAGCGTTAAGCATTCCCTATTTACTTCACGCCTATAATACTGTTTGATAACCCATATATTGTCATCAACATTAATTGATGAAAACATTTTTTGACAACAGTGGTGCAAGGATCAATGGTGGTAGTGGTGATAGTAGTGGTGGTGGTGGTGGTGGTGGTGGTGGTGGTGGTGGTGGTGGTGGTGGTGGTGGTGGTGGTGGTGGTGGTGGTGGTGGTGGTGGTGGTGGTGGTGATAGTGGTGGTGGTGGTGGTGATAGTGGTGGTGGTGGTGGTGGTGGTGGTGGTGGTGGTGGTGGTGGTGGTGGTGGTGGTGGTGGTGGTGGTGGTGGTGGTGGTGGTGGTGGTGGTGGTGGTGGTGGTGGTAGGGGTGAGAGTGACGGTGGTGGTGGTGGTAACAGTGGTGACAGTAGTTTCTCTTAGGGTGAAAGGGATCAAAGTATTTGGG
>NC_134784.1:74007399-74012399 GCF_046742065.1 Oratosquilla oratoria
CCTTCTCTCCCCCCTTCCCCCTTCCCCCTCCCATCTCCTCCCCTCTCCCATCTCCTCCCCCCTCCTCTCTTCCAGTGATTGAGATGCAAATGAGGGGCAACTTGTACAGACCGACTTAGCGACATATTTACTTCGACTATCCAACAACCCAAAGTTTTTGTCTACCTTTCCCCCCTTTCCCCCCTTTCCCTCCTTCCCCCTTTCCCTCATTCCCCCCTTCCCCCTCCCCCTTTCCTTTTGATCCCCCCACCCTCCTTCTCCTACACCCCCAATGTTTTGGAGAAAAATAAAATCAACTTTATGTTTGCGGCTGATTTTATCTTTATGCGAAGCTATGTAGACTAGTTTTGGTATGTATGTTAAAGTTACATGTCATTTCTTGGGGTGAATATCAATACAAATAACTATACAAACACAATCATAAATCAGCTTAATGGCAGACGCGTACGCAGTCACATTCTTTCCATCACACACACACACACACACACACACACACACACACACACACACACACACACACACACACACACACATATATATATATATATATATATATATTGCACATACACACGTATTATTTGCACACAAATATTGTACACACTGCACATACATGTACATGCATGTACACAGGCAAGTGGACATACATATGTACACTTTTACATGTTCACACTCACATATATATGTTCATATGTAGGGATTCACATGTGCGCATACACTGTGAATATCACATACACACATACATGTACATATACACACATGTACACGTACATACAACTGCATGCACACAAAAACGCCGAACGAACGGAATTGGAGAAATCATTTTTACTGGAGAGTAATGTACCAGACGCTGAGGAAATGGTATTCGAAAAAGATGTTAAAAAACGAAGACAATGTAATGAAATTGAGGGAAGCATCTAAGTCTAAATAAAAATATTCTTCTAAAAAACGCTGTGGAAGTCGGGGAGAGGTGGTATTACGGTGACACTTTGTCCTAAAAATATTCTTGAAAAAGCGCTTGGGTAAGTCGGGGTCAGGTGGTATTCTTCTTCTTCTTCTTCTTCTTCTTCTTCTTCTTCTTCTTCTTCTTCTTCTTCTTCTTCTTCTTCTTCTTCATCTTCTTCTTCTTCTCCTTCTTCGCGTTCCTCTTCTTCTTCTTCTTCTTCTTCTTCTTCTTCTTCTTCTTCTTCTTCTTCTTCTTCTTCTTCGCGTTCTTCTTCTTCGCGTTCTTTTTCGCGTTCTTCTTCGCATTCTTCTTCTTCTTCTTCTTCTTTGCGTTCTTCTTCTTCAGGTTCTTCTTCGCGTTCTTCTTCGCGTTCTTCTCCCTCGTGTTCTTCTTCCTCGCGTTCTTCTTCGCGTTCTTCTTCGCGTTCTTCTTCGCATTCTATATTGTGTTCTTCTTCGCGTTCTTCTTCGCGTTCTTCTTCGCGTTCTTCTTCCTCGCGTTCTTCTTCGCGTTCTTCTTCGCGATCTTCTTCGTGCTGGGGATCCCGTGTTGGTGTTTCGCCCCGAGGCCGAGGACGAAGGGGAAAACGAGGAATTAGAGCGCGGAAAGCTGCGGCCGTAGACCGCTGTTTGCGCAGCCAAGCCTCCGGCGAAGCCGGGAAGGGCGAAGCCCGCGGCTTGTATATCAATAAAGAAAATTTAGTATCTGCTAGATGGGAGGTAAACGACTATTTGATGAGAGAGAATCTTGACACTGTCTAATCAAAAATAATTTCTAAGGAGATTTAGATATTCAATAAGTTGACGTGATGTATGGTAAAGGAATAGAAACAACAAAAATGTGATGATGGTAGTAAAGAAGAGTTTAAAGATGGGTGAGGAGGTACTGGAAGAAGGAAAGACTGATTTACTTAAAAAAAAAAAAAAAAAAAAAAAAAAAAAAAAACACAAGCCTGGACAAATCATCGACATGAAACGTTGGTTACATATAATATGACATATTTTCTTTCTTAGCTTGTCTCAACTGTCATCAAGTTTTCTAAATCTCGTGGAGCTTATAAGTTCTCATTTCTCTCCCGTCAACGGAAGCTCTTATCTGAGAGGGACGATGTCATAGACTTGCAAAATTAGTTCATTCTATTGAGACACCACCGTTTAGAAATGTCTAATATTCGAAAAAACAATATAGAAAATGCGCAACAACTGACAAAAATATTTGATATTCTTGTAAATTTTCAACGATAAAAGGTATTAGATAAGCTTTTGATATAGGCGTTCCTAATGCACTGATGATATAAGGTTTAAAGTTCACCACTCACCATCCCTTTCCCATGTGGTGGAAAGTGAGAAACCACTGGTATGTCAAAGCCTTGTCCTTTACGGAAGCCTTTTTTTTTTTTTTGGGGGGGGGGGGGATCGCATCACTGCCTGGCCACGGCTACCGGGATCCAACGTCGTAGACCTCAGAAATTGAAAATACTCATGAGTTCAAGAAAGTACCGCGCGGTCTTTATAGCACTGATAGAAATAGAAATTTCCAGTTCGGTGCGTAATTATTCTCACAATCATAATTTTTTGCTGACCCTTCTAACTCTGGACCCTAGATATATTCTTGCTAACACAGAACCGGGAATCTCCTGGGTAATTAGTAATAATGAATGCATATCACTTCTGTGGGAGATATATTCATAACGATAACAGTGCCCCCACAAAGGATTACAAAGGCGGAGCATGCCGACAGGAGACCTTTTGGTCCATATCTAGGTCGGATGTGAAAAAAAATCATAATAATGATAAATCAATAAATAAAAAATTATAATAATGTAAATAACAAATAAAAAAAAATGATCCTTCACACAGAATCAATCTATGTTCCTCATCCACCCTTTTTTTATCCCGGCCCCCCATCTTCTCCGATCCTACTCCTGTTTCCATTTTTTCTCGGTTATGTTTATTTATATTTTGTTTGTTGCTGTGAGTTTCGTTCTCTACGTGTCCACCTTCTGGCCTCACATTTACCTTTTCACACTTCTTTCTCTAATATCTTCGTTTCGAGTTCATCATTCCTGTTCATTTCTCTATCTTCTAATCACGTTTATATGTGTTGGTGGCGTAGTTGAAAGCGTGCTGGTCTCACTATCGCCCAGTTGTGGGTCCTAATGCCGCATTTTTTCCCCCGATTCCCAGCAATAAGGTAAAAATTTCCTAATACAAATGTTGGATATTTCCAGCAAGATGTTTGTGATCATTTGCTCTTTATAATAATGGATCAGAACAAATAGATGGTCAAATAAATACAAACAAACAAATTAGCAAAAATAAATAGAAAAGTGAATAAGTAACTAAACAAATAAACGAATAAAGAAACAGGTAAAAATAAACAAACAAAAGATTAGATAAATAAATTAATTGATAAATGCATATAGGTGAATAGGTAAATAAACAAGTAAATATCGACAGATACCAATATAGTGAATACATCAGTTACCCAAAATAACGAGTTATTTAATTATCCGAAATTAATTATTCAATTATCCAAGCAAGCAAGCACTCAGTTAAGCAATTACGAAACCTGATCAATAAATAGACAAAGACATAAGAACGACCAATTCAATGAATTAATTAGTAATTCAAAACGCGTGAATAAACCATTGATAATATTTCGATCATGTACTCCATGCAGTACATACGTGTAATATTCATTGATTCGTGCATGACCAAATTAGATTAAATGCTTGACCGGCTTCTGTTTAATTAAAGAGAGATGAAGCTGACATCACCTAGCAACCCAGACACAAAGGAAGGACATGTGGTTGACGACATTTTTTTTACATGTTAGAAACATGATTGTAACTTGTTGGCGGCAAGTTTGCAGCAAGGCTATGGGAAGCTTAAAAATATTCAGTTTGTGAAATATCCTTCTGTTCAAGTACTTAACTCCTTCCTGATGATCTTTATATATTTTATTCTAGCTAACGTCAGATAACTTTATTCAGCTTACCTCAAACCCTATTCAGTCGGTAGAGTTATGTAATCTCCCCTAGAACTATCCTTGATTATGCGAGAGAAAATATTAATGAAAGAAAAACAATAGAAACTAATAACAGCGGCAGGATTTAGGCACGTCCTGGCCAGACTAACATAAAGGTAACTTGAGCTTACGATAGGTCGTTGATAAGTCGTTTCGGCCGAATCTGGGGCGAGCATAATACCCAAGATCCTGTTTTATGAGGTCAAGGACGTATATGCAATCTGGTAAGAATGATTTGGCAGATGCCTGTATTCTAAAAATATATATATATAAATATTAAGGGGATATACACTCACGAACAATAGTTTTGACTCACCCAGAGTTTTTCATTGTACTTAACTTTAATTCTATGTCTGACAACTTTGAGAGTAATTTTGGGATGCTTGTATTTTGAGGAATATTAAGGAGACGTACAGTCGCGTTCAAAAGTTTTGACCCATCAAAAGTCTTTTATGATACTAAGATCTAATTCTTTGTCTGACAACATTTGAGGATGATTTTGTAGATGTACAGTCGCGTTCAAAAGTTTTGTCCCATCAAAAGTCTTTTATGGTACTAAGATCTAATTCTTTGTCTGACAACATTTGAGGATGATTTTGGAGATGACGAAGTTTTAAGAAACGAGCCCCGGGCTGTGCCCGTCTGGGCTTTGCCGGGGGTCTCGGCTTTGCCTTTAGTGGCTATTGCCAGCTAGTTCCTTTAGCGCAACGCGCGATCCCACATTATCATTTTCTCCATCACCATCACATTCATCATCATCATCATCACCATCATCATCTCTATTATCATCACCATCTTCATCACCCATGCAACATTTCAGATTTCGATTATTTCTACAAACTATTATTTTATGCACTATAATATATCAAATGTTTTGACACACATAGAGATTTTAACTATACAAAATTCAAATTCTATTTATAAAAATTACAGAAATGTAAGTTAGATACTACATATGCAAATAGATGACGTACTCGACAAAAAGAAAAAGAAAATTATATCAACAAATTTTAGGACTGTACCGTGG
>NC_134784.1:74022399-74024899 GCF_046742065.1 Oratosquilla oratoria
ACGCTGCAAGTAGGAACCCTATAAACTGGTCGACCAGCGAGAATCTATGTTATTCAGTATAAGATATGAATATAACATACTCGTATTTAAACATAACATATTTTAAAAGATTTGCCTTTCACGAAAAGGACTAGGAGACACTGAAATGTAACAGAGGACCTTTGCCCTAAAAGCTTGACCTATCAGGGCAAGTGGACATCACTACCAACCCTTGGAGGGACCTTATGCCCTCGTTATTTACAGTCAATAACTATACTGTCATTGATGTCACTGATAATTTTTGGCTTCTTACTATCAACCAAATCTCCTATACACTCTAGGGACCTTAGCGTTATCGAACACGCCCAGCAATATTGAAAAATACTTGAAATATTGCCAATAAATATTGCATAACGGCCCTTAAATTAAATGGTAGCTTATGCAGAAAGACGCATAGAGTACCACACTCCCTTCCCTTAATAAACATGTCTTCTATAATAAAACATTTAGATTATGTCGCCATAGCAAAAATGCAAGATGATTTTCATTAACTAATGTTATCCTCATTCTGGGTAAGAAGAAAATCTAAATTTGATTGTAATTTTTTTTTGTGTGTGTGTGCATTGTGCCAATATAGACGAGTTATATATGACTACATCTGGCAAACCGCTTTGCAGACTTCTCTCTTTTCTAGTTGTAAGTATAATATTTCCCATAAACAATGAACCATTACAGTGATATGTTTGCTAATTAAGTAATAAATATAGCATATGTATATATATATATATATATATGTATATATATATATATGTATATATATATATATATAATATATATTAGTATACTGTAATGCTCGAATGATATATTTGATATACACAGGAGATGAGTTAAGCGTTAGAAGTTGCCAATTAGTATTTTCCCACAATCGATCGTCTTTTGTCTTTTTAATTTGCGACACCACAAATATTTAAGCACTAACAATATACATATTCTCAGTTTTCTTACCTTATATTTTCTGAAGGTTTATTGCGATTCGTTTCTGGATTGTCCTAGCCTAAAAATAAAAACAAAATTGCAGTTGTCACTTATTGAAAAAAAGTAAAATACCATAGAAATTATTCCACATAATAGGGGTAATTTGTCAAAGCTTATAAGGAACGATTAACGTTGTAATATTACCATAATCAATATTCAGTTTTCCATCTAAATTTCCATCTAATCTAGGTATTGTTTAGAACACATTCTCCGTCTCCTAACATTCTAACGAAACTTAGATTACAGAATATTATACCCATAATTTAAGGGGTGTGTATTTTAATTATATCTAATACAAAAATACAAATTCCCTTTTGCATTTACATTTCATAAGAAAAAATAAAGTCTGTTTTTCATTTAGATTAGATAAAAGAACATAGTCTGTATTTCACTTAGATAGGATAGGAAAATATAGTCTTCAAGTTATGACTGTTTTGAAACCGCAACCAGTGACGTCATATCGTCGTGGAAATCCTAAAAGCATCAAATCTTTCACTACAGAATTTTATCATGGCGATGATTTTAAGGAACCTATTTTCATTTGAATTCATCAAGAAAATATATAACAACTTGTGTTTATAATTATGTAATATGTAAATAAAATTTTGCACAGTTGAAAAAAGTGAATTTAGTCAAATATGATGGAATTAACATGCAGTCAATTATACAGATTAGAGACACTATTCCCAAATGTTATCATAACGAAATCAGACATATATGAAACAATATATATTCCCGCATAATTAGTTAACTTGGCTCCACTATTTCCCTCACTCTCTCTCTCTCTCTCTCTCTCTCTCTCTCTCTCTCTCTCTCTCTCTCTCTCTCTCTCTCTCTCTCTCTCTCTCTCTCTCTCTCTTTACACCACAACATAAAACCAATGAAGCAAAATTCAGACATTCCTTAACGTTCTATTCTTGTGCAGTGACTCTTGAGTCCTTTAGTCGTTTATTACCCGCTGTTTGACGACACCACTGAACCAGCGGATCTTCTAACATTCAAAACCTCTTCCGCTGCTACGCGCCTCCTGGTGTAATCTCCTCACCTTCGTCAAGACTGGATGCAACATTTCCGATGTCTACGAAAGTAAATACTGAGGTGATTGGAGTTCCCCTCACACCCTCTGCCGAATAAAATCGCCTGATGGTAGCTAGAATACACAATGTTAATGATATAGCATAACTAAGGCTTATGATTGCCTGAAATGTCCATGCAGTTATGCACACAGACACACACACACACACACACACACACACACACACACATACACACACACACTCACACACACACACACACACACACACACACACACACAAATACACACACACACACACGCACACACACACACACACACACACACACATATATATATATGTATATATATATATATATATATATATATATATATATATATATATATATATATATATATGCGGTATGTTCAATAAGTAATGAGATAATGTCAGGCGAGACATTAAATATGATT
>NC_134784.1:74032399-74044899 GCF_046742065.1 Oratosquilla oratoria
GCTTTCCATATGGTACTAGCTGTGTTACATTATAAGGTGTAACAGCCATTTGGCACAGGGTAACAAAGAGAGGCAAAGAATAGCAGAGTGATTTAGATTTCTGTTTATAAGTGAATAGTACAATAGTATGTTTAAGGGATACAAATCTTCAGGGTATTTTTCTTTTTTTCAAAATTAGTGTTAATATGATATCAGTGTTGATGAGCAAACCTGACATAACTTGACTTCACCTATCCTAACCTAACCTAATCTATCCCAACCTAGTCTTTTCTGTCGCGGGTGTCACCTTTGCAAAATAATTCTCATTTCTTAAGTAAATTTAGATACTGCAAAACATACGCACCCAATAGATAAAAATGGAAAACAAGAAAGTAGAAGAAAAATTATAAAAAAAAAAATCCGGATAAAAATAATGTTACACTTGCCAAAGCCAATGGCACAAAAACTACATTTCAACATGTAAGAAGTTCAGAGTTCTTGGACAGATTCTTGGAAAGAAACACAAGGTTGGGGTAACATGTAAAGGAAAGAATTAAGATTGTGTATCTTTGCGGTTTGGAAAAGCCAAAGAAACACTGGAGAATAAAAGCAAACACAGATTTCGTACAGGATTTGGAAAGACAAATGCAGAGTCGACTGAGGGGGAAACTGCTGAGGAAGGAGAAGACGATGAATACCAAGATGTTGTTGAAAGAGAGGTATGAGGACCTGCAAAACCTTCAGGTGTAAGAGGGTCTAACGGTTTGTCGAACGCGGTTCGACAGACACGTGTTTAAAGTGATGTGTGAACGTGTGAACGGGGTATTTGGGGTTTAACCAACGTGTTCGACAACCAAATACCCCGTTCACACGTTCACACATCACATTAAACACGTGTCTGTCGAACCGCGTTCGACGAACCGTTAGTCCGTGTAAATCCCCTCTAAGAAACGTTAGTAGAGTAGTGGAAATGTAATACCATATATGGTTAAAAGTCTACAGAGTTAGTCACCACGTGTGTTGCTTTACTCTATGCTCAGGTAATGAAGAGATTTTTTTTTTTTTTTTGTCCTGATGGGTCTTTCAAGATTTTACTCTGGCTAACACAATGTGATTTTATGCATCAATTACTCAAATAATTTTATTTATTTATTCATTTACCTATTTATTTGATTATTCATTCATTTAGTTATTTTCGTTTGTTTATATTCTTATTCATCTATTTACATTTTATATCTTTGTTTATTTACTTATTCATTATTGACATTTGTTTTTTTATCTGCTAGGTACTGTATATGTATCTACATTTTATATATGTATTCATTTTTTTCATCTGTTTTTTATACTTTACCAACTAGTTTATGTTTTTTGGCCACTAAATGATTTATAAACTGTTCTTTTATTTTCTATTTAATGATTAATTTATTCGTTTGGTTACTTATCTATTACTGTTCGGACATTGGGGCTTTTTTCATGTAATTAAAACATATTCTAACCTATTCTGAGTATCTCAAAATTATCCGAATATTCTTAAAGATGTCCGAACTCAAATGATTTTTTTTTTTTTTTTTTTAGAACATTAGATTGTCTATAATGACGTTGACTTCTTTATATGTTCAATATTAATCAAACGAAATGATATGACGAACAGTGAGGTCGAAGAAGTCTTTTGATAGTCCTATTATTGTCTTTGATGCTAATACATCCTATTCCAGATTCGGGTTCAAAGGATGACTTCGCAAAGGCCACATGTTCTAACAAAGCTAATCGAGAATAACGTCAAGAAGTCTTTGTCCAAGTTATATTAATGGTATTCCATGAATGTAGACAAGTCTTTTTTAAGGTCTCAAAGTGGATCATTAAGGTATCAATTATGAATTAAGATATCTAATATGAATTAAGGTCTTCTATGTACATCAAGGTCTTCAATATAAATTACGGTTTCGTGTAATCAAGTGAGAAAAGGTCTCTGGTAATGAGGTCAATTACTAAAGGTTTGGATATGGGTTAAGATCTCAAAGTGGATCATTAAAGTCAGCGATATGAATTAAGTTCACCATGAATTAAGGTTTCATACAATCAAGTAGTTTGTTTAGATATTCAATATGATTTAAGGCTTGAATATTGATTAAGTTCTCAAAGTGTATTATCAAGGTCATCAATATGAATCAAGGTTTCATGTGATCAAATGATTTGTTAAGGTCTTTATTATGAACTAAGGTCTTGAATATGAATTAAGGTTTTATAAAACTAAGTAGATCGTCCATAGAGAAAGGATTACAAAGGATTACAAAGGAGGAGCATGCCGACAGGAGACCTTTTGGTCCATAACTAGGTCGGATGCGAAAAAATATATAATAATGATAAATAAATCAAAGAAAAATAAATAAGAATTATAATAATATAAATAATAATAAATAAAATAAATAAATGCATAGGTATAGTTAAATAATAAACAAATAGGTAAATAGTAAATAATGATAAATTCACAGATAACTAAGAATAAATAAAAACAAGCAGATAATAATAAACAAACAAATGATAACAAATAAACAAATAATATAAAATAAATGGCGGTCATTACAGCATCTTGCTTAGGTGTTGATCTAAGCAAACCTTAAATCTTTGAACTGAACTATATTACACTGCTTCTGCAGGAAGTTTGTTCCATTCATTAACTACACGGTTGGCAAAGTTGTTTCTAACTACTTCCAAATTAAATCTATTTCCTGACAGTTTGAGGCCATTATTTCTTGTCGGATTCTCATTCAGTGTGAACATTTTGTCACTTTTGATATTGTCAATTTCTTTTAAAACCTTAAAGACCTGTATCAAGTCACCTCTGAGTCTACGCTTTTTTAGGGAAAACAGATTCATATGTTTTAGTCGATTTTCGTATGATTTATTTTTTATATTTGGAATCAGTTTTGTGGCTCGCCGTTGTACTTTTTCCAATCTGTCAATGTCTTTAATGAGGTTTGGTGATCATACGGAAACAGTATATTCCAAACGTGAACGAACTAACGATCTATATAGCATGTTCATGAGAGATGAACTTTTGAGATCAAAAGATCGCGCAATCAATCCTAAAATCTTGTTTGCTTTCTCAGAGGCTGAAATACACTGCTTAGATGATTTGAGATCGTTACTGATAATTACGCCGAGATCCTTTCACTATCTACTTTTGTTAACGAATTTCCAAATAACTTGTAATCATACTTACTGTTATTTTTACCTATGTGCATAACCTTACATTTACTTGTGTTGAATTTCATTAGCCACTTTTCAGACCATTGATGTAATTTATCTAAATCTTCTTGAATGTCTAATCGATTTAAGTGATCATTTGCTATTCTGCACAGTTTTGTGTCATCAGCAAATTTGGAGACAATAGGTTTTAGTCCGTGGTCTATATCATTTATACATACTATGAATAGAATTGGCCCAAGAACAGAATCCTGAGGAACTCCACTCGTAACATTTTTCCATCAAGAAATTTTGCCATTTCAAACAACTCTCTATTTTCTAGTCTAACTTAATGGGCTATCACTTACTGAGTTAAAATAGTTGTTTAAGATATCACATATTCCTTCATTTGAATATTCAAGTTGACCGTCAGCAAATAATAGTGGGCCAATGTGATTCCTAATAACCTTTTATCTCTACAGCTCGATCAGACATTTTCATTTGTAGTTATATATAAATTTTCATTAGCGTCACCATATGTATTTGCGTTTTAATTTGAAATTGTATTTGTATCTATACTCACATGTATCCAAAACATTTACGTTAATATGAAATTTACAGATCACCGAAGATGTCCATAAAGACGACGACGTTTAGAATTCGTATCTTATTTTCCCAGTGATTTTTTAGTAAATTGAATGTATTTGATATTATATTATCATTTTTACTATTGCTTCGGCTGATTCACACATCAGGTGTACAGAGAATGAGAACAAGGGTAAGCTCAAGGAAAAGGTGAGTGGATGAGGTAAGCAAGCGTTATCGGGCTGTCGAACAAGAGAAAACGTGCGTGAATGACAAAGAAACCTGAGGTGCAGACTGAGGTACGAGTAAGGATCTGTTTCATGAGAGGGGTATATTGGGGATATACAGGCGGTATCGTGATGAGATGCACCATTTTCGTGTACTCTAATTAGGGATAGATGAATGGGAGGCGTGTGACCTAATCGAAAGGAAAATGCTCCTCTCTCATGTACAGTGAAAGACGAAACTATCTTTACAAGTTTGTCTGAAGATTGATCAAACATGGCGAAATATTATGAGAATCAGCTAGAAATCAACAGTGTTTTTTCTGTCTCTCATAAAATGTCGACATATTTAATCCATTTTCGGACAAACCTGAAAAGATAGTTTTGTCTCTCACTGTACACGCACCTCGCAAAGCGAGTAGTGGGTAACCATGATCATTTATGTATAAGAATTACAATGGCTACATTCGCCACCAAATGTTACTACCGTCATCGTCTTTATTTGTCAATACTGTTATAATTCATTCTAAACATGGTCATTATCATTACACTTTTTCCAGGTTAGTTTTTCCAACATCGATAAATAATTGTACAAAAAATGAATGTAATATCATAAGATATGTACAGTACTTGAGGATGACTAGAATTATATATAGTACGACACCAGTTATTATGATGGCTCCTATAATGACAGGTTTTGTTTTATTGTTACAGCAAATGTACATAGATAATCACGCTTACCATATATGTTGCCACATATCTACGATATCGTAATGTTGCAACATGGTTAGTATAGAAAATATACACTTTCCTCTCTCACTGTTTAATTTCTGTGAAATGTATTAATCTAGTTGTGATTGTGTTGCCTTTTTTGAGGAGTTTTATTCCGGCTGACGACAGACAATTTTATTCAAATGGAGTAAGAATTTCCCTAATGTTGTTCTGCTTAATTCCAGATAATCTTATTCCCCTCAAAATGTCTCTTCATATATGGGATTCATTCCAACATCAAACTACCCTCTACACCTACAAGTTAAAAACAAAATCTCTCTTTGTCCAAACCCTTTACCTTTGTGAAATTGCTTTTACTTCTTTTGTTGTCTTCTCGTCTCCATATGCCCTTCTTTGCTTTAGGATTGCGAGACTTTCGGCTATTGGCACCCGGGACCTTTTAGTAGGCCCTGCAGTTTTACTGCCTCTCACAGTGCCGACGCGCCGACTTCTGCTGTCTGAGGTCCGCGCCGGGCTTGTCTTGTTTGTATGCCACTGGTAAAAGTCTTGGTTGTTTGCCGGATGACGTGGGGATGTTCTTTATATTTTTGTTTTTATTTTTATGTATCTTTTTTATCTTGTTTCATACACTGGTAAAAAGGATGGAAAAATTAGCGTAAATCAGAAATCAGCAGAGGAATGCTGTGGTGACAAGACAAAGGAGATACTGATTTTTTTGTTGTTGTTTTTTTCTTATTCTATTTCATTTTCTTATATTTTATTCTGGTTTGGTTGAGATTTGTGTTTTACATCTATGAGTTAAGCCAATACTAAAGTGGCTTTCTTCAATATGTATCTACTTCTATTCTTTTCTGTTCAATCATTCATTCATCTATCCATTATCTGTCTCATATATAGATTGATCAATATATCTATTTATCCATTCATATATTTATCTATTTTTGTATTTTGTATTTTTTCACCATTTACCTATTTGTTAACATTTCATTCATACATTTTTCTACTTTATCACATTTTACCTTATCTTAATCTATTTACATGTTTGCTTATTAATTGTTTGTTTATCAATTCATTCATCTACTCATATAATTAATCGTTTGTTATCTTTGATGCCGGTTATTGGACGCTGACGCAAGACATCAAAGCTCACACTAGGAAACTCCAAATCTGAGGAACTCTGTGACTCTGAAAGACCTTTACCTCTACACTGAATAGAAGTTCCTGGACTTCGATCATCTGCCAATAACCACAATAAAATCCTTGAAGTTGCTGAACTCGTTCTTTTGGATAATGGTTCCATCACAAAAAAGGTGGAACAAAATAAAATAGAATAAAACAAAATTGAATCAGAGTTAAATAAAGAAATTAGATAAAATTATATTACGTGATTTAAAATAAAACAAAACAGAATAAAACAAAATAAAACGGACTAAAGTAAAACATAATAAAATAAGATAGAATAAAATAAACAAAATAAAATAAAACAAATAAGATCAAATAAATAGATGAAATAAAAGGAGATAAAACAAAATGAAGCAAATATTAAAAAAATAAGATAGTATAAATCAAAATAGAATAAAGATATTTACACAAAAAAATATGTTCGGGAGTTGCTATTGACTGAATTCAGTCGTCTGCCGTTAGCCAAGACAAGCTCTCTGAAGGTACTAAATATATCCTTGAAAGAAGTTAAACCATAAGCAATTACATATATAAAAATTGTCTGCGGTAGTGTAATTCCATTTGTACGTAAGACGCTTTCAGTAGACTCCTCGCTATTTTCTTCTTCAGATCCATTGATTACAAAGGACGCCAAGTGTCAAAAAAATCTTTTTAGTTTTTAATATATTTTTGGTTTTCGATCCTTCCAGGTAGTCCTTTATATCGTTCTTAGAACCGTTGTATTGTATCTGGAACATTGGAGATTTCTAAATGGATTGTATTTTATCTCGATTGTATTATCTGCATAACGCTTTCACAACTATTGCGTCAAATTTAGAACTTTTAGGGATTATATTTTGGTTATTATTGAAGTATGATTCAATTCAGCCTGGGGCATTCATTCCCAAATGGGATTGAATTTTTGTAATTATGAAAATAAAATCTAGATTTTTGTTTTAGTGTTCATTGGTGCGGATATGATATTAAACGTTGCTAAGTTATTTTAGTAAACGTTTATGTGGATATAATATGATTTTTTTTTTATTGCACATTAGTATTGACACAACATCAATTGTTTCTAAGAATTATTTTGAAAAGGGACAAACTGGAAAAAACAATTGACATCTGAAGGGAATAGTTACCTTTTTTATATATACCGTTATAGACCATCATCGCTTGCCAATGTTGTCATCATTGGAAAAGCGATTCCCAACGGGTTTGTTTTGATTCTGTTTCGAGCGTTTCCAAGTAAATCTAATATGTATATTTTTGTGTGGTTTTCATGCATTCCTTCGTGAGAAATTCTTGTTTCCGGACAATTTCAATCAAATTTGGTTTTGAGTGTTTTGGGACACTCTTCGCCTGAATTTTGCAAAGGGGCTTTGTCTGCGAAAGACGCGATTGGCCGTTTTCGGTTATTCTGTTGGTGGAGTTTCTGCAATTGACCTCGACTTCCGCCTTTACTCTTCCGGGTCCTAAAGGCGTTTTATTTTTATTTATTTATTTATTTATCTATTTATTTATTTATTCATTTGTTTGTTTGTTTTTCTTCATATTTTTATGGGGCACAGCTACGAGACACACACACACACACACACATACACTCCAATAATGTTTGCTATATATATAAATGACATGGATGAAGGTGTGGAATGTTATATAAACTTCTTTGCAGATGACGCAAAACTACTAAAGAAAGTAAGCACAGAAAAAGAATGTGAATCACTGCTGAGAGACTTGGACAAAGTCTGCGAATAGAGTCAAAAGTGGGAAGTGAACTTCAACACCAAGAAACGCAGTATAATGGAGTTTGGAAAAAGTAAAAGAATATATATATATCAGGACAATATAAAATCGGTACAAATGAAGTAAAAAAAATTAGCTCCGGAAAGGACTTAGGAGTAATTATTAACAAAGCCATGTCACCAGACAAGCATATAAACAAAATAATTGGAGAATCCTACAATTTACTAAGATCGATAAAGGTGGCTTTAATTACTTGGATGAAATAATGGTAAAAGAAAATATTAATCAAAGTGATAAGACCAAGATTGGAGTACGTTGCGACACTATGGACATCCAGCACAAAAAAGAATATAAAGAAATTACAAAGAATCCAACGTCAGGGTTGAACAATTTCATCTGCTGACATTAGATGAGGAAATGATAATAAGGGGACAAAGAAAATATAATACTTGGTAAAAAGTAGCTCAGAATTTGATGAATCCATGAGATATTTCTCCAAAACTACCAAAAGGATATAAGATAGAGGAATTTCATTTGGGCAATGGACTTTTGTATAGAAAAACAGTTGTAAGTAGGAAGGATATTTCCAGGGTTCCATTGAATCAGTTTGTAATTCCACAAAATCTTGTACAAGAGGTATGGAAATTACTTCATGAAAGTGATTGTAGTTTTCACCCAGGAAAGGATAAAACTTATAGACAAGCACAATTTAAATACTAATGGCCAGGTATGAAGAAAGATATTAAAGCACATAGAGAAAATTGATTTAAATGTGCTGAGATAAAAGGAAATACACCTAAACCTTCTCCTATGCTATCATATTCCATTCCGCAGAAACCTTGGGAAAGAGTTCACTTAGATAAACTGGAGCTACCCATGACTGAAAATGGATAGAGATATATATTTGTTGACATTGATTATCTTTCAAGATTTTGTATTTTACAACCCATACCAAAAAAGAGGGTTGAAACAATTGCTTCAGTAATCTATAATCAGATAATCTGTAATTTCACTTCTCCTAAGATCTTAGTTTCAGACTATGGTACTGAATTTAATAACAAAATCTTGGAAGAATTATATAAGTTAAGATAGACAGAGTTAATATTCAAGTGAATCATCCTCAGAGCAATGGAGTTGTAGATATGTTAAATAAGAAAGTTCTCAGTTGTCTTAGAGGTTTGATAAGCCCATATAGTTTAACTTGGAATAGTTGGATTCCTTGTATTAAATGTGCACTTAATAACCAAATCAACATAACTACAGGTGGATCATAACATTTCATCATCTCTGAAGGAAGACAAAATTCTCCCATATGACATTCTGATTGCAGAACCAAAAGCAGTGTATAATATAGATGATTATATCTCAAATAGGATACATACATTTCAAGCCATACACCAAAGAGTTAGGGAACACATGAAAAATTATACACAAGAGATGAAGAATCAACACTACAAAATAGCACATAAAATAGAATTACAAATAGGAGATTTGGTCATGGTCAAAATGCATAGAGTCAGTAATAAACTTTCACCTAGATACTCAGGTTCATATAGAATAATTGATTTTTCAGGTGGAAATACTCGTAAATGCAAGATCTTACACTTAGAAGCTATGGAAGTGTCATTTAGACATGTAGATGATTGCAAAATGACAAGGATAGAACTTGATGATGATGATAATTTTGATATTAAGAATTGTAAAACAACAACTCTTTTTGAAGGAGAAGAAACGCTATATAAGTTCTTTTGGGGAAATTTTGCGTTCTGATGAGTATCAGGAATATGTGTATAGTCTCATGGATGAATTACACATATATTGACGATTTTTATAGATGAAGACTGGGTTTATTATAATATTGTGTATAGTGCATTCCTGGGATTGGAAACCTGTGCGACCCAAAGCCTTGGTCAGTCATGAAAACCTGGAGCCTTGCCAATGTATATAAACTATGCCATTAAGTATTGTAAGATTATACTTTTTTTGTGTGTGTTCATGAAGTATTGAGAAAATCTTGTGAAGCTTCATTACAAAACGAGAGTTGTAAACCCGGTTACTGAAAGTAACTTTTTTTTTTTTTTCTTAACAAGACCAGTGTGTCTATTATTTGTCCGGAATTGAACCCAAATATGGAATCAGTTGAGGACACTCTCTCAGTTTCTGACAACTGTGAAATACATGCAGGCACACTCCCCACTATTGCTAACACCCTTAATACTGTGTATTTCACCGAAGTAACATACCTCACAAACATCAAAATCACATTGCCAGAAAACTCTCCACATTTGAAAATAAGAAAACATCCTACACTGAGATCTTCCACAAACAATTCCTAAACGAATTATGTTCTCATTTTAAGTATTCTTTTCCCTTCTTTAGTTGATGCTGCCTTTACATTCTTTATTGTATTCAGGAAGATGAGAATATCTAATACTATTCGTCACTTATTGGCATGAAGTTGTATAAAAAAATACTACAACTGTTATAGATACATTAAAATTATCTGTTCCCATAATTTTGTTTTTATGGATCAATAGGTATTTCGTGTTACAGACCTTTGTACATGTTGAAGTAGTTGCTTATTTATAGCTTATTTTGGGCTACTATTATGCTGATGACGTCATCCATTCAAGGATATTTCATTTTTACCTTGTTTAGCCAATTTATGCAGAAATAAGTTTGATTATTGAGTTAGTTCCTTGTATAAACATTTTTACCAAATGTGTATTTCCAAAATATTGTTGTATGCCAAAGCTCTGTAAGAGGATAGTAGCAAATGCTTGGTCGGGACGACCAAGTGGTAACTGTCAAGGCCTGTAAGAGGCTAATAGAAGTGGGTAGAAAGTGGAGTAGATATTGAGGGTTGTATTTTTATGGTTTGGGTGTTTGTAAACAGCACAGTCCTTAGGCGAGAGGTTGCATAAGTTTGCTCTCAGCGTTATATTTTATAAACAATGGCCGGTGGCTTGATAACCATTGATGACATATAATATGTTTTGCTGATTTATAAACTAAGTTATGTAGAGATTTGAGATTCTTTAAGTAAACAATATTGTACAAATCTGATTAGGGAAAGAGCGGAGAAAATTAAATTGGTTCACGATTGTAAGATTACGCCCTTTGGACAGGATCTAAAACATAAAGTTAAAGATCATTGGGCTAAAGAAACCACAACGTCACTACAAAACTCACCTAGGGCCTAGCTTGTGTTTCGCCTGGGATTCCTTGAGTGATACTCAAAAAGCAAGTGTAAAATTTTGAAGTAGAATATCATGAAAATTCTTCAACAGTTTAATTTAACCCCAATTGAGGACTAAAACTGAATGAAAAGAACTTCAAAAGTAGAGAAGGGAAAGATGAGCTAAAGTGAGAGAAGAGGAGGTTGAAAGATGGCTAGTTGCGCGCTTTTTATAATTTTAAAGGTATTTTCCATGTCATAATGTGGTCTTATTCTATTTTGAATGGATGTTTATGATTTCATTGTGGTAACTAGTCATTCTAGTTTGATCACGATTTCGGGTACAAGACTTTTCTTTAGTAGCTTAGCTTCTTCTTTCACTATGCCTATAGTAAGATTATTTTTGGTGAATAATGTGACGGGATTTCACTTTATATACTTCTGTAGTTTGCCTTCACTGGGGGAGGTCACCGGGATGCCTCCGACCTCGGTTACTGGCGACTTGTCGCAACCTTGGGAGGGACTTGAGATCATCTGCTTATATGTTTAGGTTTGGGCTTAACTCTTTGATGAGTAATTTGCCTAAGATTTTGAGGCATATGTCTTCTTTACATATATCCAATTCCTTGGTGGGGGGTTTTTCTAGAATATTCCTTGTTAGGGCGATACCATGCCCTTTTCTTACATAAATACATACATACACAAACACAAACACACATACACACACACACACACACACACACATATATATATATATATATGTGTGTGTGTGTGTGTGTGTGTGTGTGTGTGTGTGTGTGTGTGTGTGTGTGTGTGTGTGTGTGTGTGTGTGTGTGTGTGTGTGTGTGTGTGTGTGTGTGTGTGTGTGTGTGTAAGTGTGTGTGTGTGTGTGTGTATGTGTGTGCGTGTGTGTGATATAGATATATGATATAGATATAGATATGCTAGAGCTACACACCCTTTGTTTATATTTGAGTAAAATCTCTCCTCCTAGTAGAGTCTTTCTTTATATTACTATCCCTTCTTTAAGCTCTTCCTTTATAACCTTCCTTTACCTTTTCTTTTCCCCTGTGGTAGGTGGAGGGAAGAATTCTACCACCGAGTTTCCCATGCGAGTCGTAAAAAGTGACGAAGTGAGACGAGCGATGTGTCTAGGGATTCTGCTCTCTATATGGTCATCCTTGACTGTGATAGAAGTTTTCATGTCTGTTTACTAAAGGAAACTGACTTTACACTCTATACATATTCGTTCTATGTCAGTTCAGAGGATTTAGTTCAGCTGAGATGAGGTCAGGCTTTGTCCCGAGTATGATTGCTGATAAAGATCACCCGACATATTGGCAGATGTACAAATAAACAAATAGATGATTAAATAAATAAACAAATATATATATATATATATATATATATATATATATATATATATATATATAAACAAATATATAAAGAAATATTTGAATTATTAGATACAAAAATGAATGAATAAATATTTGAATAGATAAACAAATAATAAAATAAATACGTAGATAAATAAACATGCAACTAGATAGATAAGTAATAAAAGATATTGTCGGTGAATATATAAACACAAAAAAATGTATATAAAAATTCTATAAAGAATGTGCTGTTATATTATTGGAATTCTATATGTAGAACTTTAAGAGGGAAAGAGAGAGAGAGAGAGAGAGAGAGAGAGAGAGAGAGAGAGA
>NC_134784.1:74077399-74079899 GCF_046742065.1 Oratosquilla oratoria
CTCCTTCTGCCTAGTCTTCTTTGTTGATGTGACTGTACCATATCGGCATGTGTCAAAACATTCATCTTGACCTCCAGTCTATAGATGTATTTCATATTTTTGACAGGTTTTCATAGCCATATACCATGTACACACAAACACACAAAGAGGAGTTGAAAAGGAATGGAGAAGAGAAGAAATTTGATGATATTGCCTATAACCTAGACTTTGCAAACTGACCTCCATAATATTCTCCCTTACATCCATAAGAATTCTCTCTCCGCTCTTTCTATCCCTATCGTTCTCTATCTCTGCTCTCTAAGCCTACAATCCCTTCTTTCTTTAATGGTTTTCATATTTTTCTCCAAAATAGAGTTTTTGGTTTGTAAATGCTGCCTCGTAGTTTTGCTTCTTCCATGTTTATCCTTTTTCTCGACAAGCATTCTTTTACAAACATCATATACCTTAACTTTGGATGGATCACGTATCTGATTCTTTCTACATCTGAGTCATGCATTATTAAAAATGTTTGTGTTTGTTATTTTCTTTAATGTGTATACATTGTGACGAATGTGGATAGGAGGTAAAGGGAACACGGGCTGAGGGAAATACTTTTATTCAGGAATAAAAGTATTTCCCTCAGCCCGTGTTCCCTTTACCTCCTATCTACATTTTCTTTAATTTTTTTTCCACAACATTTTTCTTTGTCCATCTGGGTCACACATTAATTATCATAAGTGTTTGTTACTTTTATTTTTCCATAGTTCTTTGATCAATTCCTTCTTTCTACATCTGAGTCATACGTTATTATAAATGTTTGTGTTCGTTATTTTCTTTAATCTTTTTTCTATAGTTCTTTGATATTTTTCTCTCTCGATCTGGGTTATACATTAATTATCATAAGTGTTTGTTATTTCAATTTTTTCCATAGTTCTTTGATCAATTTCTTTATATTTTTCACAATATTTTGGTCAATTTCTTCTTCTTAGTTTACTTTTTATGCATCGTTTAAGTTTAATTGCTCCAAAGAATTCTGTACATTTTTATCTTATATTCTCTTTTTCATTCCTTTGCCACATCTTTGATTTCACTTCTTCGGTTCGAGATTTTTCACAGGAATAGAAGCGCCAGATATTTTTTTCTGGAGAGCATAATGGCTGACATTCTAAATTATATAAAAGATTAACTTCTCTGACGTTGATTTTTTTTTTTTTTTTTTGCGTAAATGTCTAGCGGTTCTACCCTTGGCGACATTATCGCACCACAGAATCAAAGGCTTTAACAAGGGTGACACGAACAAGGTCATCATATTAAGACAACAGGGCAGGACTCGCAGTAATGGATTTAGACTGGACAAATTTAGATTTAAGAAGGAAATAGGCAAAAATTGGTTTTTTAATAGGGTGATCATCGAATGGAATAGACTTAGTGGCCATGTAGTGAGCGCTGAAACTATTAGTTGTTTTAAGAAACGATTAGACAACTTTATGGATGGGGATGACAGGTGGTAATGGACATGGAACTGCCTGGTATAGGTCATATGGTCTCTTGCTGTCTCCTTCATTGTTATGTTTTTTATGTAGTCGTAGAGGTAGTAAATATGAAATTTAAATAGGGCGTCAGAACTGAGTGATTGTTGTACTTAAGAGAAATCAGCAATTCATTTTTGAGTGGAGACAAGTCTCCAGTTATAAAAGAGTGCTAAGTGACTCTGGTCCATAAAGGTGTCACTAAAAGACCTAAGATATTGACTGCATAAGAATCTGAGGGTGATACCTTGGTCATTTTCGTGTTCCATGAAAATGGGTCAAGGGCGCACCGACTTCAAAAGTGCACCGAACATAGGTTCTGGCAAGAGGCACACATTAGTGTTTTGTGATTTCATATATTGACGTTTCTTGAGCTTCCGTCCATTCCAACAACCATTGTGTCTTTATTTCTCAAACGGCATGCTCTCTTTCTCTCTCTCTCTCTCGCTCTTTCTTATTCTCTCCTTTTCAAATTATTCCTTCGTTACAATACACATTTGTCCTATTTCCTTTCCTTGTAAGCTTTCTGTGACAATTACGTTCTCTCTTTGCCAACCTTCTCACCTTTATCCTCCTTTGCTCAATCTTCCTTTCATGAAACGGACAAATGCGTGATCAACGTCTCGATATTATTCCACGGTAGACTCTGCAAATGTAATGGTCATCTCGGCGCTGGGAAATATAAGTTCACGGGTGTAAAAAGTTATTACGTAATTAGAACCTCTGCATTGAGCTCCTCTTTGTTTGATATTCACGGGGAAACAAAAGAAACAGGAAACAAAACAAAGAAAAGACGAGAAGGAAGGAATGAAATGAGAAGAGAAAAGGGCAAGAAAGATGAGGGGTGAGACAAAGAGAGAGAGAGAGCAATAAAGATAGGTTAAATGACGTGTGTGTGTGTGTGTGTGTGTGTGTGTGTGTGTGTGTGTGTGTGTGTGTGTGTGTGTGTGTGTGTGTGTGTGTGTGTGTGTGTGTGTGTGTGTGTGTGTGTG
>NC_134784.1:74094899-74097399 GCF_046742065.1 Oratosquilla oratoria
GATTACTGCATGAGTGTGTTTGAAAGTAGATAACACTTGTGAGACTTGGGCGGATTGAAGGTTGAATTCTTCAATGAGGGATAAGATATCTTTCTCAGTCAATGAATTATCAACGGTATTGAATGACAGTTTTGATTACTGCATAAGTGTGTTTGAAAGTAGATAAAACTTGTGAGACTTGAGCGGATTGAAGGTTGAAATCTTCAATGAGGGATAAGGCATCTTTCTCAGTCGATGAATTATCAACGGTATTGAATGAGTGCTTTGTTTGACGTTTTGCTGATTTTGACATGCGGGACACATTTATGAAATAGTGAAATTATACTATTACTACAATCATTCCATAGATCTACACTCTGATCTCCACATTATTATTCATATTGAATGAAATTAACAAAATTATCAACATCAGTAAATAAACTTAATTAGCATAATCTGCATACATATAAAGAATTAGATCTTGTACTAACATCAATGAAAGAGTTCACTAATAACATAGCTGTAATGGAATGATATGCATATACATGGTATATCATATTTATCATGGAATATCCTTTTCATGTCCAATATCGTCAAGATAATTATAAACATCTAATACAATACAATTTCCAGGCTTATATACCTTATTGGAGTGCTCTCTCTCTGATACAGCATTTTCCATTTTATTTACTATTTCTTAACACACCACATTCAAACACATTATATGAATCCCCATTACATTAACATGAGATACATGTTACTCGTTCAGCTGTAATTGAGAGAGAGGACCATCTTCTCTTTTCAAATTCTGTTCGACATCAAAACAAGTTCCAACAATTGATCTGTCGACATATATATGGTCGTAAACATAAACCATACATTATTCATACATCACAAGAAATTAAAGCAAATACATCCTTGAATTTTCATACACTAATTAGAATGTAACACTCTAAAATATATAACATATACGCAGATATGTTCACCTTTTAAAACACTTGTTTGTTTGTTTTTTATCTCTCGCTACGAATAAGATAAGAGAATGAAAGAGAACGGAAAACACAGTGACTATCATACGCAGTATGGTAACACCCTTCCCCTTAAAGACATGATGCAATATTCGGATTGACTCATGCTGAATAGGGAATGCGAGACAAAGTATCAGCTAATACGATCTCCTTTCTTTTAATATACTGAATCACTAAATCATAATCTTGTAACATTAACCTCCATTGGGTTAAACGTTGATTAACATTCTTCATCTTATGCAAAAATACTAAAGGGTTATGATCAGTAAACACAAAAACAGGATATTCGGTTCCTCTCAGATATATATGAAAAGGGCTTAGATTAAGGATTAAAGCTAAAATTTCCTTCTCGACTGTACTTTAGTTTCATTGGTAGGGGAGGAATTTTCTTGAAAAATAACATATCGGATGGTCGATATTCTCTTTCTCCTGAACCCAAACCCCTTCTGCTCCAATATCACTTGCATCCACATAAAGCTTATATGGTTTCTCAAAATCAGGAGTGACAAGTATAGGGTCACTTATTAACATCCTCTTAATATTTACAAAAGCTTCCTCACAATGGGTTTTCCACGCAAATCTTACATCTTTAGACAACAGCCTGGTCAATAGTAGGGCAACAGTGGAAAAATTCTTACAAAATCTTCTGTAGTATCCACTCATACCTAAAAATCTCAGTAACTCTCTAACAAGACATTCATTGATACTTTTCACCTTAGCATGTAACACCACGGAATAAAACTCAGACCCATTTCCTATGCGAGTCGCACACTCAACAAACACGAGCAAAATTACTCAGTCACAGACATTGAAGCATTAGCAGTCATCTACGCACTCAAACATTTCAAAGAGATCATCCTTGGTTACGAGATACACATATACACAGATCATCAACCAATCTTACACCTCTTCAAGGGAAAAAAACCTATCTGGGAAACTTGCCCGCTGGTTCCTTACCATACAAGAGTTCATGCCCACCTTTCATTTTGTTCAAGAAAAAACAAATCTAGTTGCAGACGCTCTCAGTTGCCATATTGCGACTATAACTCAGAATCCTCTTTCAGTAACCCTTACACAAGCGCGCGTGAAACGCGTCATATACTTCCTCGTATCTGCAGACACAACTGACACAGAAAACTTTCCTTTTGATATCGACAATTACATGTTAGTGGATGACGTTCTGTATCACAAAGCAACACTAACTAGCAAACATGAACCTAACAGATCAATGTTTCAACTAGTAGTCCCCACAGACCTCATCCCAGAAGTTTTAAAGCATATACACAATTCACCTACTGCGGCACACCCTGGCAAGGATAAATGCGTTTCACAAGCCAGATTGCACTATTTCTGGTTAACCATGAGGAAGGATATACACGCTTACATTGACGCTTGCCACACTTGCGCAATTCACAAAGGTCATATAAGTGGTCATGTTCCAGTCCGAAGTTATCCTACACCTTCGAAACCATTCGACACAGTCAGACTTGATC
>NC_134784.1:74102399-74107399 GCF_046742065.1 Oratosquilla oratoria
GAGGTTCCACTGAGAGTTTGCCTAACTGGAAGATCGAAGGGTCAAAATTTTGTGAAGAACAAGAATATGTAAACTCATGATTCGAGTGAGAAGACAAGGTAAATGACAAAGGCAGAGATAAAACGTAGGATTGGAGAAGAGCAGATGCGAAAGTGATTTACTCACAAAGGATTACAAAGGCGGAGCATGCCGACATGAGACCTTTTGGTCCATAACTAGGTCGGATGCGAAAAAATATAATAATAAAAAATAAATAAAAAAAATATAGTAACATAAATAGTAATAAATAAAATAGATGAATAAATGTACATTTAGATCATTTTCCTCTGACTAGATAAATCAAGATTTTTTTTCTTAAAAACTGCTTTTCATTCGGACAATGCAGTGACCACGTAATACACCCAACATGTAATCTACCGCTATTTAGGATAATCTATCACAATACGAATATTAATTCGGGAAACCTCTGTCGACTTTATTAAGATATTTTGTCTTTTTTTAAACAAAACAATTTCTACGGAAATCCAGATTATATCAAATAACTATTCACATGAAATTCTACACATTTACCTTGAATCATGACATAAACTAGTATATCAAAGTAAATCTAACGTACATCCGTTCTTAAACGACCGATGTCCTATTTGGTGTGACTTCGTGGTAACTATATTAGCTTCCTATTGTCGAAAATTTTATTCAACTAATGTATTGATAATTACGTCACTAATAATAAATCATCTTTATGCGACAATGAACAAGTAAGTGGTCCAACTGTAAGCTAACTTTTATTTTAAAAATGTCTGTTGGCAGACGAATTTAGTGACCACGTTTAAACTTCTCCTTTTAACATCTTTACGAACAATTATGGCACAGGATGTGATGGAAAATAACAGTGCAATCGACTAATGATGCATTTACCTTCTGACGTCCTATCGACATGACGTCATCAACATCACAACCAGATGCCTACTGATTTCAATTAACATAATTATTCATATAAAATCATAAAACGTCCACAACATACTTAACTGATGTTTGCGATGATGATCCATTTTGGTTTAACACGAATAAAATTATTTTTGTAATCATTCATTCATTAATGTTTTTATTTGCTTTATACCTGACTTGTTTATTTATTCATATACTTATTCATGCATATATATATATATATATATATATATATATTTTTACATATAAATATATATTATATATATATACATATATATGTATATATATATTATATACATATATATATATATATATATATATACAGATATAATATATATATATATATATTATATAATATATATATATTCACTTATTTATTGGCTACCTCCCTTATAAGGGGAAGGAATCCCTTGTTATACAAATATAGTTATCTATTTATTTATTCATCTATTTATTTGTCTATTCGTTTATTTGTCTCTTAATATGTTATTACGTTTATTGATATATTCATCGATTTTTTTATCTATTTTTCTAATGTGTATGGATTTAAGTTGACAATTCATTGGTTTCCCCGCTCTCACATGAATAAGATCAAAAGATTTAATCAAGAGGAAACTAAAATCGAGATGAACAGCGACATAGGAGACAAGAAGACAAGCAAAAACATTTTCTTTGAGGATGTGGTGGGGAGGGGGGGTTGTTCCTAAAGTTAATTAAGTCGTCTGTCGGCAGCCAGAATGAAAGATTGAGAGGATAAACTGCTTTGGGCTCTTAAACGAAATGCTGCGAAAGGTTACAGGGATATGTATATATATATATATATATATATATATATATATATATATATATATATATATATATATATATATATACTGTACATCTGTGTGTGTGTGCGTGTGTGTGTGGGGTGTGCGTGCGTGCGTGCGTGTGTGTGTGTGTGTGTGTGTGTGTGTGTGTGTGTGTGTGTGTGTGTGTGTGTGTGTGTGTGTGTGTGTGTGTGTGTGTGTGTGTGTGTGTGTGTGCGTGCGTGTGTGTGTGGGGGTGTGCGTGTGTGTGTGTGTGTGTGTGTGTGTGTGTGTGTGTGTGTGTGTGTGTGTGTGTGTGTGTGTGTGTGTGTGTGTGTGTGTGTGTGTGTGTGTGTGTGTGTGTGTGTGTGTGTGGGTGGGTGTGGGTGTATGCATGTGTAGGTACAAGTTCTTTGACAAGCAAAAAATAAAATGAGAAAAACAGAAGAACATCCAAAATCTAGTCGAGTCCGTGAGGAGGAGGAGGAGGAGGAGGAGGAGGAAGAGAGAAGAGAGAGCAGAAGGTGAAGGAGGTAGAAAAAGAGGAGGAAGAGAAGAAGACGTATGAGATATGGAGGCAAGAAGAAGAGGGCAGAGGAAGGAAGAGATGGAGGGGGAGGGGGAGAACTAAAAAGAAGACAAAGAGGAATAAAAGAAAAGAGGAGATGCGAGTTAAGGAAGACGAGGAGGAAGAGGAGGAGGAGGAGGAGGAGGAAGAAGAAGAGGAAGAAAAAGAGAAGGAGGAAGAGAGAAGGAGGAGGAGGAGGAAGAGTAGTAGCATCAAATGCGAATGAGCTGGGGAAAGAGGAGGAAGAAGAGGAAGAAGAAGAGGACGAGGTGATATGATAAGAGTTGGTTGAAGAGGAGGAAGAGGAGGAGTAAGAAGAGGAGGAAGAGCTTCAGAGTGGAGCGGATTAGGTTTTGAGGGTGAGGAGGAAGAGGAAAAAGGGCGATGGTGGGGAGGAGGAGGAGGAGGAGGAGGAGGAGGAGGAGGAGGAGGAGGAGGAGGAGGAAGAGGAGGAGGAGTAGGAGGAGGAATTGGCAGGGGGCGATATGCATATATACACTGTTGTGGTCCTGGCCACTTTGATCAGCACTTCTGACGAAGAAAAAGAGAGACAGACAGACAGACGCAGAGAGAGAAAAAGAGAGACAGACAGACAGATGCAGAGAGAGAGAAAAAGAGAGACAGAAAGAGAGAGAACTTACATACCAATTGATGGGTTCTACTATCTAGAGAACAAAATGAAAAGTAAATATACGAAAAATTATGAAACAAAGATCAAATTCAAAGATAAATAAAAGTAAGAATAAAAAAAACAAAGAAGCCGAAAAGCATTTTGAGGAAAAGAACCTTGAGAGGAAGAGAAAAGTGTACGAGGAAGACGAGGAGGAGGTGGAGGAAGAAGAGGAGGAGGAGGAGGAGGAGGAGGAGGAGGAGGATGAGGAGGAGGAGAGGAAGAAGAGTAGGAGGACGAAGAGGAAGTCGTAGAGGAAGCGCTCGGTCTTGATGATATGCGCACAGTTTAAAGAGGAGGCCCAAGGAGGAGGAGGAGGAGGAGGAGGAGGAGGAGGAGGAAAAGAGGGAAATAGGAGGAGGAGAAGGAGGGGACAGAGGAGGTAGAGGGTGAAGAGAAGAGAGGGAAAAGAGGGGAGAGGGAAGAGGGAGAAGGGGAGACTCGAGTAAGAGGAGGAAGAGGAAGAGAAGAAAGAGAGGGACGATGAGGAAGAAAGGGACGAAGATAAAGACGAGGAAAGGGGAGGAACACGAGAAAGAGGAGGAAGAACAGGAGAGGAAAAACGAGATAGAGGAGGAATGGAAGAACGAGGGAGAAAAATGGGGGAGAGGGAAGAGGAAGAAGAAGAGGAAGAGGTCAAGGAAAAAGTAGACGAAGAGAGGGATGAGGAGGGAAAAGAGGAAGTGGAAGAAGAGAGGGGAACAGGAAGAAGGACAAAAAGAGAAGGTAAAAGAGAAAGAGGACAAAGAGGTGGAGGGGAAAGAGGATGGAAAAGAGGAGGAAATTAAAAAAGAGGAGGAAGAGAATTAAAATGACTCAAGAAGAAGAGAAGGGGTAGATGGACGGAAATGTACAATACAGTATAATACATTACAATACAATATTACAACATAATACAGTACAATACAATAAAGTACAATATAATACAATACAGCAAAATGTAATATTATGCATTACAATATGTAATACAAGACAATACATTACAATACAATATAGTACAACACAATACAAAACATACAATATAATACAAAACAGTAGAATACAATACATTACAATACAATATTATACAATACAAAAAATACAATACAATACAGTACAATATACAATATAGTACAACATAATACAATACATACAATATAATACAATGCAGTAGAATACAACATATTATAATACAATGCAATGCAATACAAAACAACACGGTACAATACATTACAATATAATATAATACAATACAATACAGTGCAATACAACACATTACTAAGAGTGCAAAATAAGATAAATGGAACAATGTTTAATGAAATTAATTATGCATGTTTGAAAGGATTATTGAAAGGTATGTAAAAAAAAATAGAAAAATGTACTAAACGAGAAAGATGAAAATATATAATTATGTAAATGAGACTGGAATCCACAGGCAGCTCTATGTTGAAACTCTCTGAAATAGAGAATTTTCTAATATTTGGAAGGTAAAGTAGAAGAAAGATAATCTAGTATTAGGAAGGCAAGACGTACAATATCCAATATTGGGAAGGCAAAGTTCAAAGTTTCCATTATTCGGAAGGCAAAATAAAAACAAAAAATCCAAAATTGGGAAGGCAATTTTTTTTTCTTTTTTTACAATATTGAAAAGACAAAGTTTGAAATGTTCAATATTGCAAAGTCAAAATTCAAAACTCTCAATATTTGAAAAGCAGCGTTCCGAATTCAATATGATTACGAATACCAGAAGCACTTTATATTATTCGAAACGTATTTCTATTCCCAATAGTAAGAAACTTTTTTTAAGACACTCAACACTGAAAGCTCCGTCAGTGGTCGTATAGTTTGCTCAATGATTTTGTTCTGGCTAATACTTTGTGAAAGGCTTTTGGCTACAGTGAATGAAAGAGTATTTTTCATTAACTTATAAACACAAACACACACACACACATACACATACGCACACACACACACACACACACACACACACACACACACACACACACACACACAAACACACATATTATATATATATATATATATATATATA
>NC_134784.1:74128692-74131192 GCF_046742065.1 Oratosquilla oratoria
CATTTCCCTCATCAAGGCCCGATTCGGCCCAGACACGCCTTCGCAGGAACTCCATTACCTCGGTCGAAGTGGAACACCCGACATCGGGAGGTCTTCCCTGAGTTCGATGGTGTTCCTCGTCTTGTCCCGTTCTTGAATATGCATGGATGTTCCTGTGCTCGTTTGCGAGTTTATGCTCTCCGACAACTTCCAAGCCATCTGTTGTCGACTTAGTAGACACGTTGCTCCCAAGCCAAACCCAACCTTCCAGACCCGCCAATCTATCTATCTCTATCTCTTTCTCTCTTTTGTTTACCTATCCATTCATCTATTCATTCGTATCTTCATTTATTAATCTATTGATTCATTCTTCTATTTATTTATTTATCTATTTATTTATCTGTTGCTCCCAAGCTAAACCCAACCTTCCAGACCCGCCAATCTATCTATCTCTATCTCTTTCTCTCTTTTGTTTCCCTATCCATCCACCTATTTATTCAAATCTTCATTTATCAATCTATTAATTCATTCATCTATTTATTCATTTATCTGTTTTTCTCTATTCATTTTACTCATTTATTAGTTCAAATCTTTATTAAAATATTCATTTATTTAATTATCCATTAACTTTTTATCTATTTCTATTCATCTAATAATTCATTTATCAACTTATGAATTCATCTATCAGTTCATTTATTTATCTATTGATTTATATATCTGTCCGTTTAATCTTTATTAAAATATTCATTTATTTAATTATCCATTAACTTTTTATCTATTTCTATTCATCTAATAATTCATTTATCAACTTATGAATTCATCTATCAGTTCATTTATTTATCTATTGATTTATATATCTGTCCGTTTATTCTTTTTGAAATTAGGAATTCCTAATACGGGCAAAACCGTTTCAAGAACATTTTTTTCACATGGGCCGCTGAGGGAAATATGTTCTAGATAATAATTATTGTTCTTCTCTGCCTCAAGAACATTTCTCAGGTACTCCTTTTCTAAAGCTGAACAAAATAGCCTGACACTACATGAAATAAAATATATAAAGTGTGCCATCAGAGTTTCAAGTTTTGCATTGAGCAAAGCAATATTCAAGACTCAAATCATCCCACAGTCTTTCCTACAAATCTTCGTTTCATACAACTATTTTGACCCCATTTGTCAAGTTCTGACACCGAGAACCTCATAATTCTGACCGTTTTGTCAAGTTATGACACCAAAAGCCTTTTTTTTTGTTTTTTTAGCAGAAGCACGCAAAATCGGCTTTTGTACGCCAACCTTACTGTACAACAAGTCTATGTAGACCCTTGTGACAGTTGACTCGCTATTTCTCTTCCTTCGCCAATAAAGAAGAAGAAGAAGAAGAAGAAGAAGAAGAGGAAGAAGAAGGAGGAGAAGAAGAAGAAGAAGAAGAAAAAGAAGAAGAAGAAGAAGAAGAAAAAGGAGGAGGAGAAGGAGGAGGAGGAAAAGAAGAAGAAGAAGAAGAAGAAGAAGGAGAAGAAGAAGAAGAAGAAGAACAAGAACAAGAAGAAGACGAAGAAGAAGAAGAAGAAGAAGAAGAAGAGGAAGAAGAAGAAGAAGAAGGAGGAGGAGGAGGAGGAGAAAAGAAGAAAAAGAAGAGGAGAAGACAAAAGAAGAATAAGAACAAGAAGAAAAAAAAAAAAGAAGAAGAAGAAGAAGAAGAAGAAGCAGCCTAGTGTAGGCCTTATGGTCTCTTATAGTCTCCTTCATTCTTATGTTCTTATGTTCTTAAGAAAAAAGAAGGAGAAAAATAAGAAGAAAAAGAAGAAAAGTAGAAAGGGGGGAAGAAGAAGAGAAGAGTACGAAGATCCGGAAGAAGAACAAAAATAATATAAAGAAAAAGAGAGATGGAGGAGGAGCAGGAGCAGGAGGAAGGAGCAGAGAAAAGAAGAATACACACACACACACACACACTCACACACACACACACACATATATATATATATATATATATATATATATATATATATATATATATACATACATACATTATGACCACATGATTTCGCTCACCTTTGAAAGCACCCTTCATCATATGTAGGTGAAACACATTTCGATGTGACTTTATAGTGGGTAAACTAAATTTACACACACACACACACACACACACACACAATATATATATATATACATATGTATATATGTATATATATATGTATTACAGACACACACACACACACACACACACACACACACACACACACACACACACACACACACACACACACACACACACACACACACACACACACACACACACACACACACATACATAGTATAGTGAAGAAACACAAGTGGAAGAAAAATGGATGATTCTTATGGAAATCTATAATGAAGGAGTGGATAAATATGTACCAAAACAAAAACAGGAAAAGGTATATATTAAGTGTTGGTTTAATAGAAGGTGCAGCGAAGCGAAGGATAGACGAGATCAAGCTTGGAAAAGACGAAAAAAGACTAAAAAATATCTAGAAAGGGGCATATACAT
>NC_134784.1:74136192-74148692 GCF_046742065.1 Oratosquilla oratoria
GAAGAAGAAGAAGAAGAAGAAGAAGAAGAAGAAGAAGAAGAAGAAGAAGAAGAAGAAGAAGAAGAAGAAGAAGAAGAAGAAGAAGAAGAAGAAGAAGAAGAAAGAGTCTGTCATAGTCAGAGGAACTTCCAGAAGTGAGGAAAGGTGCAAGGAAGTTCCTGCTTGAAGGAAGACTTGGAACTTGGAGGAATGGTACTCTAAGACACTCTCTGATGAGTGTCCCATGAAGGAAGATTTTAATTGTGAGTATATTCATGTGTGTGTGTGCGTGTGTGTGTGTGTGTGTGTGTGTGTGTGTGTGTGTGTGTGTGTGTGTGTGTGTGTGTGTGTGTGTGTGTGTGATTCACCATGGTCTTGGATCACGTGTTGCACTCGTGACTGACAGCTATTAACCTCCCGGAAGAGAGCTTAGAGCTCGTATGACCGATCTATGGGTAATGCTGTGACCTTACACACACACACACCAACAACTCCCCGCCCACGAGAGCTGGAGTAACAACTCGAAGTGCAGCGATACTGATACTATTTCAGCCCTGGGTAGGATTCGAACCCGGACCGCCGTAGTGACAGTCAGAGACTCTATAAACCACGCCACTAAGGGGAAGAACGGTAACATGAATAACAGAAAATAAATAAAAGAATTGCAAATCTGATCAAGAGTGGATCTTGGAAGCTGGTCTGGATATCAGAAATGAAAATGGGGAGTTCGTGAGAATCCGTATAAAAAATAAAAAATAAAATAAAAATAATAATAATATAATGTATTTTAATTTACTTTATTCACTTATTTTGTTTATTAATGTTATTATTGTTGTTGTTATCTTCCATATATATGTATATACATATATATATATATATATATATATATATATATATACACATGTATACATATATATATATATACATATATATATACAGTATATGCATATATACATATATATATATGCAAAGTAGATCACTTGGAAAAAAGAAACTAACGAAGCAGAGCGCTTTCGTACATTACATCTTCAGTGCAACTGAAGATGTAATATACGAAAGCGCTCTGCTTCGTTAGTTTCTTTTTTCCAAGTGGTCTACTTTGCATAAGTGAACACACGTACCCGTGTTCTTATTAGCACATATATATATATATATATATATATATATATATATATATATATATATATATATATATATGACTAGATAAACACCATATGAGGACGGAGCCTTTATTTGTACGACGTTTCGCTTATTACAGCTTTTTCAAGTACAAGTTTCTAATACAAATGCTTGAGATTAAATAAGGGGAAAGGAGGGAACAGTGTCCAATCCCCCCACCCTCCTCCTCCTCCTCCTCCCTCCTCCTCCTCCTCTTCCTTCCCCCCCCTTTTTCTCTCCCCGTTCCCTCCTTTCCCCTTATTTAATCTCAAGCATTTGTATCTCAACTTGTACTTGAAAAAGCTGTAATAAGCGAAACGTCGTACAAATAAAGGCTCCGTCCTCATATGGTGTTTATCTAGTCAATCTTGTCGGCAGACTGCCACTTCTAAGCATATATATATATATATATATATATATATATATATATATATATATATATATATAGACATATATTATATATACATGTATATATATATATATATACATATATATATATATACATATATATATATACATATATATATATATATATATATATATATATATATATATAATTTTTCTTCTTCTTTTCCCCATCAACGGGGTACCACAGAAAAGAGACTAAGTATAACACAGAACCAAAAACAAAGAGTAAATTATTCGGTACAAAGGAGGCTACCCCTTCGCGAGACAGAAATGGACTAAGATAATGGAGGGCTGCGTAATGATAGAATAATGGCAAAACTGATGAAAGAAAAACAAAAAAACAAAGAAAACGAAGAAGAATAAACGAGATAGTCTTGCGGATGGCGCTTTTCATTTACTTCCTAATAACACCAGAAACTGCTGCCTAGCCTGGCAGCCCGAGCACGTAAGGCAAAGGTGGTTGTCTCCTGCGTCTCTACTATGAGCTTCCTGACGAGGAAATGTAAGAGGCGAAGAACTAGTGAAAGTCGTAGACGAAGAAATCAGAACGGACTGAAGAACGGACTGAAGAACAGAGTGAACAAGTTGAACATGTGTAACAAAAGCAACAAGTCGAACAGGTATATCAAGTGTAATAATAATAACATAAGAATAAAGGAGACTGCAAGAGCCCATAAGGCCTACATTAGGCAGTTCCCTGTCTATTACTACCTATCCATAAAGTTATCTAATCATCTCGTAAAACAACCAATTGTTTCATAGCTGTTACTTCAGATTTCACTGACTGGTAACCCGCAGCCCCACAGTGGACGGCAACGATCCTCGGACCTTCCCCTAGTTCTCTCTGGGTAACAAATTTGGACTCCTTTCCTAATGCAAGAGCTTTTAGTAGGAGAAGAGGATCCATCGCCGGTTGTCACCTCTCCATAAATAAAAATATTAAGAAAATTTGCGCAGTCCGGGGATCAAATGACAGTCCCTGGGACTGCACCTCTAGATGAAGGGTGATAACGTTGATTGGTTTTAAAGATGGAAGATAGGGAGACGATTCTTTCCGACGCCTCTCTTGCAGATGCGCCACTGACGTTGTTGGCATCTATAACAGGTGTAATAAGTGGAGTAGAGGGAGCAGGTGTAGAATGTGTAGCAGGTTGAAGAGGTGGGATAGGTGGAACAGGTGGAACGGGTTAAAGTGGTGGAACAGGTGGAATTAGTGGAACGGGTTGAATAGGTGACACAAGTGGAACAGGTGGAACAAGTACAATAGAATAAGTGGAACAGATAGGACAGGTAAAACATGTGGAACAGGTGGAACAGGTGGGATATGTGGATATCTTTGAACAGGTGGAATAGGTGGAACAGGTGAAAAAGTGAAGTAGGTGACACATGTGGAACAGGTGGAACGGGATGAACAGGTAGAGTGGATGGAACAAATGGGAAAAGGTGGATCAGGTGGAACAGGTGTGAAACGGTGGAGCAGCCTTGAAACAGGTGGACCGGGTGGATCGGGTGGATCGGGTGGATCGGGTGGATCGGGTGGATCGGGGGGTTCTTGGCATACAACGCGAATGAGTCAGCACAGAGTAGGAATAGACCTGGAAAAGGGCAAGATCATAGACTTTGTGGAATAAAGAATAAAAAAGAGCTCAACTCTTTATAAATGAAAAAGTAATAAAAAGTCTAAAAGAAACAAATCTAATTTGGCCAGATAATCTCGCAGACTGAAATGGTAAACATATGAGAAAATTAGAAGAAATAAAAATGGCAAAAGAAAAATTAGTAAAAGGAATTACAAGGCTGTCCAGAGAAAGAAAAATTTAGAAAAGAAGAATAGATCAATATTAATAATTAAAAAAAAAAAAATAGATAAGAGGGATGGTGTGGGCATACATAATTTCAGAACAAGATAAAGTCAAGGATAATAAATCTATGCAAATGATATATAGAAATGTATATCAAATATCAATCAAATCAGCCATCCTGAGTCCACTGCTGAACAAAGGCCTCCTTCATAGCATTCCATGATTCACACGACCGCGCCAACCTCTGCCACGTCACTCCTGCAAACTTCTCAATCTCATCTCTCCACCTTCTGTCTGGTCTCCTTCTTCCACGCTTCCCATCTCGCGGCGTCCACTCAGTAACACACTTGCTCCATCGCTCATCAGTCGTCTTCACCAACTCACCTGCCCAATTCCACTTCCTCTCTTTTACCGCCTCTACAATATCTTTCACTCTAGTCTGCTCTCTCACCCAACTTGCTCTCTTTCGGTCTCTCAGCGTTATTCCCATCATTGATCTCTCCATTCTCCTCTGTGCAGTCCTTAGCTTTGTTTCCATCGCCTTCGTCAGTTTCCAAGTCTCACACCCGTAGATTATTGCTGGCAGAATGCATTAATTGTACACTTTACGTTTCAAACATAAAGGTAGACAGCCTCTCAGAATTTTATTATATTTACCAAACACTTTCCAACCAATTTCAATACGTTTTTTTATTTCATTATCACGATCTTTGGTTATTTTCATCATCCGCCCTAAATAACTATACTCTTCAACTTCTTCAAGACTCTCACCATCGATTATAATCTCTTTACTTTGAACTTTCGTGTTGAACATTACTTTCTTTTTACTCTTATTCATTTCTAAACCTACTTTGAGACTTTCTTTGTTCAGATCACTCACTCAGCATATCTTACAAGTCTTCTGCTCTTTCTGAAATAAGAATAATGTCATCCGCAAATATTAGGTGGTTCAAATGCTCACCATTAATCTTCAACCCTTTCTCTTCCCAACCCAGCCTTCTGAAAATATCTTCCAAACAAGCTGTAAATAATTTGGGCGAAATGGTATCGCCTTGCCGTGCGCCTTTCTCGATCTTGATCTTTTCTGTATCTTTATGTAGTCGAATTATAGCGGTGCCTTTCGCACAAATATTTTCTAAAACCCTTACGATATGTTCGATTTTACCCTGCTTGCGTAACGAGTTTAGTATTGCTATGTGTTCTACCGAGTCAAAGGCCTTCTCGTAATCTATAAAAGCTAAACACAGAGGTATATTGTATTCTGTCGTTTTATCGATTAGTTGGTTTATCGCCTGCATATGGTCTAAAGTCGAGTATCCACTCCTAAAACCTGCCTGTTCTCTCGGTTTCCATCTAAAACTTGACTTATTCTATTTGTGAATATCAACTATAACTAAATTTTAAAGTTTTTTAACACAAATAAAATTCATCAAATTGTGCACGTAAAGTTTGTTTATAAAGAAAAAAGACAAAATAAAAAAAAGATAATAAAAAAAAGCGGGTATATAAAGACCAGCTTCTTTCAAGGAATGAAAAAATAGACAAATGAATAGACGAATATATATCTATCTCCCCCATCTATCTCTCATATACACACACGCACAAGCACATGCACACACACACACACACACACACACACACACACACACACACACATATATATATATATATATATATATATATATACATATATATACATATCATATATTTATACATATACGTAAATATATATATACATACATATCTATACATATATATACATATATATATATATATACATATATAAGTATATATACCAGGAAAGTAGCCCAAGATGAGAGACATATGCCCACTCTCACCCATTTCACTCCCACCCATTCCACTCCCCTCCACCCCCCTTTCCTCCACCTCCTCTCATCTTAGCTCCTCATGGATGACGGGTCATACCTGCATCCGGCCCACAGCCTTAGATCTGAAGTAATCCAGCAAGACACAGCATATCAGCATCTCAAGATGTGATTGTAGATGAATACTGTATATGTGAAAATAGATTGATGAACAAATTGATAAATGAATACGTAAATAAATAATGAATTAGTTAATAAAAATATAATTAGATAAGTAAATAGATAAATGGACTAATCAATTAATTATTCAATAAACCAATAAATAAATTGATAGATAAATGAATTAATAAATAAAGAAATGAAAAAATACATACATAAATTAAAAAACAACTAAATAGAAAAATGAATTAGGAAACAAAACAAATAAAGGAAATAAACGAATAGCTAAATAATACATTTTAAATGATAAATAGATAAATAAATGGAAAATGATGAACTAACTCATAAATAAATACAAAAATATATTTAAGACACTATCACACAAGTATTTTTTCACACTACAGAAAAAATAAAGACAAAAATAAGCTATGATTGTTTTAATGAATAAAAATAAAGCAAAATAAAACTAAATACTATAGAAAAATAACATTACAAATGAAATAAAGCAAAATAAAATTAAATAGAAAGAAAAGAATAGAAATTACGTAAAATGATGTTAAATGAGGATAATGCAATAAGATGTAAAATTAATCAAATTAGATTAGGCTGAATAAGATTAAATGAGAATTTATGAAATAGAATAAGTAAATCATGATAACTGGAAACGGAACAAGACAAACAAGAATAAAATTAGATGAAAGAGAACAAAATAAACTGAAACAAAACTTGCAATTAACCAAAATAAAAGGTGAAAATATATTAAATATGACAGAAACAAAATCAAATAAAAATAGAATCTAATTTAGTAGATATTCACAATAAAATCAAACTAGATTGAATAAAGTCAACGAAAAACAAAACAAAAATAAATTAGATACATCGATAAAGAACCAAGAAAGTAGGAGACCAAGTAAGGAAGGAGAGAGAGAGAGAGAGAGAGAGAGAGAGAGAGAGAGAGAGAGAGAGAGAGAGAGAGAGAGAGAGAGAGAGAGAGAGAGAGAGAGAGAGAGAGAGAGAGAGAGAGAGAGAGAGAGAGAGAGAGAGAGAGAGAGAGAGAGAGAGAGAGAGAGAGAGAGAGAGAGAGAGAGAGAGAGAGGGGGGGGGGCAGAGAGAGAGAGAGAGAGAGAGAGAGAGAGAGAGAGAGAGAGAGAGAGAGAGACAGAGGAAGAGAGACAATAGAGAGGAGAGAGAGAGAGAGAGAGAGAGAGAGAGAGAGGGGGGGGGGCAGAGAGAGAGAGAGAGAGGTAGAGAGAGGGAGAGAGAGGGAGCGAGAGAGAGGGAGAGAGAGGAAGCGAGAGAAAGAGATGGAGCGAGAGAAAGAGATGGAGCGAGAGAGAGGGAGAGAGATGGAGCGAGAGAGAGAGAGAGAGAGAGAGAGAGAGAGAGAGAGACTCGAGGAGGGAGAGAGAGAGAGAGAGAGAGAGAGAGAGAGAGAGAGAGAGAGAGAGAGAGAGAGAGAGAGAGAGAGAGAGAGAGAGAGAGAGAGACACAGAGAGAGAGAGAGAGAGACAGAGACAGAGAGAGAGAGAGAGAGAGAGAGAGAGAGAGAGAGAGAGAGAGAGAGAGAGAGAGAGAGAGAGAGAGAGAGAGGCAGAGAGAGAGACTCGCATTAGTACCGCGTTCACAGAGGCGGAGGATCCGTTCGTAAGTAACCTCAGACAAGATTGATGTTTCCTGATGATGTCTATCAGAACATTCTTCTCAAAAAACGATCGAGAGTTCTTCATTCTGATGACCAAACTCTTTGATCTGTTTCACTGAAGCCTCACTGAAACGTTTCTGAAACCTTTCTGAAGCCTCACTGAAACGCTTCTGAAACCTTTCTGAAGCCTCATTTTTTTCTATTTAAAAATTAAAAAATTCAAATCACACATTTTATGAATGTCTGATATAAAAGAATTTTACCTTTTCATTGAGAATTTAGAAATTCAGAAAATGAATAAATATGGATTTTTTTGGATACCAATGCATATTCTGACACAAATGAAAGCTCCCTTCCGAATATCAGAGGATAGGACTCTCCGATAGAGAGAACCATGTGTATTAATCTCGTAATCTTTTATGAGATGAGATTTTTTGGTCATACCAGTTTGTGTGTGTGTGAGTGTGTGTATGTGTGTGTGTGTGTGTGTGTGTGTGTGTGTGTGTGTGTGTGTGTGTGTGTGTGTGTGTGTGTGTGTGTGTGTGTGTGTGTGTGTGTGTGTGTGTGTGTGTGTGTGTGTGTGTGTGAGTGTGTGTGTGTGTATGCGCGTGTATGTATTTGTAGTGATCTTGGTAACCCCTTGCTTATAAAATTACGTTAACTCTGAGACAGCTTCTGAATATAGAACTATAATAAATGATAGACAACGACAAATATATTTTCATAATTCCGATGTAGACTGAGTTCGTATAGTATGTCCCCCAAGTGAACATGATAGTCATTACTTCATAACTCTATGGAATTTCATCAAACAATTAATTTATTTGATTTTATTGTATTTTGTTTAATTCTATTCTATTTACTTGTTAATCTTTATTTTTTTTTTTCTAAATCCCTTTCAAAGATATTTAGTAGAGTGAGACCACGGAAAAATAAAATTTGATATTTGATATTATTTTCTTTGAAAACAAAAAATAATGAAGACTAATGGTTTTCAGTAGAAACTGGAAATATCGAGAAACTAGTCAAGGCTTTGTATTAATCTGCAGGTTCGATATAGTTCGCTGACTACGCCGACATCGGCTAATCTGTTTCTCTTTCGAAAAGGTAAATGCATTATGTGCATAATCCCTAAGGTTGTTCTTCCAGTTACTCCTCTTTCCCTCCTTCTCTCTCTCTCTCTCTCTCTCTCTCTCTCTCTCTCTCTCTCTCTCTCTATCTATCTATCTATATATCTATCTATCTATCTATTTATCTCCCCTCAATCCCTCCCTCCCTCCCTCCCTCCCTCTCTCCACCTCTCTCTCTCTCTCTCTATCTCTATCTCTCTCTCTCTCTCTCTCTCTCTCTCTCTCTCTCTCTCTCTCTATCTATCTATCTATCTATCCATCTATCTCCACTCCCTCCCTCCCTCCATCCCTCCCTCCCTCCCTCCCCCCCCTCTCTCTCTCTCTCTCTCTCTCTCTCTCTCTCTCTCTCTCTGTCTCTCTATCTATCTATCTATCTATCTATCTATCTATCTATCTATCTCTCTGAAGGCCACTTTTGCGTATTTGGCCAAGTGTGGGAGGCGAGAAGGAGGAGGAAAAGGAGGAGGAGGAGGAGGAGGAGGAGGAGGAGGAGGAGGAGGAGGAGGAGGAGGAAAAGGAGGAGGAGGAGGAGGAGGAGGAGGAGGAGGAGGAGGAGGAGGAAGGAGGAGGAGGAGGAAGGAGGAGGAGAGAGGAAGGAGGACTCGTTTTTCACCGCAGGGCTCTTCGTTCATATCGTTATCTTTAAGAAATTTTGGAAAACTGGTTCGCACCTGACTCGACGCAGGAGATAAGCAGAGGAACTATTGTAGCGGTAATCCACTTCGTCAACCCATTTGTTTCAGTCCTATGGCTTAATGATTTTTTCCCCAGTTAACACTAAACCGTGTTCACCGGAATAAGCTTAGTTAACCCTTTCAAATAATATCCTTGAGTGGAAGGATTTTCTTTTCTATAACGATGTGTTTAATTCTATCAAGATGAGAGTCTACGTTGTTACTATTACTCTATATTTTTGTATTTTTTATATTTTTATTCTTTCATTATCATTACTCTGAGGAAAGGTCTTGGAAAAACATGGCGTCCCTCACCTCATTTAAGGAAAAATACTAAAAAAATTTACTACAAAAAGAATCGCGGGCAGCTGTATGTGAATTTGAATGTAAGACTATGAGTGTGTGTTATTTTGCGTGTGTGTGTGTGTGTGTGTGTGTGTGTGTGTGTGTGTGTGTGTGTGTGTGTGTGTGTGTGTGTGTGTGTGTGTGTGTGTGTGTGTGCGTGTGAATGTGTGTGTGTGTGTGTGTGTGTGTGTGTGTGTGTGTGTGTGTGTGTGTGTGTGTGTGTGTGTGTGTGTGTGTGTGTGTGTGTGTGTGTGTGTGTGTGTGTGTAGGTGTGTGTAGGTGTGTGTGTGCGTGCGTGTGAATGTGTGTGTGTGTGTGTGTGTGTGTGTGTGTGTGTGTGTGTGTGTGTGTGTGTGTGTGTGTGTGTGTGTGTGTATGTGTGTGTGTGTGTCTGTGTGTGTGTGTGCGTATCTGAAGGACAACAAAACACAAACTAATGGTCGAAGGGAAGAACAAATTCGAAGGAGGCACAAGTCGGAAACTTTTTGAAGTTGACAACTGACAAAGCGAAGCACTTTGCGATCCAGAGATCCAAACGTCACTTAAAGGATTGAATTCTCTATGTGGAAACAACATTTTGTCGACTTTATAACCGCAGAGGAAATCTTTGAAAATAAATATATGGTATACAACACCAGGCGACTTTATTCGTCTAAAGGATCAATAAACAATAATTCTTCTCTATCTACTTAAAAGATAACCAATTCTGTTTAATGTTATCATTTTCCACTCTCAGGAGTACGTAGTATGGTGCCTCCTTCAGAGGATTTTATTATTATTATTATTATTATTATTATTATCAATCATCATCATCATCATCATCATCATCATCATCATCATCATCATCATCATCATCATCATTATCATTATTATCATTATTATTACTATTATTATTATTGATATTATTAGTTTTATTGTTATTGTTATTATCATAATTGTTATTCTATTATATATATTATATATAATATGTGTGTGTGTGTTTGTGTGTGTGTATGTGTGCGTCTGTGTGTGTGTGTGTGTGTGTGTGTGTGTGTGTGTGTGTGTGTGTGTGTGTGTGTGTGTGTGTGTGTGTGTGTGTGTGTGTGTGTGTGTGTGTGTGTGTTATACTAAAAAAAATCACTACATAACAACAAATATTCAATAACGTATTATTTGGGGGACCTGTCTGTGAACCTTTTTTTGGAACAAAAATAAAATAAAATAAAACAAAAGTAAATTAAACTAAACTAAAATAAACTAATATAAAATAACAATAACACTAAAATATAATAATACCAAATAGCATAAATAAAAATAAATAAATGAATAAATGGCAACTACAAAGTAAGCAGATACGCAAGAGAGTCAAGTGAAGAGTGAGAGTGAAGGCTCTTTTTCCTGACATAATCCATTAAGAAGAAAAAAAAATGGTTTGGCAGATTGTCTCTTTCTGATGACGTATTAGCCCCTTGCCTAACACACGGTACTTTCCCAACCTTCGCCAGACAATTTTATTCAGTTTTTGTGGCATTCCCTCTGATCACAAAAATACCACTTTCCTTTGGCTGTTCCAGGGATATTTTTCTCACTAATGGTTTTCCTTTAGAGGCAACAGCAATATGGCAACGGCTATATGTTATAACATTAATCTTTATGTTAGGCTGTAACTATATGTTTAAGCACTTATTATGTGCAAGGTAATGCACATAGGTAAAAATAACAGCAAGTACGATTACAAGTTATTTGGAAATTCGTTAACAAAAGTGGATAGTGAAAAAGATCTCGGCGTAATTATCAGTAACGACCTCAAATCATCCAAGCAGTGTATTTCAGCCTCTGAGAAAGCAAATAAGATTCTGGGATTGATTGCGCGATCTTTTGATTTCAAAAGTCCATCACTCATTAACAAGCTATATAAATCGTTAGTTCGTCCACATTTGGAATATGCTGTTTCCGTATGGTCACCGAATCTCATTAAAGACATTGACAGACTGGAAAAAGTACAACGGCGAGCCACAAAACTGATTCCAAATATCAAAAATAAATCATACGAAAATCGACTTAAGCACATGAATCTGTTTTCCCTAAAAAAGCGTAGACTCAGAGGTGACTTGATACAGGTCTTTAAGATTTTAAAGGGAATTGACAACATCAAAAGTGACCAAATTTTCACATTGAATGAGAATCAGACAAGAAACAATGGTCTCAAACTGTCCGGAAATAGATTCAATTTGGAAGTAGGTAGAAACAACTTTGCCAACCGTGTAGTTAATGAATGGAATAAACTTCCTGCACAGGTAGTGCAATGTAGTTCAGTTCGAAGCTTTAAGAATCATTTAGATAAATACCTAAGTAAGATGCTGTAATTATTATAATTTATGTTATATTATTATTTTTTTTTGTCTGTCTGATTTTCATTTATTATTAGTTATATGTCAATTTATTATCATTTACTATTTACCTGTTTGTTTGTTATTCAACTATACCAATGCATTTATTTATGTATTTTAATTGTTATTTACATTGTTATAGTTTTAATTTATTATTAATATGATTTTTTTTTTTTTTTTTTTTTTTTTTTGCATCCGACCTAGATATGGATCAAAAGGTCTCCTGTCGGCATGCTTTGCCTTTGTAATCCTTTAGTGAATTTATACACACACACACGCACATATATATACATATATATATATATATATATATATATATACATATATATATATATACACATATATATGTATATGAATACACAAACACACAATGTATATATATATATATATATATATACGTATATCTATATATATATACATATGTATATATATATGTATATATATATATATATATATACATATATATACATATATATATGTATATATATACACACATATATATATATACATATATATACTGTTTATATATTCAAGATTTATATTTAACATGCACTACTTTGTATGAGCTCCTTGGTATTACTATTTTTTAAACAAAATTTGGCCTGAGCTCGTGGTCCCAAGGTGAATGTAAGAAGATTTCGTCACTTTCACTAAAAGCTCTAGTAATTAAATCAGATCAGTAAGCTTAAGTTATAAAATTTGATGTTCGAACGTTGTACTGTTGAAATTGTCTTATTACTGCGGTGAGCATTTCTGTCTCAGTATATCTACATTAGGTGGGCTGACTTTAACTTAAGTTACGTGTCTACATATTCCAACTTCAGAAGAAGAAAACGATTAAAGAAAATGTACAAAAGTGATGAAAGCAAAAGGAAAGTAAAGAGGAGAAAATAAAAGGAAAAGAGAAAATAAAGATAAAAAAGAGTAGAAAAGAGCAGAAAAGAAAAAGAGAGACATGAAAGCGAAAAGAAAACAAAAGAAGAAAAGAAATTAAAAGAAAAGAAAAAA
>NC_134784.1:74151192-74153692 GCF_046742065.1 Oratosquilla oratoria
GAGTTCCGCTTCCTTTTTTTTGGGACGGCTTTCGTGTGGAGGCGGGCAAGCTTCAAGAGGAACTGGGTTTGCCTTTCTTCCTTCGTCCGTCTGCCTAAGAAGCGTTGAATGAGGGCTATTCCTCGTTCTGCGAGGTCGTTCGTGACCTTCAGGATGAAGTAGAAGACTCTAAAGCCACGTTACGATCAAGAGTGGATGACGAAGCAGCCGCGTCCTTCTTCTTCATCTCCTCCATCCTTTGTCTCTTACGTCTCTTCTCCTCAGTCGCTTGTTTCAGCTTCTCGTCCACGCCAGCCATGGAGCAGCTCTGCCGGTCCTCCCTCTGAGCCTTCAAGAATGCCTTGTCTTCCTCGGGGATCTTCGCTTCCATTGCCTTAGAATGCGCGATGTCGAACATATCTTCGAGGCTGTCTCTGAAGATGCATCTCTTCATTTCTTCCATCTCTGTTTTTCGTGACTTGGATTTCGCCAAGGTGCAGTACTCTTTGTACAGCTTGAGGATCTTCTTCACCCACGACACATCCGACGTCGGAATGTTCGCACGTCGCCACACTTCCATGACCTTCTCAGCTGTAGAAGCTGCTGCAACAAGAAGAACCTCCTTCTGGATCTTGTGATGGAACAAAAACACCTGGAGAACCTCGCCTATCGACGGAAGACGATTCCCCGGAAATGACGATGTTGGGGACTTCTTCAGTAGCCATACAACTTCCTTAGATCGTGTTTTACACGCCATTACGTTAGACCTGGAAACAAAAAATGACAGAATAAGTTTCACACACCTTAGCCTATCTCTCTCTCTCTCTCTCTCACACGTCTTTCCTGTTTCCTCTCTCTATTACCTATCTTTCACACCCACCTTCCCTCACCTTCACCAAATAAACAAAGTAACACAGAAAAATATTTGTTATTGTAAAATAGAGCTCACCTAATGCCCCTACAACACTGACCGCTGCACGCTATGCCAGTGACCGCTGCACAACTTCACTCTCTGACTCCCAGCAGAAAACTGAATGAAATGCGCGACCAGTAAAAGACGAGATATGAAGCTGAAAAATTTCCTGTTTAACCTTGTCACGACAGGAAACAAGGGCAACAAGTGCTGGAGTGTGTCCGATTCACTTCGGTTTCTTGGGACACCCTAATATATATATATATATGTGTGTGTGTGTGTGTGTGTGTGTGTGTGTGTGTGTGTGTGTGTGTGTGTGTGTGTGTGTGTGTGTGTGTGTGTGTGTGTGTGTTTGTGTGTGTGTGTGTGTGTGTGTGTAGGAACTCTCACGATATATATATCTACTATCAAGAAACGACAAATCAGTTTCCCTGAATGAAATTTCATCCTCAGACACCCAACATCATAAATCCTACCGTAGATAAAAGGTGTCACACTAACACTCATAGACGTTTTAGACAAAGAACCTACTTCGGTCCATGAATTAATGGTATGCGACTGTGCCATATCTCTTAGCACCCGGCGTTGCCACATTTATCACTATAATCCCTTCATCAAGTTGTCGTCAAATGATTTCATTCATCTGAAGTTCTTCCATATAGACGGGATGAAACATAACCTCAAACTTAAAAACATAAGAATTTAAGAATGGAGACTGCAAGAGACCATAAGGCCTACACTATGTAGTTCTATATCTATTACCACCTATCATTCCGATCCATAATGTTATCTAATCTTCTCTTTAAAAATAGATAGTTTCAGCGATCACTGCATGGTAATTATTTCTATTCCATTTGTTAATAGTCCAGATCAGTGATTACATCAACGACAGCAAACAACAAAATCTACATCAATAACAATACTCACCTAAATAAAAATATCTCTTATGATAAAAATACCTAAACATGAAGACGCATTTTTGAAACAAATGAACAGGTTTCTGAACATATTTCACGACGGAATTTCTATGCTTTACGGCGGAATTTCTATATTTTACGACGGAATTTCTCATCTACCTCTCGGGAAGAGGAAAAAAGGACTCAGCTTTGGGCGTTAATTTAGTCCCAGAAGGAAAATTAATGAAGGGATATATTATATTATGAAGGCGCCGAGAGTACCTGGTGGCATCTGCTCATTAGCCAAATACTTTCCATATATGGAGATCTTTATAGAATTCAAAGGAGAGGCCCACATATTTCATCCAAGCCCGTTTACCCCTTCAATACGGTTACGTGTATGATCAATTTGCTTCTGATCAAAAGGAATTTCAGGCGTCTGAGGGGGTGAATTCGAGTCTCAAAAAGGTAAAGGTCCATCGAAAGACCCGTGCATTTGCATAAAAGTCGTCACCGTATTTATGGGGTTAACCCCTGTTAAGTATCAGACATAAGTGCAATTTATTCAGGCATTTATTCAATCTATTCATGTATCTATTGACTGTCTATTTGTTTACCTATTATCTATTTATTCATCTATTTATCTTCATATATCTCTTTGTTTTTTTAGTTTATTTACTTATACATTTATATTTATCTGTTCATTCGTTTT
>NC_134784.1:74161192-74168692 GCF_046742065.1 Oratosquilla oratoria
GTAATTTGGCTAGTACACACACATATATATATATATATATATATATTATATATATATATATATATATGAATAGTATTTGTGGCCATAAGATTTTATCTTATACATACTTCACTAAAATTGATGGTTAATTGTGCACTTATTATTTTCTTAAATATATTTTTCCTTGTGTCTTAGTATGGACTTATGTTCCTTTGGAAGAAGGTTTATGACTTCAATTTAGGCTGTCATGTTTGCTATCCTGACGAGATAGAATATCCCGAAGAGCTACTGAAGAAAGGTCTTGAACCCTAAGTCGCGATATAGCAAACATGACCACCTAAAATGAAGTTATAAACCTCCTTTCAAAGGAACATAAGTCCGTAGTAAGACACATGAAAAATATGTTTAAGAAAAGAATAAATGCACAATTAGCCATCACTTTCAATGCAATATATATGTGTAGATATATATATATATATATATATATATATATACATATATATATACGTATGTATGTACACATATATGTATACACACAGACACACACATATATATATATATATATATATATATATATATATATATATATATATATATATATATGCTTTTGTATGTGTGTTTGTGGATGTGGGTGTGGGTGTGGGTGTGGGTGTGTGGGTGTAGGTGTATTTGTATAAGAGGGGTGATTGAGAAATTCGTGGCTTAAGGTGCAAACTTTTATTTCATGATAAATTGACACATTTATTTTTCAACGTAATCCCCTTGCAAGTTTACACACTTATTCCAACGGTCGTGGAATTTACTGATCCTCTCTTCGTAGGAGCTTGAGTCTTGGTCCTCCAAATACAACTCTGCGGCATCAATGACATCATTCTCCCAGGCAAAATGTTGACCGCTGAGCTCGTTTTTCATCTTGGGAAACAGATAGTAGTCTGAGGGAGCCAAGTCAGGCGAGTAGGCGGATGCTCAACTAGCTGGAAGCTACAATCTTGTATGGCATCAAGAGCCACGGTGGATTTGTGTGCTGGCGCATTGTCCTGATGGAAAAACACCCCTAATGACAGCTTTCCATGCCGTTTTTTTTATCATCTTTCTCTCGCAGCTGCAGCTGCCTTATTAATTTGGTATAGTGGTCCAACAGTGGACTGACCCTTTGTTAAATAATCCACTAGTATCACCCCTTTAGAATCCCAAAAAATGGAAGCCATCTCCTTCCCTGCGGAGATCACAGACTTGGCCTTCTTTGCAACTGAAAATCCAATATGCTTCCATTGTTTTGATTCTTCTTTCTTCTCAGCATAAAAAATGGTAATATTGTACCGGGTGGCTACAAGAAATGAAAATCAATAGTGGGAAGTACGCTGTAATCTCTGATACCACTGACAACTAATGCGTGTGAATACAAAGAGAGCTGGCTCCCAAGTGACGCCAAGCCGCCAATTGGCGCCAAAAGACGCGCATCGCATTTGCGATATCCAATATAATTACAAATATACACAATGATTACACATAATTACAATAAATGATAAAACAACAAACAACAAAACATATGACAATTTTATAAAGAGGGGGAAACATATAATTCCCCAAATAAGCAACACACAATTACAATGTACGATAATAATGGTATGATATACAATCATACCACGCTAACACAAGATTATACTTTGACATGTTTCATCGCAGACGCTTCTGATCATGTCTAAGAAGTCTTGAGACCCATCGAGCTGAGACCTTCGTCATTTCAAGATGGTTGTGGATAATTGCATGAACACGTTCCTAGGAGAAGTCCAACTCTGTCGCAATAAAAAGTCGATCTGTGAGCAATATGCCATGGATTTTCTCGATGATTTCTTGAGTGGTGACAAAGGCAGGCCTTCCTTGACGAGGGTCATTCTCCAAACTGTCCCTGCCCCGTTTGCAATCAGCTCCCATTTTTAACCTTGCTGCATAAAGAACCATCGTCTCTTACAGTAACCACCATGTCCTCGTGGATTTCCTTTTGGAGTTAAGCCCTTGATGTGGAGGTACTGACTAACTGCCCTGTGACCAATTTTGTCCATTTTCTCTACAATACCTTAATGTCCCAAATCAATTATCTATAAAACAAAAAATATATATATATTATGTTAAAAGATTGAAAATTCTTATACCGGCTTATGAAATATTAGATTTTGTGTGAAAAAAGGTACAAGTCTGTATCTCGTGTCCTTCTACCATAGGCCACAAATTTTTCAATCACCCCTCGTATATATATATATATATATATATATATATATATATATATATATATATATATATATGTGTGTGTGTGTGTGTGTGTGTGTGTGTGTGTGTGTGTGTGTGTGTGTGTGTGTGTGTGTGTGTGTGTGTGTGTGCGAGCATGTATGTGTATTTGATTCACCATTGTCTTGGATCACGTGTTGGACTCGTAATCAACACCTATTTCCCTCCCGGAAGAGAGCTCAGATCTCATATGTGACTGACCTATGGGTAACACTGTGGCCTTACACACACACACACACACACACACACACACACACACACACACACACACACACACAACTCCCCCACCACAAGAGTTGGGGTACCGACTCGCAGCGCAGCGTTACTGAAGCTATTTCAGCTCTGGCAGGGATTTGAATTCGGACCACTGCAGCAGTGGTTGCGAACGCTACCACTGCGACGTCGAGTCGTGTGTGTGTGTGTGTGTGTGTGTGTGTGTGTGTGTGTGTGTGTGTGTGAGTGTGTGTGTGTGTGTGTGTGTGTGTGTGAGTGTGAGTGTGTGTGTGTGTGTGTGTGTGTGTGTGTGTGTGTGTGTGTGTGTGTGTGTGTGTGTGTGTGTGTGTGTGTGTGTGTGTGTGTGTGTGTGTGTGTGTGTGTGTGTGTGTGTGTGTGTGTGTGTGTGTGTGTGTGTGTGTGTGTGTGTGTGTGTGTGTGTGTGTGTGTGTGTGTGCGCGCGTAGGTGTGTGTGTGTGTGTGTGTGTGTGTGTGTGTGTGTGTGTGTGTGTGTGTGTGTGTGTGCGTGTGGTGTGTGTGCGTGTGTGTGTGTGTGTGTGTGTGTGTGTGTGTGTGTGTGTGTGTGTGTGTGTGTGTGTGTGTGTGTGTGTGTGTGTGTGTGTGTGTGTGTGTGTGTGTGTGTGTGTGTGTGTGTGTGTGTGTGTGTGTGTGTGTGTGTGTGTGTGCGTGTGTGTGTATGTGTGCGTGTATGCGAATCAATAAACAGATAAAGTAATGTATTCATTCATTAATCAAATAACACAATGATTGACAAACAAATGAAATAAGTAGATGGATAATAGATAGCTCAATAAATCAATCAAGCCATCAGTCATTCAATATTTCATTCATTCAGCAACAAATTCATTTGTAAAGAAACACATTTCAATTGGATCCCATGAGTATAGAAAAGAAAATTTGTTGACAAAAGAATACGAAGAAAATTCAAAACGAAAAACAGATAGAGAAGATTGGAAAAAGAAAAGAGACAAAAGAAAAAGAAAAGAACCAGCAAGATAAGACGAGTAAAAGGAGGAGGAGGACACAAGAAGAGGAGAAGAAAAGAGGAAGGAAAAGAAGGAGGAATGAAAATGAAGAAAAATAAAAATTCAGAAAAATGATGATGTCACTGGATATGTCGCGGTGGTCACTCGTGGGAAGAGGAGAAAGAGGAGGAGGAGGAGGAGGAGGAGGAGGAGGAGGAAAAGGAGGAGGAGGAGGAGAAGGAGGAGGAGGAGGAGGAGGAGGAGGAGGAGGAGGAGGAGAAGAAGGAGAATGTGGAGGACGAGGATGAGAGGAAGGACGACGAGAAGGAGGGTGAGGACAAAGAGGAGGAAGAGAATGGGATGGACAAAGAAGAGGACGATTAGAACGAGGACGAGGAAGACGAGGAGGGGGCGAAGAGGAAAGGAACAGGGAGGAGGAAGAAGAGGAGACAGAGGACGAAGATGATGATGAGGAGGAGAAGGAGGAGGAGAAAAATGAGGAGGAGATGGAGGAGTACGAGAAGGACGAGGAGGAGAAAGTGAGGAAGGAGGAGAAGGAGGATAAAGAGGAGGAGAGTGGTAACGAAAGGCCAAACACATGAGGACGAGAAGAAGGACGAGAAAGAGAAGGAAGACGAGGAGGACGAGGAAGACAAAAAGAAGGAGAAGGGAGAGGATGGGATCAGGAACAAAAGGAGGATGAAGTGGTTTAAGAGGATAGGATATCGAAGGAAGAGGAGGAGGAAGGAACGTAAGAATGGAAGTATGGAGGAGGAAATGATTATCAACATTTGATCGGTAATGACCAGTGTTGCTGTCATTGCTGACAATATTGTACTCTGGAGGCGTATCAGGACAATTTCCCCCAAAGGACAATTTTCCCCCGTTGACAATTGCCCCCTGGGACAATTGCCCCCTAGGACATTTCCCCCCGAGGACAATTTCCCCCCGTTGACAATTCCCCCCTGGGACAATTGCCCCCTAGGAAGAAGATAGGGAGGGAGTGGTGGTCCTAGGTGGGCAATTGTCCCAGTGGGCAATTGTCAACAGGGGGAAATTGTCCTTCAGGGGAAATTGTCCTGGAATCCCCTGGAGGTGGAGCCCTAGAGGTGGTGAAGGGGAGATTTAAGGGAGATAGCAGCAGAGAGGAGGGATAACAGGGATCACAAAGTGGAGAGGGAGGAGTAGAAAGAGAAGAGAGAGGAGAGGGAGGATGAAGAGGAGTAGGAGAAAGATGATGGAAAGAGAAAGGGAGGAGGTAAAGCGGAGGAGGAGGAAGAGTAGTAGGAAGAAGAGGAGGAGAAAGGACAAAAGTAAGAAGAGAAGAAGGAAGAATTGAAGGAGAAAGACAGAAGGAAGAGGATGAGGATGGGAGTGAGGATGAGGATGTGGAGGAGAAAAAAAGGAGAGAGGGAGGGGAAACAAGAGAAATATGAGGAGGAGGAGGAGGAGAAGAGAAAGGGAGGAGGAGAAGAGGAGGAGAAGGAATAGGAAGAGGAGGAGGAAGAAGAGGAGGAAAAGGGAGAGAAAGAATATTAGGAGAAAGAGAAAGAGAAGGAATAGGAGAGGGAGGAAGAAGAGGATTTGGAGGAAGATGATGGGAAGAGAAAGGGAGGAGGTGAAAAGGAGAAAGAGGAGTGATCAGTGGAGGAGAAGAAAAAGAAAAAAGGGAGGGAAGGAAAAAGAAGAAACAGGAGAAAGAAAATGAGGCAAAAAATACAAGAGATAAGAAAAGCGACATCATAATTTTTTTTTTTTTTTTGTGAATACAAGATAATACTAGGAGGGTCTTGGCAGCTGCTTCTGAAGCTACCAGCTCTGCTCCATGTGTGCAGATAGCCATGGAAAGTGGCGGTCACTTCTGGGGTTAGAGAGCAAGGTGTCAATTATGTTATTTACGGGTATCTATTCTTTCATATATTGTCCAACCAGTGACGGAGTGACGGAGACAAACAGGGACTGGTTAAGTCACTTCTTTCATGTAGAAAGAAGACGAACAGTGATATTCATATGTTTACATGGACAATGTCTTTATGCGGGGTTACATTGTACGAGTGTTAATGGGGCTAATCAAAGTACGATGTATAATACAGTACCTGTGTATTGTACATATGTACTACAAGGAACGTGAGGTTTTTACCCACGCGCCTCAGTTCCACTGAAAGGTATCTAGAGTTACATTGTATATAGACAGCAACGTCAAACTCTACTTGCCTTCGACACTTAGTACTGCAACAGCTTACACTTAGCAAAACACCTAGTGTTTAAGGCAATGAGGGTTCTTTCGACACTGGAATGTCCTGTCTGAGAGCGAAAAAGCCGTCATAAGTTTCATGACGTGGGGGAAAATATAAGACGCAAGGATGCATCACCATACAGGAAGGTAAAAATGAAGAAAGATGGTAATGACACGTCTCAAAAATAGAAAGAAGAAGACGTGAATAAATAAAGAACTTGAGGGAGAAAACACAAAGAAAAATGAACCAGAAAAAAAGAAAAGAAAAGAAAAAATAAGAAAAAGAAATTATGATATCCCTGCTGGCAACGCGTTGGTCACCAGGTGGTGGAGGAAGATATCAAGGAGGAGGAGAAGGAGGACGAGGAAGAAGAAGAGGAAGAAGACAAGAAAGAGGAGGGTTGGAAGCCTGTGGAAGTCTGTGGAAAAGGGACGGAGGAGGAGGAGGAGGAGAAGAAGGAGGACGAGGAAGAAGAAGAGGAAGAAGAAGACAAGAAAGTGGAGGGTTGGAAGCCCGTGGAAGTCTGTGGAAAAGGGACGCCCTTTTTGGGGGGAAGGCTGCGGGAGATTCTGCTTTTGAAGCTGGAGAACTTCGATTAAAGGAGCGGAATGCGAAGTTGATTACGTGAGACCTGAGTCGATGCAAGAACGACAAATTAGAGTTGACTGGGTCGATAAATTGAAGCTCGCCAGGGTAGACTTAGAAGTTGATAGCAGATTGAGAAGAGGAATTGATGACCTGGAACCTGAAGCAAGAAGACGTCGAGGATGGAGGAAGGTCGAGGATTAAACTAGAGGAGTATGGGTCGAATTCGATACAAAAAAAAATATTCTTTGAATCTTTCAGAAATTTTGAGACCACGAAGTTTCCTTTTCTTTTTACTTTCATTCATTTTTCTTTCCTCTTTTTTTTTTTTTTTGCTGAAGCGAAACGTTAGTTCCTAAATTTAAATAGTGAACACAACATAGCCCTTTCAACTTAGTTAAATTAACTAACTACTCCAACCTAGATAGCTATGATTTTACAAACTTGAGAATTAGATCCCCCAAGGCAATTGGGATTATCCCTTTATTTCGAGTTCCCGTCTCCTGAATAAAATCACATGGCGTTAATTAAAATAAAAGACTGTAGAGCGAGACATTAGGGCCAAGGAACCTCAGGGCCACTCAAGATCTGAATAAGACAGTCAGACGTCAGCCAGAATAAAAATAATACACGTCCATTCTTACCTATTCAAGTGACCTTCGTTGATGAAGAGGGTTAAGAGGGTTAATCTATATTAGTTAACCTCTTTCATAGCACTTGTATACCTTTATTCAGTAATGGTTAAACCACCTTTCCTTTGTACCTTGAGGCAGTCATTTCTTTACTCTAGCTTTCGCTTGGTTTAGTCATCTTTTTGGTAACTTCGGTTAGGAAGAGGCTGTAATGATTATCATTTATTTCATATTATTTGTTTTTGTTTTGTTATCATTTGTCTGTTTGATTCTCATTTATTATTAGTTATCTGTCAATTTATTATCATTTTCTATTTACCTGTTTGTTTATCATTCAACTACACCCTTGCATTTATGTAGGTATTTTATTTGTTATTTACATTATTACAGTTTTTATTTATTCATTTATTATTACTGTGTTTGTTTTTTTTCGTATCCGACCTAGATATGGACCAAGAGGTCTCCTGTCGGCATGCTCCGCCTTTGTAATCCTTTGTAATTTGATCTCCTTTAACCCCTTTCTTAGAGGGTCGTACTTATCTATTTTATCTTTTATGCTACCAGGTAATTTTTTTCTCAACT
>NC_134784.1:74178692-74181569 GCF_046742065.1 Oratosquilla oratoria
TGTGTGTGTGTGTGTGTGTGTGTGTGTGTGTGTGTGTGTGTGTGTGTGCGTGCACACATGTGGTCAGATCAGATTCCACATTTCATGATGCTTTTTTTTTTTTTTTAGATTTTTTCCTGCTCGATGACATGGAATGCTTTGGCACCTCAGCCAAAGAACCTTGGAAATTTTCTTGTATAACATTTTAACGTTGCAATAAATTTAACTAAGTTTAATCAAATATAACCCCCAGAAAATCCTTATAAGTGACATATGAATACGAGTATATAATATATGCATATACATATATGTGTATATATATATATGTATATATATATATATATATATAGATATATATGCGTGTATAATATATATACATATATATATATATATATATATATATACACATATATACAAAATAGTTTCGACTGTCGTTCCCGGATTCGAACCGAGACTTGTGAATCACAAAGCCATCGCCCTATCAAATGAGCTAGCGAGCCTATAAAATTCTCTAACCTGGAAGTTAATCTACTCCCGAGGAACTAAGTCGACTGCAAACTGTCGTCCGTACTTAATTTTACAGAGAACCAAGGCCAACATGTAGCTCGTGGTTAAGCCGGTACGTTTCCTTGATGGACTTATCGTCGTTGTCATACCTGAATAGAAACACCAAAGAAAGCAGTTGTGTTTCTTCTTTAAAATGAAAAGCAGTTTGTGTGTACAACAGGGTTCAATGTTAAAATCATTACCTTTATGTATAAACGCAGCCATGAGGAGCTGACATTCGGTCCATGCTCGGGCGCAAGAGCTCCCTTTATTAGTTTCAACCCTCTTTCCTCCACTTTACTTTTGTCGATAAAGCGTCGAGAACCGGCGACTGATCCCCTACCTTCATATTAACCGTTGACATGGAAACATACACCGAGGAATATAGTACAACCGTATAGTTATTATCATAATAGCAAATCACTACAGAAACAATTGAAAATGCCTTCATATGATTCACGAAGCCCTTGGATCACGTGCTGGACTCGTGATAAGCAGTTATAACCAACCCGGATGAGAGTTCAGAGCTCGGACCGTCCGAAATATGGGTAATAGTGTGACCCAGAACGCATAACACACATATACAGTACATCCTCTTGCTTGAGGGGGACAGTAACGGTTTTCAGTGAGATGGAGTTTCACACTCTGAGCAGGGCGCAATCTTGGTGATGCAGAGTGATAGGGTCACGACGTTAGCCACTAAACTTTTAGCCCACCTTTAATCGAAATGTAGCCCTGTAGACTGGCACTCGGTGCCCGGACTGGACACAGAATATCTGCCTAGTCAGATAGCTTTTTATAGACTGCGAGGTTTGTATAAAGGGAATTCTGATATTAAATATATATGAAGTTTTAGAAAGAAATAGTAGAGATAACACTGAAATACCTCTGGGTGTTATACATACGTACTTATAGCTGTATAATTAGAAGAATTTAACAAAGGATAAATGAGGTTAGTGACAGACAGAAAGAGGATTTGATGCGATAGTTATGAGAATTCGAAACGCTTTGGGTGGCAAGACGTGAGATCGAAGCCCAATAGGATCCCCATGGAAAAGGAGAATCGAAATACATTATCGAAAAAACCATTGGTTATTTTCTCTCCTTGGGGGTAATATGCCACCGAGAATCATGGAGTTAGTAATAGAAGGGTTCATGGTAGACGAAAGGACGGGTTGATTAATATTTTATTGTATTTTTTGTTTAATTTGTTTTATCAATTTTATTTTGTTTTGTTTTATTTTAGTTGAGTTTGGTTTGGTTTAGTTTTAGTTTAGTTTTTTGTTCTATTCTATGAAATCAATCAACTTATTGATGAATTAATCTATCAATCAATTAACCAAAATGAACAACAAAAGATTGATAAATGAATGAATAGCAAAAAATATATAAACAGGTAAATAAATAAGCAAATAACCAAACAATTATAAAAAGTAAAAGGTGAAGAGAAACCAAAAGATGAAGAAATCGATAGGCCAACACAAAAAAACTAAAAAACAAAGAAAAAGAAAGAAGAACAGAAACGAAACTCATAAAAAAGAAATGATGACAGAGAGTCGAGACTAATTGATAAAGTAAAGAACGATATGTACTGAAACGAACGAAAAGGAAAAATACATAGCTACATATGAGTGTGAAAGGAGATAGAGAAAACTTAACAATAAATCGAGAAGAGAGCTGAGAGAGGAAAGAGAGAGAGAGGTATGTATTGAAAAGCAGTCCCATAAATTGAAAGAATTGGAAAGAAATGAAACAGGAGAAATGATGTATTGGAGAGCAACAGAAATTGAAAAAAAAAAAAAAAAGAGAGAGAGACTAGGGGGATAACGCATAGATTCGAAGAATAGTGAACAAAATTGGAGCAAGATTGAAAACAACATATGTCATCACGAAAGACTATGTTCAACCCGTTTATTAACTACTATTCAGAGAAGAGGAGAGGAAGCGAGGGGGGAAGGGAGAGGGGGAGGAGGAGAAGGTTGAGGGGATGCAGATCCTGATAAAGAATCTTACTTAGTTTTCTAGTATTGAACATATTTGGCTTACTAGCTTATCTATTAAGCCTAACCATCATCTTCATAAACATACATAAGAAAAAGAATTAAATTAAATTCTTTAACGGTAGAAATATTTTGACAGGCTGGTGACATTTTTTCTAAAATGCAACCCCATGATTGTACATAGATTTTTCAGTGTCGTGGGTTGTACCTGACAAGTTTTCAACTAGACACCCTCTCCATACGCGCGCGCAAACACACACACACAACCATACACACGCGCGCGCGCGAACATGCACACACACATACAAACACATATATACACAATCATACAAACGCATACACGCACATACAA
>NC_134784.1:74187069-74192069 GCF_046742065.1 Oratosquilla oratoria
AATAGTACTTTTTTCTTTTAACGGGGAAGATCTATCAGAACTCAAGAATCGTACTGGCCGAGGCAGTATCATTGTGGATTAAAAAAAAAAAAAAAAAAAAAAACTATTACCATTTCATTGATTAGAATACTGTGATGATATTATGGTAATGTTAATTTACATATTCAATGGTCATACTCTTTACGAAATGGAGTCTCGATCACCCGGTGTCAACCAGAACAAAATACATAAATTGCGTCACCGTAACGACGATGTTCAGTATATACGTCTCGCTAGACGACCCATGACGTAATTCAGTGTAACGATCTACCTGAAGAAATAGTTCCTAGATTCTCTAATTCTATATCTTTCTAAACATACAATTTATCTTTAATGAAGTAAACACAGAGGAGTTCTAGCTTTAGTTACAAACTAGGACTTCTTCAGAGTACACAATACATTCTGAAGAAGTCCTGATAAGTACGACACGTCAGGAAATGAAACTAAACATTCTATGCTTTTACCTCACTACGCTAACATATGCCATGGAGAATATAATTAATCTGTTTAGTCAGTTTTGTGTTGGAGAAGGATTTGTATATTGAGATGAGGAGATTTCTTTTCCATGAGAGGGGTCTGTGTTGGGTGAACCGGCAGTATAGCTTGGAGGTGTTGAGGTAAATAATTATAACGTGGTTTCGACGGGAAGGACTTTAGTCGCTGTTGTTGTTCTTGTTCTTTATGTTATGTGTGTTTTTACTAGCGTGGAAGGACTGTTGTTGTTGTTATTGTTATTGTTGTTGTTGTTGTTCTTATTGTTCTTGTTGTTTTTGTTGTTCTTGTTGTTCTTGTTCTTGTTCTTGTTCTTCTTCTTCTTCTTCTTCTTCTTCTTCTTCTTGATGTAATGTGTGCTTTTACTAGCGCCTCTATCCATGAGTCTTGTGTTGAACAGAGAAGGACTGATAGACACGCGTGTAATGGTGGTGGTGTTGTGTGTATTCACTTTTTTTGTTTTGTTTTTTATCACGTGCTCGACTCGTGATCGACAGCTATTTCCCTCCCGGAAGAGAGCTCAGAGTTCGTATGACCGATCTATGGGTAATGCTGTGACCTTACACGCACACACACACCCAACTTCCCGCCCACGAGAGTTGGAGCAACGACTCAAAGGACTCAAAGAGCAGCGATACTGAAATTATTGTGTATGTGTGTGTGTGTGCGTGTGTGTGTGTGTGTGTGTGTGTGTGTGTGTGTGTGTGTGTGTGTGTGTGTGTGTGTGTAGGGGAGCACAAAGAAAAGGGAGGAAATGGAAAGGACGATCCTCTCCCACGCCCATCCACCTCTTTTTGTGAGGAATGATTGTTTTTGGATTAAGAAAGGAAATCATTTCTTCTCTGTAATCTTTTTCAAATTTGGGCTTTTTTCTTTTCCAATTCAAAAACCACAACGGAGAACAATAAACCCTTTGTTTGTTGTTATTTATTTCTCTTTCTTGTACGGCAGAAAGGAAAAATCAAAATAATAGAAGAGAATTTTTATCATCTTCCCTCCAGAAGCGTTATCTTCATTCAATAAAACTCGTCTGAAAGTAAATTAAAAAAAAATAAAAAATGAATAAAAAAAAATAGAATAATATAAAATAGAATAAATCAAATAAAATATAAAAAATAAAACAGAATAAAATAAAATAAAATAAAATAAAATAAAGTAAAATAATATAAAATTAAATTAAATAAATAAAATCATATCATCAAGCGTTTTCTCCTCTTTAAATTAAATTACCTTAGCTTGACCATAATAAAGCTTATGATGAAATATCCAAACACCCAATGGAAAAAAATAACTATATCATTACATACCTAACGGCCAGAAATGAGCTTCAGTTTCCTGAAATCCCTTTCATGTATGGGGCCCAGCACGGATGCAAAGTGTCAAGTTCTCTAAATATTAAATAACATTCCGGTTGAAACTGGTTCAACTCCAAAGACAAGAGAGCTGACAAAATCCGAATTAGTCTTTCGAAAAGATAATTATAAAGGACGTCGATAATCGGCACTGGTGATGTCATCAGAAGCATGGTTGTCTCGTATTTACTTAGTTGCGAGTTCGATTTCACATTCCTCTCCAATTCCCAGCAATGGCCGTTTGTTACCTGCCCCAACAGTCCAAGACGCGTATAAGGCAACTGTGAACCCTTCAGCCCCGGCTAATCAGCGCCTCCTGGTGTAGGCTCCTCACCACGACAACATCCTGCACAAGTTAGCAAGTTTGGTCTCGATGTCCTTCCACGTCTTTCGGGAGGTCTGGGGAACTACTTCGCCACCAAGAAGCTTCTGAGGTGACACTCAGCGCTCGGAACTTCTCTTCCTCCTCCTCCTCCTGCTTCTGCTCCTCTTCCCTTACTCCTCTTCCTCCTCCTCCTCCTCCTCCTGCTTCTGATCTTGCTCCTCTTTCCTTCCTCCTCTTCCTCCTCCTCCTCCTCCTCCTCCACTCATTTTCCTGCTGCTCATTCGGCTTCATCATCCACCTCTTCCACCTCCTCTTCCTCCTCCTCCTCCTCCTCTTCCCATACTTTTCCTATTGCTCATTTGCCTTCGTCGTCCACCTCTTCCTCCTCCTCCTCCTCCTCTTCCTCCTCCTCCTACGTACAGAGAAGTATTGTGCTTTTTTGTCAATGCCATTTCCCCCCTAGTCGGTTTTACTTTCGCGCCCTCTTCTCGAGCTGCATCGTAAAGGAAAAATGTGTTTCTTCCCTCTTCCTCTACCTCGCTTATTTTCTCGATCATTATTACTACTATCATCATCATTATTATTACTGTCATCATCGTCGTCGTCATCATCATCATCATCATCATCATCATCATCATCATCATCATCATCATCATCATCATCATCATCATCATCATCATCATCATCACCATCATCATCACCATCATCATCATCATCATCATCATCATCATCATCATCATCATCATCATCATCATCATCATCATCATCATCATCATTATTATTATTATTTCCGCTTTACAAGGGAATGGATGCTAAGAAGAGATTGTACGAAGCGATGATCGTACCGACAGCACTTTATGGGGCAGAAATTTGGAACATAAGAGAGGAAGAGAGGAAGAGTTTAAATGTGTTTGTGATGAAATGCCTGAGAAGTGTGGTAGGGTTTACTGTGCTGGATAGAGTGAGAAACGAGGAGGTGAGGAGGAGAGCGGTGGTGGAAAGGGAGTTGGGATGGAGGGTTGATGAAAGAGTATTGGAATGGTTTGGAGACATGGAAAGAATGAGTGAAGAAAGATTAGTAAAAGAGGTGTGGAAGGCAGAGGTGGAGGAGGTGAACATAAGGGGACGACCAAGAATGAGGTAGATGGATGGGGTAAACGGGGCATTGGGAAAGAGGGGAATGTCTGTTGAGGGAGGAAGGGAGAAGACAGAGGATAGGGGCGCGTGGAGAATGGTGGTGCACGGATGTTGCGATGGATAGAAGGGGGTGGGCGGGGGATAGGGGATAGGGGATGAGGAATGAGAGAGTATGTGTGAGTGATATTTTGACGCAGCCCGAAGGGATTTCTTGCTGTAAATGTACTGTGTCTTGCTGCTCTGCTTCTAACCCAGTTCGGTGGGCGAGATGCAGGAATGACCCGTCATCCATGAGGAGCCAAGATAAGAGGGAGAGAGGAGGGTGAGTAGGAGTGGAGTATGTGGAGATGGAATGGGTGGGAGTAGATTTTATGCCTTTGTTTTTTGGCTACCTCCTTTGTAAGGAGGAAAAAGTCGTTGGTATATGTACATATTATCATTATTACTATTCTTATTATTATATCATTATCATTATTATTATAATGTTTATTATTATTATAATCATTATCATTACTACGATTGTTATCATTATTGTTATCAATATTGTCATTATTACCAGGTATTTTTGTTACTATCATTACTATCACTTATCATTATCATTATTGTTATTACTATTATCATTATTCTTGTCATTACTACCATTATTATCATTATTGTTATATGACCATTAGAATATTATTCTGATAATCATATTCATTATTATCACAATTATTACTTATTATAGTTATTATAATAATCATTGTCATTCATTGATGTCATTTCTTTTTTCTTGTTTATCTCGGCGGGCAAAGAGTACAATTCACTTTAAATTCACCTCAGGGGCAACCCACTATAAACTTTTTGAAACACTTAATCTATCGGAAACTTTTTAAGCTTTCTCCTTAAATGTCGATTCTCCTGAAGAAAAACACTACGTAAAAACGACTTTAAAAAGTCTAAGGAAAACCCTAAAGAGACCTAAAAACACTTTAAGAAACTAAAAAAGAATCTAAAAAAAACTTAAGAGGGGGTTTACACGGTTCGTCGAACGCGGTTTGATGTGTGAACGGGGTATTTGGTTGTCGAACACGTGTCTGTCGAACCGCGTTCGACAAACCGTTAGACCTTGTAAAACTCCTCTAAGACGACCATCAAGAGGAGCCTGGAGGTCTCAAAAATTTCAAAGACCTCAGCGGGACGCCAAAAAGACCACCCAAAAAGAAATCTCAAAGAAATTCCTAAAAGTCTCCAACGAAACAACAAAGAAACCTCCGATTCAAAAACCTCAAAGAAATTTCACTCAGACTCCGAGAAGATTTCAAACAAACCTTATTGAGATTCTAAAAAGACCTCAAAGAATCCTCAATGAGACTCCAAGAAGACCCTCAAAAAATCCTCAGCGAGCCTCTGAAAAAAGTTCTCACGGAGACCCCAAAGAAACCTCAATGAGACTCCCAGAAGACCCTCAAAGAAGCCTCAGCGAGCCTCTGGAAAAAGTTCTCACGGAGACCCCAAAGAAACCTCAATGAGACTCCCAGAAGACCCTCAAAGAAGCCTCAACGAGCCTCTGAAAAAAGGTTCTCTCGGAGACCCCAAAGACACTCAAAGGAGACCCCATGAAAAGACCAAGGAGTCTCAAGAGAGACCCGGAATAAAACTCGAAAAGACTCTGTGGA
>NC_134784.1:74199569-74202069 GCF_046742065.1 Oratosquilla oratoria
TTGTTAGAATCTTTGTGTGTTTTCATGGTTCGAAGGTTCGAAGACCCTCAATCACCACCACCATCCTTTCTGGACAGCGGGTATACTTGTCTGTGGACTTGTCTGGTTATATCCAAGTCACCCTACTTCGTCGTGTGCTCTTGTGGTAGCCGAGGATCTACACAGACATGCTGTCTAGAAAGTGTGGAGCTATAATTGGTGCACGCACATCCCTACCTTCACGAACTATCTTGATTGAATGGGCAAGTCTCCTGTTGTGAAAAACGCGAGAGGACCTTCGTCATATGGGAATGTCAATTAGTGTGATCTGAAGGATTTTGTCGAACTCAACCTCCCTCCTCAGATCAAAGTTGTCTTCACAAAGTCAACAATCAAAATATTCGTTCCACAAGGTTCCTCTCCCCCCCATCGAAGTTTGTCGAACTCAACCTCCTTCCTCAGATCACAACTGTCTTCACCAAAAGTCAACAACAATCAAAATATTCGTTCCACAAGGTTCTTATCCCTCCCATCGAAGTCTGTCGAACTCAACCTCTCTCCTCAGATCACAACTGTCTTCACGAAGTCAACAATCAAAATATTCGCTCCACAAGGTTCCTCTCCCTCCCATCGAAGTCTGTCGAACTCGACCCCTCTTTAGATCGCAGACGTCTTCACGAAGTCAACAACCAAAACATTCGTTCCACAAGGTTCCTATCCCTCCCATCGAAGTCTGTCGAACTCAACCTCCCTCCTCAGATCACAACTGTCTTCACAAAGTCAACAACCAAAATATTCGTTCCACAAGGTTCCTCTCCCTCCCATCGAAGTCTGTCGAACTCAACCCCTCTTTAGGTCGCAGACGTCTTCACGAAGTCAACAACCAAATTTTTCGTTCGACAAGTTTCCTATCCCTCCCATCAAAATCTTTCGAACTCAACCTCCCTCCTCAGATCAAAATTGTCTTCACGAAGTCAACAACTCAAATATTCGTTCCATAAGGTTCCTATCCCTCCCATCGAAGTCTGTCGAACTCAACCCCTGTTTAGGTCGCAGACGTCTTCACGAAGTCAACAACCAAATTTTTTGTTCCGCAGCTAGTTTACTCACAAGGTTTCTCCCTCTCTTGTCGAAGTCTGTTGAAGTCAGCCCCCTCTTCACGAACTCAACACCCAAATTCTTCGTTCCGGTACCCTATTCACAAGATTTCTTCTCTTTTCGTCGATGTCTACCAAACCAAAGGCCCTCTTAAGGTCATAGACGTCTTCCCGAAATCAACAACCAAACTCTTCTTCCCAGACCCCACTCACAAGGTTCCTCCCCTTCTCATCGAAGTCTGCCGTATTCAACCTCTTCTTTAGGTCACGGGCTTTCCTCCCCCTCTGATCGAAGTCTCCCGAACTCAACCTTCCTCTTCAGGTCACAGTCTTCACGAAATCATCATCCAAATTCCTCGTCCCATGCTCCACTCAAAAAGGCTCTTCACTTCTTGTCGAAGTCAGCCAACTCTTTAGGTCGCAAACGTCTCCACGAAGTCAACATCCAAACAGCTCGTTCTCAGAGCCCATTCACAAGGTTCCTCCTTTCATCGAACTTGGCTTTCTGAGTGTCACCACGGGCGGCAACCGCAGTGCACTTAGGCCCACGAAGTCCAAAGATCCTCATGGTCTTATGACGAAGTCATTTCAATGCTGCGAGAGCTTTTAGTTTCAGGGTTTTGTGGTTCCCCGGGTTGTTGATATTGACTCCATCTTGCCTCAGTGTGCCTATGTACTTCTTGAGATTTGGGTAGCGAGACGGAAGGAAGATAATCAAAATATTCATTAGTTTTTCGATTTCTAAGTTACACCAGGTCTCTCAAAATCGAGTACTTAACAAATAAAATCAACTTCTTTTTTGAGATGATTGATTGTAGTAAATCTTGCAATTTTGAAATCCTGTTGGGTACGCAAACAAAACAAATTACTAAAATTTTGTTTTGCTAGTTTCGCGTGGGCGTTCTTTTTTTCATATTCATATTTTTTCTTTGCCCAACCAAAAGGTCCCTTGTTAGCCTTTTGCTTCGTTAGCGCAACTCCACTATAATAGTCATCCGTTGATTAATATAAATGATTATAACAGTTGAGGAAACTTCTACCCTGACCTCGATTGGGCCAGAATATAACGAAGTAAAATGAAGATAAATGCAACAAAACTAAATAAGAAATTTTGAAATAAAATAAAATAGAATATATAAAAAACAAATCAAGTGTGATAGGTAAGATAAAATAAAATAAAACAAAAAGGTGGGAAAAGAGGATGATAAAGGTCTTGTTTCAAGTTTATACCTGATCGGTTTCGCTCTTTGCTTGGAGCGAAACCGGTCAGGAATAAACTCGGAACTAGACCCCTTTTCTTCACCTTTTTTCACCTTTTTTCAACTTGTCATAAAGTCTCAACAAAAGTAAATAAAGTCAGATGAAATTTGAATAGATAAAATAAAAAAGAAAACAAAGAACCCCCAAAAAATAATAAATGAAAA
>NC_134784.1:74207069-74219569 GCF_046742065.1 Oratosquilla oratoria
ACTACAATTAGATCAATACAATTCGGTAAACACACACACACATACAGAGAGAGAGAGACACAGAGAGAGAGAGAGAGAGAGAGAGAGAGAGAGAGAGAGAGAGAGAGAGAGAGAGAGAGAGAGAGAGAGAGAGAGAGAGAGAGAGAGAGAGAGAGAGAGAGAGAGACGGGAGGGAGGGAGGGAGGGAGGAGGGAGGGAGGGAGAGATGGAGGACATGAAAATTAGAGAGTAAGAAACAGGAACCCCCCCCCAACGTTGCTTCCTTGCCGTATAGCAATACGAGTATAATTAGGAAAACACAAACATACATACACACACACACACAGAGAGAGAACACACACACACACAACTATACATACACACACTCAAAACCATACACAGACACGCACACATACACAGGCTTTTGCGCACACACATGAAAGTGTGTGCACTAAATTTGTTAGGGAAGACTAGATTTATGGAAAGCGTTTGAAATGATGCCGGAATTCACGTCGTCTTTTCCCTTCAGACAGCCGGGGTGCAGTTTGGCGAATTTGACTTCTGACTACAAAACCTCCTTTATGAAATGATTCCTTTAGTTACGCAATTTCCAATATCGTTTTTCGTCGGTTTCCTTATTCATATTATCTGCCTTTCTCTTCTTCTTCTTCTTCTTCTTCTTCTTCTTCTTCTTCTTCTTCTCCTTCGTCTTCTCCTTCGTCGTCTTCTATTTCTTGTTCTTCTTCTTCTTCTTCTTCTTCTTCTTCTTCTTCTTCTCCTTCGTCTTCTCCTTCGTCGTCTTCTATTTCTTGTTCTTCTTATTCTTCTACTTCTTATTCTTATTCTTATTCTTATTCTTATTCTTCCTCTTCTCTTTTCTTCTTCTTATTCTTCTTCTTCTTCTTCTTCCTCTTCTTTTTTTCTTCATCTTCTTCCTCTTAACCTGGAATTTTGTTCCTTTCTATTTTCGTTTGCTTTCTTTCTGTGCATCTGAATAGGTCTGATTTCCTTTCTTTTCTCTCGTTTTCTAGTTTGCCTGTTTGTATATTTCTTTTGCATATTTTGCTGTTTTTGTTCGTCTTTACATTTCTTTCATTTTCGATATTCTTCTTTACGGTACATTTTCGTATATTTTGTTTCTTTTCGTTCATATTTTCCTTCATTATCTCCTCTTATTTTATATTCTCCACCATTTTTTCATGATGTTTATATATTTTATTTAGTTATTCTATATTCGTTTTTCTACGTAATCTTGACTCGGTGTATCTTTTAATTAAGTGGCTCACGTTGAAAGTTGCCCTTCCTGATTCATTTTGTATCTTTTCTTACGTTTTTTTTAGTCATACATACATACATATACCAAGGCTTTTTCCTCCTTACAAGGGAGGTAGCCAAAAAGGAAAAGGCATAAAATCATTCCCACCCATTCCATCCCTGAATACACTCCACACCACTCCACCCTCCCTCTTATCTTAGCACCTCCTGGATGACGGGTCATCCCTGCACCTTGTCCACTGCCCTGGGTCAGAAGCAGTGTCGCAAGACACAGCACATCCACTGCCCTGGGTCAGAAGCAGTGTCGCAAGACACAGCACATCCACAGCAAGGCCGCTTCATTAAATCGGCGACCCCCCTCTCCGTCCCCCCCCCCTGTGTAAAAGGAGACTTTTTAGTCATACTGAATATATATTCATTTATCTATTTATCTGTTTATCAATTTATATATTTATTCATTTACTCATGTTTATTCTTTTGCCTGCTCACTCAATCTATTTATTAATTTCATTATTTCTCTGTTTATGTAATTCTGTATTCACCTAATAATCTTATAATTTGTTTTATTTATTTTCTATTTTATTTTCTTATTACTGTTTTGGTGCGTTTGACAAACAACGTATTTGATCTAGCTATCCTAGCAAAATAGGTAAAGGTGACAGCTTTAGATACATCTAAATTACTTTTCCTTTTTTTAAAAGAATATGGCGCTACCGAACCTTTATATAAAAGTATGAAAATAATCTTTTGAACCTTGAAATTAATTCTAATTCTTTTAATCCCAAATGATCTCTTCTTGAGCTCTCTCATTGAGACGCATATTTGCGGTAATCCGATTGAATCCTTAAAACCCAGCCCCCCTCCCCCCCAATAAAAAAGAAAAAAAAATTGGCAATCTACATAACTGTTTGGCATCACTCCACTGAAAGTCGCTCTCGCCAAATAGTCAATAATAATGATAATGAAAAAAGTTTCTATTTCCCAAAGGTCGTTTTTGGTCTATTCTATACCATAACAACAAAAAATTACACCCATACGGAGCAGATCCACGCAGCATTCTTTTATGATTGCTCCAAGACTCAATGGGGAACAATGACCATAACTTTTAATTCAACTTCTCCTATTCCTACTTTTTTCATTACCTTTTTTAAATCCGTTTGGATAGAAACACGTTAATTTTCATCGCCTTTACAATAGAGGATAAGACTATCGTCACTGAGTTCCCGTGTGTGTCGACACAAATAGTATGTTCTGACTTGGCTATCTCCTTTATACTCGTAAGAAGGGGTAAGGATTTTATGTATGTATGTATGTATGTATGTATGTATGTATGTATGTATGTATGTATGTATGTATGTATGTATGTATGTATGTATGTATGTATGTATGTATGTATGTATGTATGTATGTATGTATGTATGTATGTATGTATGTATGTATGTATGTATGTATGTATGTATGTATGTATGTATGTATGTATGTATGTATGTACGTATGTATGTATGTATGTATGTATGTATGTATGTATATGTGCACGTATGTGTATGTGTAAATGCACGTATGTATGTAGGTAGGTGGGTAGGTAGATAGGTAAGTACTGTACATACAGTAGATACATATGTTGACGGGTTTTGACAATAAGCAGCACCACTGTCCACCTTACAGGACCACCACAAGTAATTACCCGTCATTGGCCCCTTGACTATCTAAAGGTTGCTCGAGCTATACTTAATTACATATGTAGAGAGTGGGTAGGTAATGTTATTAAGAGACATTATGTGAGCAAATAAGACCTCAAAAAGAAAGAAAAGCTTCACGATGTCTTCCATCGGTGAGGTCTCCGATTCTGATAAATAAATTCGCCTGGGTTCAGTAGACGAGAAATAGGACGTCAGATCCCTTACTGAATATCTCCCACTCCCTCTCCCCCTTCCTCTCCCTTTTTTTTTTTTTTTTTTTGCCAGAATAAAATCAATAAGGAAATTCGTAATCATAAAAGGGTTTCTCCCTGATGTTATGTCTACTTCCAAATCTATGCATTCTCTCTCTCTCAAATTCCATCTGATTCTTCCCAGATCCCTTTTTTCAATTTTCTGTTTATTTCCATAATTCTGTTATTGAAACTCGATCCTATTTGATTAAATCCTATTTAGCTTCTTTGTGGGCCAAATCTTCGCGTTTCTTTACTACACCCAGTTGGTTGTGTTCCCATTTTATCCTGACGATAATCATAACTCACTTCCATAAGATGAGCCATTCTATGGATTTTTAACTAATTTTACTCACTGGATGCCTCAAGAGAGTAAGCGTCAAAGACAGAGAAGTTTGCGGGGGTTACCAGACCCGTGTGACATATACACGTGGGTGGTGGACGTCTTCGTCAATCAGGGGACTCTGGACAGTCAATTTATTCAATCGATCTGGATTGGGTCACGATTGATCAAAGTTCCATTCAAACTGAGGGTTATCCCCTCAGCTTCATAAAATTCCTTATCTTTAGTCAAAACTAAATATGTGAATTAGGTCGTCATCCACGGGGTTTTATATCTTTCATCTAAAGCTATCCAAAAGCTTAAAAGAAAAGAAAAGACAAAAAAGAGGAAGAAGAAGATCAACAGCAACAACAACAATAATAACGAGGAAGAAAACAAGAAGAAGAGAAAAAAGAGGAAAAAGATGATAATGAAAAAGGAGGAAGAAAGAAGGAAGAGGAAGTAGATGAAAAAGAAGAGGAACAAAAAACGGAGTGGGAAAAGAAGACGACGAATAGAAGAAGCAGAACAGGAAGAAAAAGAAGAAGTAATACGCATGCGTGAATGTTTGTGAGTGTACATGAGCGTGTGTGTGTGTGTGTGTGTGTGTGTGTGTGTGTGTGTGTGTGTGTGTGTGTGTGTGTGTGTGTGTGTGTGTGTGTGTGTGTGTGTGTGTGTGTGTGTGTGTGTGTGCGTGTATTTACCTACTTGTACTTTGCGGGAAGGGGAGCTACGCTTGTGGTGTCCCGCCTTTGTATCTCGCAGTGCCTAATTTGCTCTTAAACTCATGAATGGTTTTTGTGCACACTATTTCATTGTCCAGGTTGTTCCAAGTGTCTACCACTCTATGTGGAAAACTGTTTCTCTTCAGATCTCTCCTGTAGCTATATTTTTTTTCTTTCCATGTCCTCTTTTGCGTGTGTGTGTGTGTGTGTGTGTGTGTGTGTGTGTGTGTGTGTGTGTGTGTGTGTGTGTGTGTGTGTGTGTGTATGCGTGTGTGTATGCGCGTGTGTGTGTGTACATGCGTACATGCATGCCCGCTCGCATACGCGCATCCATTTCCTTTCGCCTTCAGTTCACTGTATACATTTGATAAATTCTTGCGTCAAAAATATAATAGCTGATGGAGTGCAGAAGCTTCTGAAGGCTCTATTCTTGAAGAAATTTGCATAAAGTCTTGGGTCCCTTCGGAAAGGCTGAGGCACAGCTGGTGATCTCGTCCTCTTTAGCTCACCAGCTGATGCCCCCAGGAACACCATTGAGGTCGCCATCTGCTGTGACTCCTCCAATAAATTAATTAAAATCATGAATTATCTAAATTTCTATTTAGTCTATTTTGTCATATGTTTCATATTATTTACTCATTTATTTTCTAATTTACTTTCATACTTATGTTTATTACTAAGTCATTTTTTCCTTGTTATTCTGTTATGTATCTATACATGTTAATTTATTTTGTCTATCTGCTTCATTGTCTTTTATAACTGAATTATTTATCCTTTCATAGAAATACTAATTAGTACTTTAGATATATTTATTTCTATTGTGTTATTCATTAGCGTGCACTGTTTCATTAATATTTATATGTGCGAGTATGTATATATGTATGTATGCATGTGTGTATGTATGTATGTAAGCATGTATGTATGTATGTATATATATATATATATATATATATATATATATATATATGTGTGTGTGTGTGTGTGTGTGTGTGTGTGTGTGTGTGTGTGTGTGTGTGTGTGTGTGTGTGTGTGTGTGTGTGTGTGTGTGTGTGTTCCTATTTATCTATTCTATTTAATTCATTCATAAATCTATTAATCCATTCACCTATTTCTTGATTTAAGCGTGACGACACTGCCTACATGACGCTCCTAACAACCATGAATAAAGACAGCGTCTTTAGCAGAACCGAATGTTATGTTGACAGAAGGAGCCCTGATTGCCGGTAGTAATATTCACCTGCAGACACCCCACATCATCGTAAACGGAAAACATAAGAGAGTTGTACAGGACGTGAGGACTCACCGAGGCACGAAATATGGAACAAATCATTACGTGGTTATGGGCGAACTAAAAGCACACTTAACAAATGAAGAGTAAGCAATAAAATAGAAAGATTAAACAGATGGATGTAAAGAAGTTGAAGAGGCAGAGAATGAAAGACTTGTTTTAGATAGAATTGAATAACGGATTTGGTGCATTGCAGATAGTAGATGAAGAGGAAGGAGATATCTGATTGATACAAGAAAATCTGTTACGAGGAGATAATTTTATATTGAACTTCGCAGAGGAGAAGCCGATGGTATGATAAAGAGTGTTGGGGGAGCAGAAGAACGAAGAAAACAAGAAGAGAGTGAAGAGAAGTGATAAATATTCATGTAACAGCGAACAGAAATGCAGAGAATTGAAAGAATGAAAGAAGAAGAGGCAATATATACACCCGTACAAGGAATTAGACAAACTAGAAAATCTGGAGCAATAAGAGGAAATGAGAAAACAGTGAAGAATTGTTGATAACAAGAAAGATAGAGACCAGGAGCAACGAGAGTTAGAGATTTGAAAAGGAATATAAGGTGGTAAGGAGCCTACGCCTGGAGGCGCGTAACTGCAACCGAAGTCGCCACGTTTGACCTCTTATGCCCTTGGACTGTCGAGGTAGGTCATGACAGTCACTGTTGGGAACAGAAAGGAGTGCGAGATTCGAACCTACAGCTACGCGAGTGCTAGACCAGCATGCCTCCAATTACACCATCAGCGCTCTCTTGGGAGACGAAAATTAAAGTTGGAAATACCATTTCAAACAAATACTGAATAGTTCTCATCCTAATAATGTATATCATGCCGATCGTGTGATTGAGAATACGTCTGAGGTACAAGCCCATCAAGAAAAGAAATACATGAGGCATACGTCTGAGATACAAGCCCATCAAGAAGAGAAATACAAGAGGCATACGTATGAGGTACAAGCCCATCAAGAAAAGAAATACAGGAGGCATACGTCTGAGGTACAAGCCCATCAAGAAAAGAAATACAAGAGGCATACGTCTGAGGTACAAGCCCATCAAGAAAAGAAATACCGGAGACATACGTTTGAGGTACAAGCCTATCAAGAAGAGAAATACAGGAGGCATTATTTAAAGCCATGACAAAATATAAAAAAACAAGGGAGGAATAAAACAGCTGTGAGATCACTCAAGAACGAAGGGAAAAGAATGAAAATTTTTTACAGCATCTGATAAAAAGAGTGCCTGAAAAAAAAATATGTTCCATCTACGTGAACGCATTAATGATAATTCCTTTTTTTTCAAGAAAGGAGACAAGAAACATGTGAATATTATGGAGGGTATCACTCTTCTCTTGTGTGCATGTAAGATAATGGCAAGTGTAAGTACAAGACGAATACCTGAAGAAGAAAAAAATTGTATGCGATTACCAAGGTGATTTTTTGACCTGAAAGATTACCTTTTCACCATTCGTCAAATCCTTGAAAATCAGGAAAATACAACGAACTATGTCACAGTTTCATTAATCTTAAGCAAGCTTATTACAGTGTTTATAGACAAGCAATAAAGAAATTAAAAAGATTTCATATACCACTGAAATTAATTAACAAAAGCAGGACATGAAACAATCCCATCATCAAATTAGATTTCATAGATCTTAAGTACGCTTATGACTCTTTACACACCAGTGATATGGGCAAATTTAAACAGTTTTCATAACTCACTAATATTTATAAGATTGATAGGAAGTGGGATATGTAACAGCCCAAGAACCAAAGCTGGGAAAAACAAACAGAAGCTTTCAAGATAAAGACAAGACATGGGCGTGTTCTGTCCCCATTAGTGTTTAATCTTCTTGAGAATGATGAGAAAACTACAACAACGATCTCTATGAATAAGCATGGAGGATAGAGGCGCTGGAGTCTTAGGATGGAGAGATGATATTGACATTATAGTGGGAAATGAGATTAACTTGATAAGAAGCACATATTAGTAATTATTTGAAGAAACTTTACCACATTGGACTCCAGACAGATGTAAATACAATCAAGTTGATGCAAAAGAACATAAGAATGAAGGAGACTGTAAAAGACCATAAGGCCTACACTAGACAGTTCCATGTCCATTACCACCTGTCATCCCCATCCATAAAGCTGTCTAACCGTTTCTTAAAACAACTGATAGTTTCAGCGCTCACTACATGGTTGCTAAGTCTATTCCATTCGTTGACCACCATTTTAGTAAACCAATTCTTGCCTATTTCCTTCTTAAATCTAAATTTCTCCAGTTTTAAATCCGTTGTTGCGAGTCCTGCCCTGTTGTCTTAGTATGATGGCCTTATTTGCGTCACCCTTGTTAAAGCCTTTGATCCACTTAAACACCTCTATTAGATCACCCGCACTCTGCGTCTTTCCAGAGAGTGTAAGTTAAGGTGCCTAAGCCTCTCTTCGTAAGGTAAATTTCTGAGCCCATGTATCATTGTGGTCATTCTCCTCCGTACTGATTCTAGTGAATTGATGTCCAATCTATAAGACGGAGACCAAAACTGTACCGCATAGGTCTAACGCTACAGTTTGATGATTACCTCTGCACCTCGTAACCGTCCTAGCAATAAAACCTAATGCTCTGTTAGCTTTATTCCTGGCGCTAATACACTGTTTCCTAGATTTAAGGTCAAGACTCACTAGCACTCCCACTCAGTTTTCTCTAAAAACTTATCTACGATATATATATTTTTGGGGTTGTATAGTTTTACGTTTAACACGCTGCACTTTGAGATATTGAAGTCCATTTCCTATTTCACCGACCATGTGAACAATTTGTTAAGATCATCCTGTAGAATTTCTGCGTCGTCTCCTGAACTAATTAAGCGTCCTATTTTAGTGTTATCTGCAAACTTACTATCATCACTATTAATCCCTTTGCCCAAGCCGTTTATGTACATAATGAACAATAAGGGGCCCAAAACAGAGCCCTGGGGGACTCCACTAGAAACACTCCCCAACCTGGATTTTTCACCATTTATGGTGACCCGCTGTTTTCTATTTCTGATCCAAGATCTAATCCATTCTAACACTTTTCCTCCTATGATATGGGCTTTGATTTTATTTAGTAGTCCCTAGTGGGGCACCTTGTCAAACGCTTTGCTAAAGTCAAGATAAATAACATCGTAACTATCATTGCTATCTGACACCTAATATACTTTGGTGTAAAAGGATGGAAGATTAATCACACATGACTTACCCTTGGAGAAACAATGCTGTGTCACAAATCAAATTATGTCTCTCGATGTGTTCTCTGAGTCTATTAACTATTACGGATTCAATCATTTTACCTATAACACACACTCCACCCTATCCACCCCTCCCTCTCTTTTTTCTTGGCTCCTCCTGGATGACGGGTCATCCCTGCATCTCGCCCACTGCCCTGGGTCAGAAGCAGTGTCGCAAGACAAAGCACCTCCACAGCAAGGCCGCTTCATTAAATTAGCTACCACCCCTCTCCGCCCCCCCCATGCAGAAATAGAGAACATGGGGAGATCCCTTCGAGCTAGGTCAATTCATTTTTCATACATATTCCCTCACCCCCATCCCCCACCCACTCCCACTCATGCATTACAGCATCATCCATACACAACCATTCTCCATTCACCCCTATCTTCTGTCCTCTCCTTTCTTTCCTCAACAGACGTTCCCCTCTTTCCTAATACACCTTTTACCACATCCATCCATCTCATCCTTGGTCGCATCCTCATGTTCACTCCTTCCACACCTCTTTTACTAATCTTTCTTCACTCATTCTTTCCATGTGTACAAACCACCCTAACACTTTTTCATCAACCAACTCCCTTTCCACCCCCGTTCCCCTCCTCACCTCCTCGTTTATCACTCTACCCAGCTTAGTAACCCCTTTCATACTTATCAGACACCTCATCTCAAACACATTCAAACTCCTCCTCTCTTCTTCTCTTATGCTCCATGTTTCTGCCTCATATAGTGCTGTCGGCACAATCACTCCTTCATACAGTCTCTTCTTAGCATCCATTCTCAAATGTTTATTTCTCATTACACTTTTTAATCCTCCAAGGCATTTACTGGCTTCTCTCAACCTTCATTCTACCTCCACCTCCACTCCTCTATTTCCTTCCACAATTGCACCCAAGTATCTAAAACTATCTACTTCCTCCAGTCTCTCTCCCTTAATACTCACTTCCAGTCTGAAGCCACGTTCTCACCTTGTACATCTTATCACCTTACTTTTACCCACATTTATCTTCAGCTTCCTTCTTTCGCACACCCTCTCAAACTCTGCCACTAACTTCCTCAACCCCTCCTATGATCCATCTACAAGCGAAGTGTTGTCAGCAAACAAAACTGGCTTATCTTCCATTTTTTCCATTTTCCTTAACCATCTCCAATCCCCGACCTACTGCTCTTGTATTTACCTCTCACACCACCCCATCCATGTATTAATTGAACACCCGAGGCGACATGAGACATCCCAGACAAAATCCCACCTTTACCTCAAACCATTCACTCTCTCCAATTATGATTCTAACACAAGCTCTATCACTCTAATAAGAACACTTGACTGCTCTTAAAAGCTTTCCTCCTATCCCATATATAGCAATACTTCCCACAGTCCATTCCTTTCTGCCCTGTCATAAGCCTTTTCCAAATCCATAAGAGCCAAAAAAAAAAAACGCCCTAAGCTTTTCCTAAAGCTTTCTCACATATCTATTTTCCCACAAAAATCTGATCCACGCAACCCCTACCTGTCCTAAACCCACACTGTTCCTTACCAATTACTCCCTCTGTTCCTTTCCTAATCCTCTCAATTAACACGCTCCTATATGCCTTCCCAATTACACTTAACAAACTGATCCCTCTGAAACTATTACACTCACACTTATCCCCTTTTCCCTTGCAAAATTGTACTATACAGGTATTCCTCTAGTCCTCAGGCACTCCAATCTCTCTTAACCAAACATTAAATAACCTCACCAGCCAGTCCACCATCACTATACCTCCTTTTTTAGACATTCAGTGTGGCACCCATCCAACCCAAGTACCTTACCTACTCTCATCATCTTAACAACTGCCTTCTCTTCATCTTTCCTTGTTTCTCCTCCATTTTTCTCGCTCATCACTCTCATTTTCTTAGCGCTTCCCACTTCAGCTACCTTTCCCTCCCTATCCTACTTCACATTTAGCAGCTCCCTGAAATACTCTGCCCATCTTACTCTTACTGCCGTCTCTTCCATTATTATCTCTCCATCTGCACCTTTTCCCTTTGCTTCTCTACTTCTTTCCAAAACATCTTTTTATTACTTTCAAAAATATCTGTCATACTCTCACCCCACTTCACATCTAGTCTTCTCTTTGTCGCCTTTATTTATGCATTACTTCTCTTTGTATCTCTCATATGATTCGTCCTATTTTGTAACCAATCTGTGAAAGCTCGCTTCTTTTCTTCTACAAACTTCCTTGCTTCATCATTCCACCACTCACTATCATTCCTTCTCTTTCCTCCCGTCCTCCTTGTTTCATACACCATCTTTGCACACATTGTGACTCCCTCCTTAAACTATCCCCATTCCTCCTCCACTCTTAGTTCTACTCTACCCTTCCCTCCCTCCCACTCCTCCCTCAGCTTCTTCTTGTAGTCCTTCTCCTTTTCTTTCTCATTTAAGCAGTTCACTTTAATCAACTCTAAACCTTCTGTTCTTTTCTTCTTTCCTCGTCTATCCTCCATTCTCAACTTACCTTCCACCAAAAAATTATCTGACATTCCTCCATTCTCTCCCCTTAGAACATGTACATCCTTAACTCTTCCTACTTTACTCCTGGTTACCTCTATAGAGTCCATTAACGCTCTACCACCCTTCCATCCACCACCCTCTCCCATGCGTACTTATGCTTGACTTTCTTCCTAAATACTATATTTGCCATGATCAACCCTCTTTCTAGACACATATCAACCATCAACTCTCCACTACGATTTTTTTTTCTGGAACTTCACACTTACCAACCACTCCGTCTATAGTTTCATTTCCTACCCTAGCATCAAGGTCTCCCAATACCCTACATTGATATTTCTCCCTAAACCCTCTATGCACTCATTTAAATCTATCAAAAAATATCCCTATCCACTACACTCTTATCACTACCAGGCCAATATGCACTTACAAAAAACCACATCCCCCTTTCCAGTTTCACCTTCATCAACATTAACCTTGAAGAAACCTCCTTCCACTCCACTACACGTTTACCTATCTCATCACTTACTTGTATAGCCACCCCTTCTCTCCCTCGTCCTCTCTTCAGTCCTGAGATCCCAACTACATTCTTAAACTCACACTCGCCCCTCCATTTCAACTAAGTTTCACTCAAAGCCAGTACATACATCTTTCTTCTCGCAAACATACCGCCTATCTCTTCTCTTTTATTCTCATCTGTACCACATCCACGCACAGTAAAAGACTCAAACCTTACGGTACTGGTTGGAAAAAACTTTCCAGACTATACTATGCTTTTATTTATCTATTTATTTATATCTATTTATTTCATTTTCTTATATATATATATATATATATATATGTATATACATATGTTTTTTTTTTGGGGGGGGGATGTCCCCTTTGCGGCTACAGGGAGAATCCTTAGTCCTATCCCCGTCCCGTTTTTGTCGCCTCATGTGGCAAACTTGGTGACAGTGTTCTTATCCCCACCACACGGTTAGGCGAAATGAGAAAATGAACATTTAGAGAAATGGTACAGGACAGTAACAAGAGTGGGGGGACTTTATAATGGAGGGACAGTCACAGCATAACAAAGTATCATCATTTCTCTGTGAATAGAGATTTCCTCTAACACAGACAAAAATTATGTGATCTCTGGTCCGTAGGGGCGCCCCATATAGACCCTAAAGTATCAGCTGCATGCTACTTACCAGCTTTTAACGCCACAATAACATGCAGCAAATATCC
>NC_134784.1:74224569-74234569 GCF_046742065.1 Oratosquilla oratoria
CTGCAGTGTACAGGAAAGATTCAGCAATCATGGATCTTGTCTTTTACTTTCCAATGATATATTATACCCAGCTTCAAATTAATATGTTTCCAATTTGGCCTATATCCTTTATAGATTTGAATTCACGTATTCTCCAAGACTTGGCTACTCTATCTTTTGAGTTATTCCAAGAACTTACGCATCCGAGCGGGAAGTTATAGTATTTATTTACATCATTTAGTCTTTCTCCATTTGTCCTCTAGTTCTCCTAAAGCCCTACTGTCCCTAACTAAGATATTTTCTGCAGATTTAGTCTATTCTCTTGAGTGACCTGAATACTGTAATCATATCACCCCATTCCCTTCGATTTTTAATTTTTTTTTAGTTGTTACTACTTGGTTGCTGCTATTTGGGATATTTTCCATCTTTCTTAGATTTTTCACTCTGTGGGGATCGTATCATTGACACACATTCCAGTCTTGGGCGGATGAGTTTCTATGATTGTTTTTTTTCTATAATCTATTCATCCATATATGAAAAAGCCATCTTAATATTCTGCAGAAGTCCACACGCTTTTCCCACGATCATATTGCTATGTCTCTCCGACTACAGTTTGTCTTTTATGAACACTCAAATATTCTTCCTCTTCAGTCATTATAACGTGTGTGTGTGTGTGTGTGTGTGTGTGTGTGTGTGTGTGTGTGTGTGTGTGTGTGTGTGTGTGTGTGTGTGTGTGTGTGTGTGTGTGTGTGTGTGTGTGTGTGTGTGTGTGTGTGTGTGTGTGTGTGTGTGTGTGTGTGTGTGTGTGTGTGTGTGTGTGTGTGTGTGTGTGTGTGTGTGTGTGTGTGTGCGTGTGTGTGTGTCTGTGTGTGTGTGTGTGCATGCGTGCGTGTGCTTGCGCACATACATTTTGTGAATCTGTTTTGTCATGACATTTTAATGTGACCATTTTTCAATTCTTTTCGTTGGCATTAATCCACATCACTATTTCCCCTCAATGACGCAAGAGAATGTATATCAAAATACAAACACTGATAACATAAAATAACTTACACCCAGGCGTTTAACTCCACCCTACCTGCACAGATAAATTCCTCCCTTATAATGGAACTGTTCTTGCATGACATACACATGAACAGAACAACAGATTTGATACCATGAACGGGTTTGGTTGGGAGATAGCATGATCAACGGAAATGAACTGTGAACGCCAGCCGTGCTGCATTGCAATGACTGTGTATGTGTTCGAGTCTGCAACGCTATCGTGTTGAGACTTTATTCGTTGATTTGCATTAAGTTCGCTGTGCGCCACCTCCGTTGCCACTACCACTAACATCTCCAGCACTAACAGAACTCCATAAGGATAGTGACTGCATGTTTTATGCAATTCATATTTTAGGGACTTTGGTGAGATCGCTTCGGGTCAAGCGTTCTACCATGACTGGAGAATCTTCTCTCAAAAATGAATTCTGATCACTTTTAACTACTAACAATCTTCTGTTCTGCTACACTCCTTAAATCCTTCCTTTACCATATGTGCGACTCGGCTTCTTCAAAGCGATACTGTTTTCAACAAAATACTAATACAGGCAAAGTCTTTGAAAATTAATATACACCTAGAAAAAGGGGTTCAGCTATTATACCTTACCCCATATCGTGTAGATTCTATGTAGTTAATTCTTTAAAAGACTTCAGTGAGCCCCCTATGGTTCAGAGGCACGCAGTATTATTCTATCATCGTAGACTAACTTCCATTCAAAGATTTCTTTTAATTGATTTTTAATTTTTAATTTTTTACCCTCCATAAAACTCTTCTGAAACCAACCTCAAGATTCCTCATTTTGAAGGGGAGAGGAAGAAGGAAAAGGGGGGAGAGGGAAGAAAGGGTGGAATTTGGGGGTGGGAGAAGTGGGAATGGGAGGAGAGATAGAGGGGAAGGTGGAAGAGAGGAGAAAGTGGGACGGGGAGATGGGGGAGTGGGAGGGATAGAATGGGGAGACAGGTGGAGGGAAGAGGGAGGAGAGGAGGAAGAAGGGGTTTCCACATAGCCCGAAGCTAGTCTTAACAAAATCGATAAAGTTGAGTCAAGGAAGTTAAAGTTTTAGAAAGTTATGTCAATTTCCTTCGTCCTTTCGAAGATTATTTCTTGCAACAAAGCTGAATAAAATCCCTTTAGAGGCAGATGGAGACCTTCCCCCTTTTAGTGACTGATAGGTTCTTCTTGACTGAATGAAATAGTCTGACAATGGACAAAGAAAACAAAAGAATCATTTCGCCTCCATCTTTATATGGATAATCTAGCACACTGCTTTTGAGTTGCCAATTGGTCTTTCTACCCGAACTTCGCCCCCTTTTAGGGGGGAGTGGGAGGAAGATTAGGGTGAAGGGGGAGGCAAGAGGAAGGGAATTTTATCCTACTGGTTAGGAATTGATTTCTAATTTCACTGGCAGTGCCTAAGCTCCCCCCTATCTGTCCCCTAACCGTATCCTTATCCCCCCATCCATCCCCCCACTCCCCCCTTCCCAATAATGTTCTTAGCTGACAATCATCAACCATATTATTATGTTGGCAGAAACTAGACAGAGTTTCATTTTTATAGTGACTGTTAATTTCTAGTTGTGGGTTCGAATCCCACACTCCTCTCTGATTCCCAGCAGTGACTGTTACCTGCCTTAACTGTCCCCAATGCGCATAATAGGGTAAAGGTGACGGCTTCGGCCGTAGATACTCAGCACCTATTGGTGTAGGTTCCTTACATTCAGTAAGGTGACCTTTCCTTAGGTGGATAAGTAGTCTGGCACTTGTTAAAATACAGTTTGTACAGAGTTGAATAACTAAATAAAATGAGAATTTTTTTCACAAAAATATATAAAGTATAAAGTTCTTATAATGTTTAAGGTGCGCGCACTTACATATACACACACATATACACAAGCTGTAAGCGAAACCGGTCAGGAATAAACTTCTACCTCAAACCTGTCACAATGTCTCAACATATATATATATATATATATATATATATATATATATATATATATATACACATATACCATGAATATTATATATATATACATATGTATATATATATATATATATATATATATATATATAAATGTATTTATATATATAGATATAAAGTTGATTTGGGCTATGAATATGAGGGAAGAGGGGGCGCAATGGGTGTATGAGACAAGGATGAAAGACAAAGAGGTGAGGGAAATCTCAAGAGGAGATGGAGGAAGCGTGTAAAGGAGTGAATGGAGAGGGAGAGATTGGGCCTGAAGGAGGCAGACCGACTGCCCTGGAATTCATTGGAGAAATGAAGATAGTACGGCGGGGAAGAAAGGTAGTAAACGGTAAGAGGTAAGGAAGTAAAGGAAATATAGAGATCGTAAATTTGTGTGTGGGTATGACGCATACGCGAAAAAAGAACACGTACGTAAACACATACATACACATAAATACACACATACACATACACTCAAGCAATGGCATGCATGTGCATTTAGGCCCATTTGCGCACACGTATACACGCCCAAGCACACACACACAAGCACAAGCAGACAAAAGCCAACGAGTTGGGATGAGAGAGATGCTGGCTTATCCTTCCTACACACGATATATCTGGAAGTCTCTTATGGAAGACTCGCAGAATTTTAGAGTGTCTCACAATACCTCCAGAGATCTCACTGGGTCAAAAGTCTTTAGGGAACAAGAAAGGTTTTAGCCGACGTCCATCAGTCCGGCCGACAGTCATGTTCACTCAGACTTTATGTTTTGTTTTGTTTTTTCGTTATTAATTCCTTTGTTGATACAAATTCTTATTTATTATCTATATCGACTTATTTATCTATTTATTCATTATTTAATCCATTTATTTATTCACTTTATTAATTCATGTTATCTATCAATTTATTAATCTATTCATTTATTTATATTTTCGTTTTCCTTTATCTATTCGTTTATTTATTTCTATTCGTTTACTTATTTATCTGTTAACTTATTTATTTATTTATGAATATATACATATATCTTTTGTCACTGGGAGGTCAAAACCGACAACTTTGGCTTTTGCTGGTCTGAGGGTGAATCCACGTGCCCTGAGGGAAATACGACCAACCCCATTCTTGTTTATGCGTTCATCGTGGTTACTTTTTCGTGAATTCTATTCTTTATTTCATATATCTATCTACTTTAGATTTTTTTTCTTTATTCCTTTTTTATCTTAATTTAATTTTATTTTATTTTATTTTATTCTATCTATATTATCTTGTTTATTTTTACAATGGATTACAAATTATTACAAAGGAGGAGCATGCCGACAGGAGACCTTTTGGTCCATAACTAGGTCGAATACGAAAAAAAGTTATAATAATGAAGAATAAATAAATAGATAAAAAGTATAATAGTATAGCTAATAACTAAAAGCATAGGTATAGTTAAATAATAAATAGATAAATAGTAAATAATAAATGAAAACCAAGCAAATAATAACAGACAAATAAAAACAAACAAATAAACAAATAATATAAAATAAATGGCAGGCATTACAGCATCTTGCTTAAGTATTTATCTAAACGAATTTTAAAACTTCGAACTGAACTATATAGCACCGTCTCTGCAGGAAGTTTATTCCATTCATTAACTACACGGCTGGCAAAGTTGTTTCTACCCACTTCCAAATTAAATCTATTTCCTGACAGTTTAAGACCATTATTTCTTGTCGGATTATCATTCAGTGTGAAAATTTTGTCACTTTTGATGTTGTCAATTCCCTTTAGGATCTTAGACCTGTATCAAATCACCTCTGAGTCTACGCTTTTTGGGGGAAAAACAGATTCATATGATTTAGTCGATTTTCGTATGATTTATTTTTGATATTTGGAATCAGTTTTGTGGTTCGTCGTTGAACTTTTATTTTGTTTTATATTTCGTTTCTTTTATTTTCTATTTTTCATTTGTCTATATAATATTCTTTGGTCTCTTTTTTGTCATTTAATTATTTTCTTCTATTCTACTTTATATCTGGTTTTGCAGCTTTCTCTTCTATTGTTTTAATCTATCTATTTTCTCTTTCACTATTATTATATAAGGATTCTTTTTTACTCTAGTAAAATTTGTCTTATTAAATTCGTAGCACAATAAATGTGGCAGATAAATCCATTGGTCACTGATACTGTTCTTATATATTTCATGTGACTTTCAAAAAGTAACTTTATTCAGCTGACGTCTTAAAGGGTTGGAAGGGATGTTGTTCCGAGACCGGAAAAATAATTCTACACAAAAAAAAGTCATCTTACCTACACTAAGGTCATGTTTTTGGTCGTGTCGGTATGCCAGCATAAGATAAATAAATACGCGCGCGCGCGTGTGTGTGTGTGTGTGTTTACCGGGTTGCATTTACCTAGTTGTATCATACGGGAAGGGAGCTATTCTCGTGGTGACCCGTCTTTGTATCCTTCAGCATCAAGTTTCTTTTTAAAATCTTGAATAGTGTTTGCACACACTGTTTCTTTGTCTAATTTGTTCCACACTCTGTGTGGGAAGCTATTTTTTTCAGATCTCCTCTGTAATTATCTTTCTTGAGTTTCTTTTCGTATCCTCTTTTTTCCATTGTCCCATTTCAATAGATCATTCTTATGTAAGATTTCCATTTCTTTCATAATTCTATAGATAGTTAGTAGGTCTCCTCTTTCCCTGTGTGTGTGTGTGTGTGTGTGTGTGTGTGTGTGTGTGTGTGTGTGTGTGTGTGTGTGTGTGTGTGTGTGTGTGTGTGTGTGTGTGTGTGTGTGTGTGTGTGTGTGTGTGTGTGTGTGCGTGTGTATACCTAGTAAATGGTAATTAAAGTAAAAACGGCAAAGAAGTACTAAAAAAAAAATTGTCTCATTATTTCCACTCACAATCTAGCCTACATGTTCTCACTTGCGTCTATACACCCAACTCAGCTAATGGCAGTGACGATAATATTGTACCAGTTCATCTATCCATTGATATGATATCAAACCAAAGGATTGAACTCATAGAAGTGGTGCAAGGAATATTCCTCTTTGAATGACAGCTATAAGTACTACCACAACTGATCTTGTATAGGATAAGTATTGTTTTACGTTCAATAGAAACTATACTCGTAAGTTTGCGATGTCGTGACAAATGCATTCAGGTCGTACATTGACGACCTTAGAAGACATATGTTACTGTAGTACCCATATGCACAAAGATCTGTCCTTGGTACCTCCAATGTACTGATATTTTAAGTACTGAAATATGTATGTACTGTATGTATGTATATATATATATATATATATATATATATATATATATATATATATTTTTGTGTGTGTGTGTGTGTGTGTGTGTGTGTGTGTGTGTGTGTGTGTGTGTGTGTGTGTGTGTGTGTGCGTGTGTGTGTGTGTGTGTGTGCGTGTGTGTGTGTGTGTGTTTCTGTGTATTACATATATATATATATATTATATATATATACAGTATATATATATATATATGTATATATATATATATATATTTTTTTTTCTATTAAAAATCACTGCATACTCTGCGTTGGTGATCTTCTTCTTAAGACTTTCTATTTTCCTCAGTATTTTCTTCTCTGAAGCAGGGAGAGAAAATATCACATTTCCGAACGAGTCCATGTTTGGAAATAAAAAACAACATTTAACGACGTTTCGCCTATACCTTAGGCATCTTCTTAACTTAGGTTTAAAATGTAATTATATGCCCCATTTTAAGAAAGCAGAGAAAATAGCCGAGTTGGAGCTTCTATACAAAAATCTATGTGAACTCCATCAAAAAGGTAAGATTAATATGAACCCTGACGTTAAAGAACTTTTACAAGCTGAAAGTACTAAACGCAGAGGTTATGGTAAGAGTGCTTTGCTCACAGCTGAGCTGCGTTTAGCAGCAAAAGAACTCCGGGAAAATAAGGATATTGTAATACGTAGGGCGGACAAATCAGACCTTTTTGTTATTCTTAACCGTTCTGATTATATTGAAAAAGTTGAGAGCATCTTGCAAGACACATCCAAATTTGTACGTGTCAACCGAAATCCAATAGATGACATTCGTAAGAGAGTTACAAAATTAATTGCTACTTCCAACGCTTTGATTGATGGTGTTAAATTTGCCCCACTACAAGGTCACTACGAACCGGGATATTTCTATGGAAATGTCAAAACCCACAAACCTGGACACAAGTTGAGACCTATCATCTCACAAATACCCACACCTACATACCATTTAGCAAAACAACTAAATGAACTGATCACCCCATACATCCCCACCTTCCACACTCTCCGCTCTACGGATGAATTTGTTGAATTTCTTAAAAATTCTAACCCCCACGGAATGCTTGCATCTCTGGATGTGGAAAGTCTCTATACGAATGTCCCTGTAGAAGAGACAATTGAGATCATTTTACATGACGTTTTCCACCATGTCAGTTTGCCCCCTCCAAAAATCCCTCGTCTCGTCTTGCAGAAAATGTTACAGATATGTACCCAAGAAGTACCTTTTAGATGCCCATCAGGCAGAATTTATCGCCAGTTAGATGGTGTTAGTATGGGAAGTCCTCTAGGAGTCTTATTTGCACAGGCTTATATGTGCCATATCGAAAATCACGTCCTCGATACTTTAAACGTTAAACCTAAATTGTATCTAAGATATATAGATGACATTTTTGTAGATGTAGAAGGAGAGAAACACCTTGATGACATAAAAAACAAAATGGAAGAACATTCTTGTCTACGCTTTACGGTGGAAAGGAGCGTCAACAATAAAATTCCTTTTCTAGACGTTTGGGTTGATGGTACAAAAGGCATTTTCACTACAACTGTCTATAGAAAACCAACTAATTCTGGAAGATGTCTAAACGGTTCTAGTGAATGTCCCTCCAAATATAAGATGAGCGTAATACGTGCCTATGTCACAAGATCCTTTAAAATTTGTTCCAGTTGGCAACTACTACACCAAGAACTTGTTAGAGTCAAGCAAATTTTAACAAACAATGGCTTTGCAATGAGGGACATCGATAAGGAAATTAAAAGTAATATGGAGAAAGCCAACACCAAGAATAAAGAGTTAGAGAATCAGAAAAATAATATAAACATTTATTATCAAAATACAATGTCATCAGCGTACAAAAAAGATGAAAAAGCTCTAAAAGACATAATCCACAGAAATTGTAAGCCTAGAAAAGAAGAGGACAAAATAAACCTTATAATCTTTTACCGTAACCCTAGAACATCATCGCTGGTGATGAAAAATAACATGACAGCTACCACGGATAAACTCAAGAAAAATAATGTGGTATACAAATACTCTTGTGATTTATACAAAGACGGTGTGCTTTGCCAAGAAGAGTATATAGGCCATACCACACAAACTTTAACTCAGAGGCTCACACAACATATGCAAAATGGTGCGATAAAAACCCACGTGACAGAATCCCACAATACCAGCATTACACGGGACCAGCTAAATAAAAGCACCTCAATTTTGGTCAAGGATACTAACAGAAAGAAACTAAAATGTTTAGAGGCTGTTTTTATTAGAAACCATATGCCTTTAATAAATATACAGCAAAATATGTGCGGTACTTTAGAACTCTTCGGAGCATCCCGCGTCACCAACAGAACATGACGCGTGTTACCAATTGACCTCTCCTTTACGTCTCTTTTTCTGTATTTTTCTGTATTTATATTCTTGTAAATCATTTCTTCAATAAATTTACCAGAAGATGCCTAAGGTATAGGCGAAACGTCGTTAAATGTTGTTTTTTATTTCCAAACATGGACTCGTTCGGAAATGTGATATTTTCTCTCCCTGCTTCAGAGAAGAAAATACTGAGGAAAATAGAAAGTCTTAAGAAGAAGATCACCAACGCAGAGTATGCAGTGATTTTTAATAGAAAATGTATTAATGAAAACCTGCTCCCTAAGTTCACTAATATATATATATATATATATATATATATATATATATACATATATATATATATATATATATATATATATGCGAATAAATAAACACATGATTCACAAAATGTGTAATAAAACCACTTGGAAAATAAAATGAAAGGGGTGACCGAATGTTTTTGTCTATTTAAGAAAAGTCTTAAATAGACGAAAACGTTCGGTCACCTTTCATTTTATTTTCCAAGTGGTTTTATTACACACATATATATACATGTATGTATGCATGCCTGTATGTATGTATGTATGTGTGTATGTATGTATGTATGTATGTATGTATGTATGTATGTATGTATGTATGTATGTATGTATGTATGTATGTATGTATGTAAGTAAGTAAGTATGTTCGTGTGCATGCTCACTACGTCCCAATGATGGGAAGCTGTCGGGCAGCTTCATTACCCACGCCAGTGTACGGTAATGAGCGATATTTACTTTCCCGCATTCATGAAGTGTCACTTTTACTTCTTTTCTTAAGAGATCCATTTCTTCCAAGAAAATTACGAAAAACATGATAATTGATAAGAACATATCCACTGTTGATGGCAATTTACAAAAACAAATGTATCAAAGGCGAAGACGCACTTTGAAAAACATTTGAAAGAAATTGCTTAGTCTTTAGGGCGGGTAATGGGTCATTAGCTAAAGCATTATATGTTAGATATCACTATCACTATATGATTATGGTATTTCTGGGGGAAGGATAATTTCATTATAAAAACAGATCAATTAAAATCACATATAAAATCTGGATCAATTGTAGAATTTCCCCCGACACACACACGCACACTGATCTCATATGTAGAATTTCTTGCTATCCGCTCATAATCCCATAGATTATAATCCCACAGTGTCGGTCAAAGTCTCACATAATATCTAAATATTCCAGGAAGTTGATAATATGAATATACACTATATCTATGTTAAAGTATAATTTCATTTGATAGATTCATTAATGAATATAGACCTAGGTTAAGAGGTTAGGTTAGGATTGGTTAGATTAGCTCAGATTAAATATGGTATTTTGAATGTGGTA
>NC_134784.1:74252069-74254569 GCF_046742065.1 Oratosquilla oratoria
AACAGACCGACAAATAATAACAAACAAATAAACAAATAATATCAAACAAATGGCAGACATCACAGCATCTTGCCTAGGTGTTTATCTAAAAGAATCTTAAAGCTTCGAACTAAACTACATTGCACTGCCTCTGCAGGAAGTTTATTCCATTCATTAACTACACGTTTGGCGAAGTTGTCTCCACCCACTTTCAAATTAAATCTATTTCCTGATAGTTTTAGACCATTATTTCTTGTCGGATTCTCATTCAATGTGAAAATTTTGTCACTTTTGATGCTGTCATTTTCCTTTAGAATCTTAAAGACTTGTATCAAGTCACCTCTGAGTCTACGCATTTTTAGGGAAAACAGATTCATATGTTTTAGTCGATTTTCGTATGATTTGTTTCTGATATTTGGAATCAGTTTTGTGGCTCACCGTTGTACCTTTTCCAATCTTTCAATGTCTTTAATGAGATTGGTTGACCATACGGAAACAGCACATTCCAAATTTGAACGAACTAACGAATTATATAGCTTGTTTATGAGAGATGGACTTTTGAAATCAAAAGATCGTGCAATCAGTTCTAAAATCTTCTTTGCTTTCTCAGAGGCTGAAATATACTGCTTAGATGATTTGAGATCGTTACTGATAATTACGCCGAGATTCTTCTCACTACCCACCTTTGTTAACGAATTTCTAAATAACTGTAATCGTACTTAGTGTTATTTTTACTTATGTGCAAAACCTTGCATTACTTGTGTTAAATTTCATTAGTCACTTTTCAGACCATTGCTGTAGTTTATATAAATATTCTTGAATATCTAATTGGTTTAAGCGATCATTTGCTATCCCGCACAGTTTTGTATCATCAGCAAATTTAGAGACAATAGATTTTACTCCATGGTCTATATCATTTATATATACTATGAATAGAAGTGGCCCAAGAACGGAACCCTGAGGAACTCCACTCGTAACATTTTTCCATCTAGAAGTTTTGCCATTTAGAACAACTGTTTTCGATCATTCAACCAATTACTAGTCCAACTTAATAGGCTACCACTTATTCCGTGTGAAATTAATTTAGTAAGTAGTCTTTCATGGGGGACGGTATCAAAAGCTTTTGCAAAGTCTAGATATATTAAATCGATATCGTTTCTTTTGCCATAATTCGGAATGACTGTGTTGTAGAATTCGAGTAAGTTAGTCACGCAAGAACGTTTCCGTCTGAATCCGTGCTGGCTATCATTTATCAAACAGTTACTTTCTAAATGATGTTCGATAGCATCTCTGATGATAGTTTCCATAACTTTTCCTACGATTAATGTCTAACTTATAGGCCTGTAGCTATTTGGTTTCTTTTTGTCTCCTTTGTTGGATATGGGAGTAACGTTAGCTAGCTTCCATTCTCTTGGGATATCTCCGAATATAATGGATTTCTTGAAAATACTTTCTAATGTTTAATGGAGCAACAATCTCATTTTTAATTTCCTTTAAGATTCTTGGATACCAGCCGTTAGGCCCCGGTGTTTTATTAACTTTGAGTTTTTCTATAGAACTTTTCATTTGTTTTTCTTTTGTTATACGAAGTTCACCCTAGACTTTTCACAGGTTTCAGTTTGGAGTTCAATTTGAAGTGTTTCGTTTAAGAATACTGAGATAAAATAGTTGTTTAAGATATCACATTCCTTCATTTGAATATTCAAGTTGATAGTCAGCAGATAATAGTAGGCTAATGTGATTCCTAATAACCTTTATATCTCTAATGTAACTGTAGAATTCTTCGGGATTCTCTTTGGGTTTATCAGCGATATTCATTTTGTATTATCGTTTTCGTTTTGTTGCCTTTTTTTAAATCTCTCTGTATTATTACATAACTTTGATAGTCACTAGGAGCACCCGAGCACTTACATTTCTTATAAGCCTGTCTCTTTTTAGCAATATTTTTCTAATTTTCTTAGTCAAGCCATTTTGGGCGAGCTTGATTTGGGGGGTGTCTGTACCTAAACGGGATGTAAGTATGAATCATCTTAGTAAGCGTATTTTGAAATATTACCTATTTCTGAGCTAAAGAACTTTTGCTTAATTTTGCCTCCCAGTCCCGGACAGGACTCAAAACGTCGGGAATAAATTACCTATTCCTGAGTCTGGTATTTACTATGTTTCCACCATTATGGTTCCCGGATTCCAGCTTTTTCGTACACACACACACACACACACACACACACACACACACACACACACACATATATATATATATATATATATATATATATATATATATATATATATATATATATATATATACATATATATGTGATATGACATATTTGTGTGGAGGAGGGAGGAGGGGTGTACAACATGTAAATCAATGAAATTGCATTTGAATATATATATATATATATATATATATATATATGTAGATATATATATGTATATATATACATATATACATATATGTGTGTGTGTGTGTGTGTGTGTGTGTGTGTGTGTGTGTGTGTGTGTGTGTGTGTGTGTGTGT
>NC_134784.1:74267069-74274569 GCF_046742065.1 Oratosquilla oratoria
GGTTGCTGGGGTGAACGTTCTCCAGCTGATTATAGCTCGTGATAGTTTTCGAAAAAATTAAAACTGAGGATTTTTCTTTGCTGTGCGAGGACTTGGAATTAACCAGTTAAAACTGGTTGAAACCAATTTCAACTGGTTACGAAGTAAAGAGCGTACCGAGATTCCTGGATACGTACTCTTTTCATTTAGTATAGGTTAGGTTAGATTGTCGGTGTTGAGATTGTACAGTTGAGTGTAGTTAGTATGGAGATTCTACATTTGATCATTGTATGTTTGTGGACGTCGAAGGGAATTCTACAATTGAGTGTATTTGCGGTGAAAGTTCTACAGTTGATTAATGTGTAGGTTTGTGCATCAGGTGAAATTCTACAAATGATCCAGATTTTCTTTGTGATTTTAAAAGATTTGTTTTTTATGATGAAATTATACTCCCCCCCAAAAAAAAACACACGAGTATATAGTGACAGTAATATCTAACATCTAATGCTTCAACTAATAACCCATTATCCGCTCCAAAGACTAAGCCATTTCTTTCTCATATTTTGCCAAGTGTGACCTCACCTTTAATATCAAAAGTTTTGTAAATTACCATCAGCAGTGGAGATGTTATTATTAATTATCATGTCTTTTTATAATTTTCTTGGAATAAATGGATCTCTTAAGAAAAGAAGTAAAAGTGACACTTCATGAAAGCGGGAAAGTAAATATCGCTCATTACCGTACACTGGCGTGGGTGTTCAAGCGGCCAGACAGCTTCCTATCATACATACATACATACATACATACATACATACATACATACATACATACATACATACATACATACATACATACATACATACATACATACATACATACATACATGCATACACACGCATACACACGCACACACACACACACACACACACACACATACATGCATACACGACTCGATGGCACAGTGGTAGCGATCGCGGCCGCCACTACGGCGTCCCGAGTTCGAATCCCGCTCTTGGCTGAAATAATTTCAGTATCGCTGCGCTGCGAGTCGTTACTCTTACTCTCGTGGGAGGGGAGTTTGGGGTGTCTGTGCGTGTGAGGTCACAGCATTACCCATAGATCAGTGGTATATGAGCTCTGAGCTCTCTTCCGGGAGGGTAGTTGTCGATCACGAGTCCAACACGTGATCCAACACCATGGTGAATTACACACACACACGGATACACACAAATACACCCACATACATGACCTGAAATTATTTTCTGTTTCCCTGTAACATTCTATGATTATATATTTGTGTAGGTAGCTTTATCGGTTTCGAATCATACAGTGTGTTACAAATGTATATCATATATTGACGCATTGCCTTTATGTTCACGAAGGAATCTAATTGGGTCATTGTATTTTTCGATCTGTTGGGATCTTACCCTATGCAGACGATGATTAATTAATTATTGTGTAGCTCAGGAGACTAGACAAAGAGAATAATACTGCATTTATCATTCATAATTAGCATAGATATTTCTGATGCATTTGAAGGTGTTATTAAAACGATAAAGTAATTTTTAGACTTCTTGATCTTTTCTATTAATATTGACTCGAAAGATGATTAATTTTTCGAGATTTCATGAGTTATAATCTTTGATGCGAATTATTTTTATCATAAATTGGTTAGATTGATAAATAGTTTGGACGTATTTAGATATGTTATGACTTTGAAGAATACGTATGAGTCCCACAGTCAGTATAATAGTCCTCATATATTTTTGTGATAAAACTTGAGAAATAAGAAAATAATTTTTACATCTCATGTGTTGATGAATTTTAGGAAATTATATATTTTGTTTTTGCTCCTACATGCACCAAAAGGCCCTTTCCTTCTTATTAAGGGAATAGCCGATTCAAAACATACACACTCCATCTATTCCACTCACACTCAAAACAACAATTATTGTCCCATATATCTTAGCTCCTTGTGGATGAAGGGTCATCTCTCTCCCTCTACCTTCAACTTATTGGGTTAGAGGTAATGCAGCGAGCTGCAGTATCTCTACTATTATCAATTACTCGTAAATGGACAACGAGGAAGATAGCCACACAATGAATCGATGATGGTAAATTAGCTTCGGCTGTCGAGACCTGCTGTGGAGGTGTTGTGCCTTCCTGCACTGCTTCTGAGTCAGACAGTGGGCGGGAAGCAGGGATGTCCCTTCATCCCCAAGACGCTCAGATAAAAATGAAAAAAAAAAAATAGTTTTGGGATATCGTGGAATGAGTGAAGGGCGAGTACATGCATTGGCTGTCTACCTCAGTTATAGGGGGGGGAAACGCCTTCTATTAGATATATAGATCTATAGATAGATGGATATATAGATAGATGGGTAGATGGATTGATCGATAGATAGATAGATGGATTGATCGATAGATTGATAGAAATAGCTTAATAATAGTGATAAATGTAAACGTGTTCTAGTGAAGTTGCATAGATAGCTATCTTTATGAATGGTTATTTGTGATATGGCAATAATTACTGTCGACGCTTATCACAAAATCATTAAGAAACAGGCGAGAAGACACTAAACAGATATGAAGTAGAATTTAATCAAATCAAATGAAGTAAGATTATACAGATTAGAATAAAGATTAACTAAATGTAATAGAATAAGACAGAAGCAAACATGAAGTAATGTAAACTGAAATAAATATTTCATAAATTAAAAAAGATATTAGAAAAATTTGATATAAAATAGAATAAAAATGGGTAAGATAGGATGTATGCAAATAAAAAAAGTACTAAATTGATATAGATATATAAAATAGAAAAAAATAGGTAAAATATAACAGAAAGAAAATAATTTGATATTGAATGGAATGAAAAATATTGTATGAAAATACGATACAGGCACTAAATTGAAATGAATTTGAAATAAAATAGAATTGAATTAGATAAAATAAGATAAGAGTAGATAGAGTAAAATAAAAAAAAATTGGAGTAGATTAAGAACGAATGGAATAAAATGTAATACCAGATAGAATAAGAGAATAAGATAAAATCACAAAATGTAAAAATTAATAAGATTAGAACAAATAAACATAGCCCTAGAACCTTTGTCTTTGCGAGTAGACCCCCCCCCCCATCCCCATTGCCTCATTATAAAAACCCGGAAACTAAACTAGAACCACCAAATAACTTAACCAAACCTAGCCTACACCATTCTAACTTAATCTAACTTAACCTAACCTAACTTAGCCTAACCTCACCTAACCTAACCTAAGCTAACCTAACCTAACCTCATTTTACCTAGCCTAACCTAACCTGACCGAACTTAGCTTAACTTAACCTAAACTAACCTAGCTTAACCTAACCTAATCTAACATAATATCGCCTAAGCTAGCATAACCTAACCTAATTCAATCTAACCTGACCTAGTCTAACCTAACATAACCTATCCAAACCTAACTTAACCTAATCTAACCTAACCTAACCTAGCCTAACCTAACCCAACCTAACCTACTTTAACTTAACCTAATCTAACCTAGCCTAAACTGGCCTAACCTAATCTAACCTATCCTAGCCTAACCTAATCTAACCTATACTAAACTGGCCTAACTTAATCTAACCTATCCTAGCCTAACCTAATCTAACCTATCCTAGCCTAATCTACTCTAACCTAACCTAATCTAACCTAGCCTAAACTGGCTAACCTAACCTAACCTATCCTAACCTAACCTACATTAACCTAACTTAATCTAATCTAACTTAATCTAACCTAACCTATACTGGCATAACCTAACCTAACCTAGCCTAGCCTGACCTAGCTTAACCTAACATAGCCTAGCTTAACCTAACCTAACCTAACCTAACTTGACTTAAACTAACGTAACCTAACTTGACTTAACCTAACCTAACCTAGCCTAACCTAACCTAGCCTAACCTAACTTAACCTAGCCTAACTTAACGTAGCCAAACCTGTCCTAACCTAACCTAACCCAACCCAACCCAGCCTAACCTAGCCTAATCCTAACCTAACTTAACCTAACCTATCCTAACCTAACCTAACCAAACCTATCCCAGCATAACCTGATCCAACCCAACCCAACCTCACTTAACCTAGCCAAACTTATCCCAACCTAACCTAACCCAACCCAACCCAACCCAACCCAACCCAACCCAATCCAACCCAACCCAACCCAACCTAACCTAACCTAACCTAACTTATCCTAACCTAACCAAACCTAACCTAGACCGACACTGACGCCTCCCATTCAAATTCCCAGGTTAATTATTCAACCCTAGAGTAACAATGGAGGTCTAAGAACAAGAACAATGCAAAGGGATGAAAGGCGGCCTCAGACTTAATTCACTTCTGTGGACAGTTTGGCTTCAGCGCTATTGATAACAATCTACTTAGTCTTCTTATGTGAAGGACCGGGCAGGCAAGGCGTGAGGAGGAGGAGGAGGAGGAGGAGGAGGAGGAGGAGGAGGAGGAGGAGGAGGAGGAGGAGGAGGAGGAGGAGGAGGAGGAGGAGGAGGAGGAGGAGGAGGAGGAGGAGGAGGAGGAGAGATTAAAAAAAGACATGAGTAGTGTTTTATACAAAAAATATTCAGTGCTTTTAGTCTTTTGGACAGTATGACACCTAATTAGTTGAGTCGTAAAGGGAAATCTTGAGAAGGGCTGTTGAACAGAGGGATGGTAAAAATAAAAAATTATCAGTATCTTTTTTTTTGTAAGGAAGACAAGATGTTGGTCATTAATGAATGCTGCGTGACTTTCGTCCGTAAGGATATCACTAAAACTCATAATATATTGATAGGATAAAACATACAGAGAGAGAGAGAGATTAAGAGAGAGAGAGGTCAAGGGGAGAGAGAGAAAGAAAGAGAGAGACGAGAGAGAAAGATAAACAGAATGAAAGAAAGAGAGAGAGTGGGGGGGATGGGGAGAGACAGACACACAGAGAGAGAGAGAGAGAGAGAGAGAGAGAGAGAGAGAGAGGGGGGAGAGTGAGAAAAAGATAAAGAGAGAAAGAGAAAGAAATATAGATAGAAAGAGAGAGAAATACAGATAGAGAAAGAGAGGGAGAAAGAGAGTGAACTTAGAACTTAACTAATACTCGTATCACATGATGTGACATTCAAACTCTTTTCTAAATAATGGAGAAAACGCAGCTCGCTGCGCTGAAAATGTCCCTTATTCCAAACCTGATCTCCTCCTCCTCTCCCTCTTCCTCCTCCTCCTCCTCCTCTTCCTCCTCCTCCTCCTCCTCCTCCTTCTCCTCCTCCTCCTCTTCCTCCTCCTCCTCCTCTTCTCCTCCTCCTCCTCCTCCTCCTCCTCCTCCTCCTCCTCCTCCTCCTCCTCCTCCTCCTCCTCCTCCTCCTCCTCCTCCTCCTCCTCCTCCTCTTCCTGCTCTTGCTCCTGCATCCAAGCAAAAATTGAACGAGATATAAAATACAGCTCTTTTGACTTCAGCTGAGAAGTAAAGTTTGAAGCGAATTGATGTGTGAACTACATCCTGACTTCCTTGCTTATCCTTCCATTATAATCGCTTTTTTTTTAATTAGTATTTGAACAAAGCCAAATAACATCTTTTTCGTGTATCTGTTTGGTGTTATACTTATTTCATATCAATTGTTATGTCTATTCCCATATATATTTCATGCCAATCTTTATTTATATTCTGGTATTTTATTTTTATTTTTTTTTATATATATATATATATATATATATATATATATATATATATATAGAGAGAGAGAGAGAGAGAGAGAGAGAGAGAGAGAGAGAGAGAGAGAGAGAGAGAGAGAGAGAGAGAGAGAGAGAGAGAGAGAAAAGCGATTCTTTTCAGGACAATGTCTCTTAAACAAAAGGAAGATTTGCCCTACCGAGGGATGGTAGAAAATTACATTCATAGGATAAATACCTGATAATCAGATATTAATTCAATAGGCAGTGTGGAACTGGAAGACCCCATATTTTTCATGTATTCACTATGGTGCATGTATTATACATAGTCGCGAGCAAAAAATATGATCCACGACAAAGTTCTCACAATGTGAATATGGTTTTTATTTTATATTCTAGTTAATGCTATATTTTCCTATGTAGTATTTAGCTTATATTTAGATAATTTTCTTGGTTAAATAAGACAAGTATTTAAACAAAGGTTTTTTTAATTTGTATCATGGAAAGCTTTAGGTGGGTCACAACTTTTGCTCGTGACTGAACATGAATATAAGAGAGTAAATATAGATATTAGTGATCCTACCATTTCTTCGGTAATTCAGGCCTCTTAATGCACGATCCCATATCCTTTTCCATTTTAACATTGAAGTCACCGACTACAAATGTATCCTTGATCCATTACCTGAAATTCATTATGAAACGACACAATTTTGTCGTCTGAACTATATTAAGCTGGTGCATAAGCTTGAATCATTTTCAGAGTGTACCTTTTTACACAGCCTCATCATAATCCACACTACCCAAGTTGATGTACTACTTGACTTATCAAGTATCCTACTCCAATGAATATTTCTTTCTTGTTTCTATAGTACGACAGGAGATAACTGTTTTCTAACTGTATGATCTTCTTCTCTTCCTCCCTTTGGACTTCACTCAGTCCCTCGATATCCCACTTAAGATCCGCCAGTTCTTCCATCACACCCTCCAGCTCATGGTTTTCTGACAAGATTCTCACGTTGTAGATCAGGGGTTCTTAACCTTTTTTCTCCAACTCCCCACTTTTTAGTGAGCCAACTCTCCATTTCCCACCACAGCGTCGGTCTTTGACAAATTCGATTTTAACCCATGCAGTGTTTAGTATGTAAATATACGCTTTGTTTTTTTGTGCCATTTTACGGCCCTTATTTTTTTTTTTTTTTTTTTTGCATATATTAGATTTTTTACTAACCGTTATCACATGGAAATAAAATACATATGAAAAGACAGTGGTTCTTCTGTCCGACCGGTCATTCCCCACTTGGCAACTCCGCCATTCCCCACCAGTGGGGAATTCGCCACAGGTTAAGAACCACTGTTGTAGATGTAGGTCTTCAACTTTTTCAGATCCGGAACTTCCTTCGGACTTCACTCAGTCTCACGATGTCCCAGGGTCTCGAACTTGTGGTCCTCAGACAGGGTTCTCATGTTGTAGATGTAGATCCTTAACTTGTTCAAGTCCGAAAGAAAATTATTTTTTGTTTGGTAAAACAAAGAATGGGTGACAACATCCGATGAACGTATTTGTAACCAAGGGAATTTATGTTCCTTTACTTCATGTTTCAAAATTATTACTTCGCTATTATGACATACTATATTTTTTTTAGAAAACTTAGGCGTTTTGACAGTAACTTGTGATGATGGGGGGCCCCATTACCATGTAGAAAAAATATATGTATATATTCTTTTTTAGATATCTATATAAAAATAACACTGTGGAGAAATATATAAGCTATAGTTTGGCTGAAGTTCAAAGATTCAATCCATCCAAGGGTATGGTTACATACTGAAGGTATGACAT
>NC_134784.1:74279569-74294569 GCF_046742065.1 Oratosquilla oratoria
ATCCTTCCATCCACCAACCTCTCACATGTGTACTTATGCTTCATTTTCTTCCTAGAAAATGTATTTGCTATCATCAACTCTCTTTTCTAGACACATCTCTACCATCAACTCTCCACTACAATTTTTCCCTGGAACTCCACACTTCCCAACCACTCCGTCTATTGTTTTCTTTCCCACTCTAGCATTAAGGTCTCCCAATACCACTATACTGACATTTCTCCCTAATCCCTCTATGCACTCATTTAAATCTATCCAAAAAGCCTCCCTTTTCTATACACTCTTCTCACTACCAGGCCCATATGCACTTCCAGAACCCCACGTCCCTTCCCAGTTTCACTTTTATCCACATTAACCTTGAAGAAAGCCCCTCCCATTCCATCATACGCTTACCTATCTCTTTGCTTACTAGTATAACCATCCCTTCTCTCCCTCGTCCTCTCTTCACTCTTGGGACCCTCCAAACTACACCCCCAAACTCAAACTCGCCCCCTCGTTTCAACTTTGTTTCGCTCAATGCCAACACACCCATCTTCTTCTCACAAACATAATGCCTATCTCTTCCCTTTTACTCTCATCTGTACCACATCCACACAAATTAAAAGACCCAATCCTTAGGGTTGGAGAACTCCTCCCAGACTCTTATGCCTTTTTTTTTTTTTTTTTTTTTTTTTTATGAATGTCCTCTTTGGGGCTACAGGGAGAGGGATACCTGGTCTCATCCCCGTTCCGTTTTTTGTCGCCTTTCACGACTCAAGTAAAAATACTTGGTGGCAATATTCATTTCCCCCATCACAGGGTTCGGCGAAATGAGAAAATGAATATTCAGAGAAGTGGTACAGGACAGTAACAAGAGTCTGGGGACAGCATAACGGAGGAACAGTCGCAGTATAATAAAGTATCATAATTTCTCTATGAACAGAGATTTCCTCTACCGCAGACAAAATTATGTGTGATTCTGGTATCTAGGGGCGCTCCATATAGACTATAAACACTTAAAAGTCAAGAGTAGATGATGGTAGTTTTTTTTTTTTTTTTTTTATTTTTTTACCTCAATAAAATTGCCTATGTCTTGATCTTTTACTTAACCTTAAATAACAATGACTTAGGAATATTACAATCAGGGTTAATACTTTGATATTATTTTGAATAAGAATATTGAAAACACCAAGTCCACAAATCCTTGGTGACCCATTCAAATGGCTTGGCGACCCAGGGCTTAAGCACCACTGATGTAAAGGGATAGAAGGAACCAGACCAACATTTCCCGTAGTTTGTTTACACAAGTCACTCTAATCGAAAGGAAACCAAAATATATATAATTATATAAAACAATAAAAAGATAGGTTTACGTAGTTCTTATTTCCGCAATAACACAAAACATAAATGCAACATAAGCCCCCCAACACACACACACGCAGTCACTATTTAAAGACCTGTCACATTTCCTAAATTAAATTATGCAAATGTGCTGGGGCTTGCTCTTTCGCCATTTCATTTAAAAGAATGCAAGGCATTTAATATAATGATGTATGTGTAGGTGTGGATGTGTGTATGTGCGTGTGTGTGTGTTTTGTGTGTGTGTGTGTGTGTGTGTGTGTGTGTGTGTGTGTGTGTGTGTGTGTGTGTGTGTGTGTGTGTGTGTGTGTGCGTGTGCGCGCGCGCGTGCGTGTGTGTGTGTGTGTGTGTGTGTTATTGTTTGTTTTTGTATAAATTTCTTGAATAACCAGTTGCACTTAAAATATGTGTTCATTAAGCTCTTGGCGTAGCTGAGTTTCTTATAAAGAGAAATCCTTTATTTTTCTTTCAACATTTTATATAGTTGAATTATTTTTTTATGTATCTACTTATCTGTCTATCTATTTGTTTATGTATATATATATCTATCTATATATATATATATATATATATATATATATATATAGTTTATTAATTTATTTATTTTTCATTTACATATACATTTATTCATATATTATTTATTTGTTTATCTATTCTATTAATTCATTAATTAATTTATTTATTCATTTTATTTTTATCTGTTTGTTTATTTACCTATTTATTTGTTTTCCCACGTACACGTAATTCTATGTATCTTACAGCCACGCTAGTTTATTTAAAATTCTAAACCATGACAGTCGGTAGAAACACTATTCATTACAGGCTTCTCCACTTCTCTAATCCTCCCTTTCCATGGAAGGAGTGAATTTCCTTACTTTGCAAGCACTACCATACCAAATAAAAATGGAACGTTGACAAATGAATAGATAGTTAGATAAATGAGTGAAAAAAGACAGAAAATAGAAGTATATAGCCAAATTAATAGATAGATGGGTAAATAGATTAAATAAGAAAAAAGAATATATATATATATATATATGTATATATATATATACGTATATGTATATACTTATATATATATATATATATATATATATATATATATATATACACATATATATGCAAGGTTGACCACGAAGAAAAACTATTAAAGCAGAGCGCTTTCGTGTATTCACATCTTCAGTACAAATAATACATGTATTATTTGCACTGAAGATGTGAATACACGAAAGCGCTCTGCTTTAATAGTTTTCTTCGTCTTCAACCTTGCATTTTCAAGAACACACGCTTCCACTGTTTTTCTTGCATATGTACATATATATGTATATATATATATATATATATGTATGTATGTATGTATGTATGTATGTATGTATGTATATATATATATATATATATATATATATATATACACACAGACATGACAGAATTGAATTGACACAAAGAAAAATGTATTTCTGTTCCTATTTAATGCTTAATGTTTATTCAAAATTACCTAATATATTATATCTATCTAGATTTATGTTTAACATTACATACAAGATTAATCAAGCATGCCACAAACAAAGGATCAGTATACCTATCTGAATTTAAGCGAGGTCGTATTGTGGGTCAACATGAAGGTGGACTCAGTCAACGCAAAATATCTGAAAATCTGTCAATACACATTTTTACTGTTAATAGAGTGATCGTACAATTCACCAGAGAGGGCAAGAAGGGCACAAAACCCCATTCAGGTCGTCCTGGGCCCTCAAAAAGAACCCTGCCTCTTGTCAAAAGAAATGTCGAAGAGGATTCACGTTGCAAGGCCTCTGAAATAGCAACGCGAGCTGATGTCAGTCCCAGAACAGTTGTCAGATATCTCCATAAGCTGGGTTACTATGGTAGAGCTGCAAGAAGGAAACCACTCCTTCGTCCAGCCAGTATCAAGCGCAGAAAGAATTTGGCTATTGAGATGGTGGAAAGACCTGTGGCCTTTTGGAGCACTGTCATTTTCTCTGACACATAAGGACACTTACCAGATTGGGTTAAATCCACCATTTTGGCCCAAGAACTACGCAAAAAAAAAACAAAGAAATTAATCTAATCTCTTCACATACTCTTAGCTAATTATAACACAAACAAAAGGACACGAGACTTGAAATAGGCAAAAATCGCAGCCACTTATGCCTTCAGTGAGTGGAACTCCGTACCATGCACCAGAGCCCCGGACTAAATCTCATACTTTCCTTACCACATTTTTTGTTTTAGTTCAATTATTTTTATTTTTGTTATTTTTATTTTGCAATTATTATTATTAAGTTTTCTTTTCTAGTATTACTGCTTTTCTTGCCACATTGTTATCAAATTACTATTAATTTCCACTACTGTTTAAATAATTCCTCTGTCATTGTAACTTGTGAGTTCCTTTACACTCGGAAAGGTATGCACATATCTATATACGCCACTTTTAGCCCTGTAACATCGTTCTTTTGAAAAAGCTTGTAGTGAAACTAGTCAAGAATAAAACTCGGATTAAGACTAATTTTTCCTTTTCCCAGCTTCTACCTGTCAGAATGTCTCAACACTATATATATATATATATATGTGTGTGTGTGTGTGTGTGTGTGTGTGTGTGTGTGTGTGTGTGTGTGTGTGTGTGTGTGTGTGTGTGATATATATATTATATATGTGTGTATACACATATATATATGTGTGTGTATACATGTATAAAATTCTTCAACCTCGGGGTTAATCTACTCCCGCAGGATTTGAGTCGACTGCTTACTGCCGTCCTAATCTCAATTTTACGAAGAACCAAGCCCACCTGTAGGTAGTGGCGAAGCAGGTACGTATCCATGACAGAATTTCGTCGTTGAAGAATTTTATAGTCTCAGTAGCGTGGTCGGTAGAAGCATAGATATGCTAACATACAAGTCCTGGGTTCGAGTCCGGGGGACAATTGTCGGAATTATTTGATTGACATCGTCGTTATTGGCGATTCTATTCAAGTATTACAACAAGTATTACAACAACGAAAGTCTATCAAAGATACGTACCTGCTTCATCACTGCCTACAGGTGGGCTTGGTTCTTCGTAAAATTGAGATTAGGACGGCAGTTAACAGTCGACTCAAATCCTGTGGGAGTAGATTAACTCCGAGGTTGAAGAATTTTAGTCTCATTAGCGTGGACGGTAGAAGCATAGACTTACTAACATACATGTCCTAGGTTCGAGTCCGGAGACAACTGTTGGAATTATATAATATATATATATATATATATATATATATATATATATATATATATATATATATATATATGTATGTATATAAATATATATAAGTGAATTGATTAATTAATAGATAAACAAACAATTGCAAACATGAATAAGAATAAATTAATAAATAAATATATACATAAATACATGAATGAATGAATACATAAATAAATGAATGGAAAAATCAGCTAATAAACGGATTAATAAATAGATAAACAATGAATAGATGAATAAGGAAATGAACAGATACATAATTGAATTAGTTAACAAATAAACAAGCAAAACCACAAACAAACAAATAAATGATGAATAAATTAAAGAATAAGTAAACAGACAATTTTATAAATAAACAATACGTACAAATAATTAAACAAATAAATACGCAAATCAAATCAAATGAAAAATACTAATCAAAAGAAGAATATCACACTGGGGAAATATTACTACAGAAATCTAAACTTCTTCACTTCTTGTCCCCGCGTCCCTTCTTCCTCGTCTTGTATGAGGGGCACCTGTGTCACATAGGACGAGGCAAGTTGAATCTTCCCATTAATGAGAATCCTGAGAGGTTTAATTGCCCTGAGCTAATTGTCTGCTGTTGTGACGAACAGGTCTGAGACAAGTCTCAAGTTTCTGAGACATTCTCCAAGTTTTGGCTAAAAAATGAAACAGATTGCCTAGTATATTCGTCCTTTTGTTAATGACTATATTATATGAGTATAGTTCATTGTAACTAATACTCCCTTATATTTGAAATGAAATGTACTTGTGCTGTAACGAATGTACAAGGTGTTTGAAAATTACAAATTAATTGTAATCTAATAACAATATTAATTCTTGTTCAAACAACTTCAAATTCCAACAACATATGTAAAAATTAATCAAAGGTGTTTGATGTTATGTGTTGCTATCAGTTAAGAGATATGGAATACAAAAGGTTTTTTGTATTCGAGCGTGTTCGGACATAATTGAACAAAACCTTATATAAATATATATATATATATATATATATATATATATATATATATATATATATATATATATATATCTGTGTGTGTGTGTGTGTGTGTGTGTGTGTGTGTGTGTGTGTGTGTGTGTGTGTGTGTGTGTGTGTGTGTGTGTGTGTGTCTGTGTGTGTGCGTGTGCGTGTGCGTGTGCGTGTGCGTGTGCGTGTGTGTGTGTGTGTGTGTGTGTGTATGCGTGTGTGTGTGTGTATGTGTGTGTGTAAGTGTGTGTGTGTGTGTGTTTGTCTGTGTGTGTGTGTGTGTGTGTGTTTGTCTGTCTGTCTGTCTGTCTGTGTGTGTGTGTGTGTGTGTGTGTGTGTGTGTGTGTGTGTGTGTGTGTGTGTGTGTGTGTGTGTGTGTGTGTGTGTGTGTGTGTGTGTGTGTGTGTGTGTGTGTGTGTGTGTGTGTGTGTGTGTCTGAGTCTGTGTCTGTGTGTGTATATATATATATATATATATATATATATATATGTATATATATGTATATATATACTCGTATATATATATATACATATATATATGTATATATATATATATATATATATATATATATTATCGGAAAATTTCAAAACACTGGACTCTGTTACTCTGAGTCCAGTGTTTTGAAATTTTCCGATAACATGGCTCCTTGACTCCAGCTCTTTACGAACATATATATATATACATATATATATATATATATGTGTGTGTGTGTGTGTGTGTGTGTGTGTGTGTGTGTGTGTGTGTGTGTGTGTGTGTGTGTGTGTGTGTGTGTGTGTGTGTTTTCATAGAACCTACATATTTTCGAATTATTCGTTCATACTTTGAAATACTATTGTTCCCTTGATTAACATCGTGTCTATACAATTTCTTTTTCTTAGACTGAATAGATCATGTGATATTTACATTACAATCAACATAGATGGCTTTCAAAACGTCTCTTATATTCTGAAAAGGACTAAATAATTTTGTGTATATAAAAGGTCTGAAACAAATCACTCTACTTCATTAACTTTTTTTTCAATTGTGGTGAAGGATTTCCTGCATTGTTGCAATTTGAGAACACTTGAAGTTAATAACTCAACTATATATGTATATACATATATATATATATATATATATACAATCATATAATACACGAGTGTGTGTGTGTGTGTGTGTGTGTGTGTGTGTGTGTGTGTGTGTGTGTGTGTGTGTGTGTGTGTGTGTGTGTGTGTGTGTGTGTGTGTGTGTGTGTGTGTGTGTGTGTGTGTGTGTGTGTGTGTGTGTTGCGATGGTGTTCGTCTTCTCGTTGGTGTGGTCCTTACTCTATGGTGGTTAGAGAAAGAATGGTTCCGTGCTGAGTTGTGCTAGTTAATATACCGATGCAGTGGGAACCCTGGCGTTTATCCTCATTCCTGAAGAAGCTCGGTGGAGCCGAAATCCGGATCTGGCAACGATGACCGACTACGGTAGAGCCATCTCTAGTCTTCCAAAAGAGATTAAGATCTTTCTGAGGTATAAAGAAAATACCTTCAAAAAATTAACTAATACTGAGCAATCCATCACCTTCAACGAAACATGCATTAAACAGAACCTTCTGCGCGCGCATACACATACACACACACACACACACACACACACACACACACACACACACACACACACACACACACACACACACACACACACACACACACATACACACACACAAATACACACACACACAAATATATATATATATATATATATACATATATAAATACAACAGCTGCGTATATTTTTATACTCGAAAACATACATACTATTAACAATCCAGTCGTAGACCATATGATAAGGCCCTGATGCATTCCCTTTGCATATATATACATACATATATATATATATATATATATATATATAGATATATATATAGATAGATATATATTTATATATATATATATATATATATATATGTACTGTATATATATATATATGTATATAATATATATATATATACATATATATATATATATATGTATATATATATATATATACATGTGTGTGTGTGTGTGTGTGTGTGTGTGTGTGTGTGTGTGTGTGTGTGTGTGTGTGTGTGTGTGTGTGTGTGTGTATACATGTGTATATATATATTATATATGTATGTATATATTTTGCTGCAGCGTCCTTTCTCCGCTTCAGCTTTTCAGCTTTCTCTCTCTCTCTCTCTCTCTCTCTCTCTCTCTCTCTCTCTCTCTCTCTCTCTCTCTCTCTCTCTCTCTCTCTCTCTCTCTCTCTCTCTCTCTCTTTCTCTCGAGCACTGAATAAAGTCACTTGATGGTAGACAGAATAAACCGACACACAAAGTTAGAAATCAAATTTGACTACATCGGGTCCTTTACAGCAGATTTAAACCACCTGACGTCAGACAAAATGAAAATACAAATCGTCTGAAGAGGCAGAAGGGTTGGTTCGAATTTCAAAAAACAAATAAAACGTCAAAACTCTTTCTCACAAGAATGTCACACTCGCATATAAGCTTCCCTTTTCGAAATCCAATCTTTGACTGCCGCGTTTTTTTTTTTTCGTTTTTTTTTTTTTACAGTGGATATGTAATTCCCTTTGCTTGAGAGACAGCTGTATTGATAATATTTCGTAGCACGCATGTCAAATCTAAAGGTGGCGTCACACTAAACATTTCTTACTAGCATGCTACTTACTATTGCTTCTTCGTGTAAGTAAAAATGACATCGGTTACGATATTTTATTTTTCAGAATCCTAAATGTCAAATTACTCTTGCGTTATATTTTAGTGAGAAGCTGAAAGACGAACTAGAAGTTAAACCTAGTAGAATGTTAGACACACAGTCGAGATGTTCTTACGTAGGTCTAGAATATTATAACCCAAGTCGTTTCTACTCAAACGAAATAGCAAAATCAAGTAGCATGCTACCCATTTACGTCTGCAATGGGCGACAGATATTTTCTGGAAAAGAAAACGGAAAAAATCTATTTTCAAGACTTCTCCGATGTGACTCTCCATTCATCCTAATTCTCTTTTATTTCTAATACACTCTTCCTACTTCATTTCTCATGATTTCCGTAATATCTATTACCTATTTCTCATTTCAAACCCAAACTTGTTTCTCTTTACCAATTCGCTTTCGTCATTAGAAGTTAACCATTTGCTCTATTCCGACTCGCAACAACGATGCAACCAATCACTCTCATCAGTTTTCGACCCAAAACAACAAAGTTAATCATTCTTCTTATATCTCTGCTTTCATGTTTCCATATGTACATGTGGATTAATTTCTTCGTCAAACAAATATACTCCTTGAAATATGCAAATTAATCAAGTAGTCTACATTCTTCTTCATCCTAGCCAGTTATCCCAAAACAGACTACCACTCCCTCAGAGAGTAAAGTCATCGTTTTGAAAATATTTTGTTCATGTAGTGATTCTCTCTCTCTCTCTCTCTCTCTCTCTCTCTCTCTCTCTCTCTCTCTCTCTCTCTCTCTCTCTCTCTCTCTCTCTCTCTCTCTCTCTCTCTCTCTCTCTCTCTCTCTCTCACGCTTTTGCTATCTCTCTCTCGCTGTCTCTCTCTCCCTCTCCCTCTCGCTCTTGCTCTATTTCACTCCCTCTCCCTCTCACTCTATCTCACTCTCTCTCACGGCAATTTGCATGTGCTCTCCCAGCTGGCTGGGTAGTTGGTTAGGGGGACATTAACATATAGTACAAGCCATGTGTATCAACAAGGGAATAGTACACGCGTTGCTTCACACATATGAAACGACGCTATATAATAATAAAACTATTTTCATTTTTACTTTTCTTTTTTCTTAAGATGACGTTCTTTACGTACGATTCAACCTGTATGAAGAAATACTATGATTATGAGGTTTTTGTAAGGTTTGATGCTTATGAACTAAGCAGTTTAGTCAAATATTGTCTTGATTATATTTCAATGGAAAACCGGGACCCTACAGCAGCCGGCAACGGACCTTGGGCTCACTTCTACACATCCACGGGAAGAAAACCAGAGATAAGAAATTTGTAAATATTTTCTCTCTTGCCATGAACTACTTTCAAGAGAATTATGTGTTACATACTAGTGTGTGTATGCGTGTGTACGTGTGTGTATGTGTGTGTGTGTGTGTGTGTGTGTGTGTGTGTGTGTGTGTGTGTGTGTGTGTGTGTGTGTGTGTGTGTGTGTGTGTGTGTGTGTGTGTGTGTGTGTGTGTGTGTGTGTGTGTGTGTGTGTGTGTGTGTGTGTGTGTGTGTGTGTGTGTGTGTGTGTGTATTTGTTGTAGTAGAAGTAGTAGTAGTAGTAGAAGTAGTAGCAGCATTAGTAATAGTAGTAGTAGTAGTCGTAGTAGTAGTAGTAGTAGTAGACGACGCAGACACAAACACACACGTACACACACACACACACATACACACACACATACAAACACACACACACACACAGACACACACACACAGACACACACACACACACACACACACACACACACACACACACACAAACACGCACACACACACACGCACACACACACACACACAAACACACAAACAGACAAAAAATAGGCGTATATATTGGTTACATTTTGTAAAAAAAAAAAAAAAATCCCTGAAGATGTCTAATATACAGTATATACTATATTTGAATGAACACTAAATAGTCTTACATATGAATTTGTTTCCAAAACATATCTCAATATCACATATAATTATCCTACAAAGAAAAATTATTCTACTCTTAAACGTGTACACCACCAAACTGATATAAAACTGCGCCTTGCCTGACAATACCTCCCACATAAGCAATCTCCATTGCCAACCGAGTTTACGATGCACGCTTGCTGTTCTCTATATCATAAGAACATATCGCCCTTCGTGCATTAGTGCATAAGGATTGGTTTCCCGTCCTCCTGGACATGATGTAGCAGAGTCCTATCACCCTTATTAATATCTTGTATAAGGAAGAAGTCATATGGAAACGTTCCTACAGGATCACCCAAGGAGAGTAGGAAAAACAGCCTTACAGGACATGTACTGAAGGATTAAGTTTGAATGTCATAGAACTAGAATAACGAAAGCAAGAAATGAGCTTTATGTCGCTTAACAATAAGGTTTAGTTTAGCATCTCTTCGTGCATGGAAGCTAACTTATAAACAATCTCTCCGACGTGTAAGCATAAGGGCGAAGTTGGCATATTCATTGTATACAATTCCCGCTTAAGAGCTGAGATTATCCTTCGACACTTGATACGTTAGCTTTATATTTTAGCTTCCGTCATTTTTCATTGCGGTAAAATTGTGTCCCTGTGTTTTTTTTTTTTTGTTTTTTTTTGTGTGTTTTTTGTTTTTTTCTCGCGCCATAAAGATAATCTAATTTCGGATTTCTCTTCTCGAAATTAACCGCCATAACCTAAGCTAGAGTACGAGGAAATGTCTAACACTATGGCCTTAGAGTAAAATTTCCCTAATGACATCACAAACTTTATTTCTCACTTATCCAGCTAGTATATGACCGTTGGCGATGTATCTTAATACTCGATGTGTATTATCGAAAGTGTTTATGTTATGAAGATATAACGAATAATGTGTATGCGTGTATTCACCTCGGATCTGCTGCAGCCTCTTTTCGAGACAGCCAGACACCACCCTACGGCAGTGAGCTCAGAGCTCATTATTAGCAGATCTCTGGGTAGGTCTGAGACCACTCACACTCCACACACCGGGAATGCAAGGTCACAACTCCTTGACTAACGTCCCGTACCTACTCGCTGCTAGGTGAACAGGGGCTACAAGTGAAAGGAGACAAACCCAACTTGTCTCCGCCCGGCCGGGGAATCGAACCCCGGTTCTCCGGCTTGTGAGGCCAGTGCCTTACCAATCCGCCACCGTGTTTGTACATGTGTGCGTGTGTGTGTGTGTGTGTGTGTGTGTGTGTGTGTGTGTGTGTGTGTGTGTGTGTGTGTGTGTGTGTGTGTGTGTGTGTGTGTGTGTGTGTGTGTGTGTGTGTGTGTGTGTGTGTGTGTGTGTGTGTGTGTGTGTGTGTGTGTGTGTGTGTGTGTGTGTGTGTGTGTGTGTGTGTGTGTGTGTGTGTGTGTGTGTGTGTGTGTGTGTGTGTGTGTGTGTGTGTGTGTGTGTGTGTATTTACCCAGTTGTATTTACCTAGTTAGTTGTATTTTGCGGGAGAAGAGCTATGCTCGTAGTGGCCCGCTGTTGTATCTTTCCGCATCCAGTTCTTTCTTAAAACCATGTATAGTTTTAGCACTCACTGTTTTCTCTTTTAATTTGTTCCATGTATCTATTACTCTGTGTGGAAAGCTGTTCTTCTTCAGATCTCTTCTGTAACTGTACTTCTTAAGTTTCTTCTTGTGTCCTCTTGTATTTCTTCTGCCCCATTTAAGTAGATCATTCCTATCAAGGATTTCCATCCCTTTCATACTTCTATAGATGGTTATCAAATCGCCTATTTCTCCTCTTTGTTCCAGAGTTTATAAGTTTAGTTTGTCCAATCTTTGTTCGTATGTCAACTTTCTAAGTGTTGGTACCATCTTTGTCAATGTTCTTTGAATTCTTTCTAGTTTATGTTTTTTTTTTGTACTAGGTGTCCATAGTGACGCAGTGTAACTAGTATTTTCTTTACTATTTCCTCGTCCATGTAGTCAAAGGCCACTTTCATTTATCTTATTAAATTATAAGTTTCTCCAACTATTTTGTTTACATGTTTGTCTGGTGTCATATCGTTTGAGATAATTACTCCTAGGTCTCTTTCTGAGTTTACTTTTGTAACTTCCTTTATACCAATTTTGTATCGACCGGATATTCTATTTTTACTTTTTCCAAATTCAATTGTACTACATTTCTTAATGTTGAAATTCACTTCGTTCTTTATACTCCATTTATAGACTTTATCCAAGTCAGTTTTGTTGTAGATTAATCTTCCTTCTCTATGTTTCTCGCTTCTTCTCACAATATTTTGTTCCTTAAGCTCGATCTCCATTAGTATGTGGTCACTCTTTCCAATTGGTGTCTTATAGTTTATTTCTTTCACAATTTCAGGCTCAGAGGTGACTATCAAGTCTAGTCTCGATAGTTCTTTGTTTTGTCTATGTCTAGTGTTTTCTTTGACCCATTGAGTCAATAAGTAATCGATGGTCATATCCAGTAGGACGTTGCCCCAGTGTTCCTCTCCACCTTTTATTGTCAATTCTTCCCAGTTTATTACCTTTGAGCTAAAGTCACCCATAATTACTATGTTTTCTCCATATTTCAGTGTCTCGGTTAATTCATTCTTTGTGTCTTCTAGTAATTTTGAGTGTTCGCTGTCAGTCCAAGTCTTAGTTTTTGCGGGCACATATACAACTATGAACTTTCTACATTTCATATTGCTAATTTTGACTTTAATTGTGATCAATTCCACATTATCCTTTCCTTTTGTTGCCTTTATTACATTTAGGCCCTTTCTGGTCAATGGCACGACTCCTCCCCCTGTTTGTTCATTCTATTTTTCAACCAAAGGTTTTATAAACCTTGTCTCACCATACTTGATTGCAAAGTACCTTTTAGTTTTATCTCCACAATTCCCATTGTGTTTGGTTTCTCTATTGACAAATAGTCGTTTAATTCATGTGTGTGTGTGTGTGTGTGTGTGTGTGTGTGTGTGTGTGTGTGTGTGTGTGTGTGTGTGTGTGTGTGTGTGTGTGTGTGTGTGTGTGTGTGTGTGTGTTAGTGTGTGTGTGAGTGTGTGTGTATGTAGTGTGCGCGTCTGTGTGTGTATATGTGTGTGTGTGTGTATTCGTAATTACGTGTACTCTTTCAGCGTAGATCAGTATTTTCTAATTATTTCCTACCGCGACTCCTTCATCTTAATTACATATAGCTTCCACACACTCTACCCTTAAATTTTTTACAAAAAATAAATAAATCAACAAATAAAATGTCGTATTTTTGCTTATTTGTGTACTTCGTTCCTTATGTGAGCTAAGCATTAATGAAAGTAATTTCTCCATTGAAGTTTAATTTCAATTTGTTATCATTACGTACTGTACTATATTAGAATTGCAACGGAGACAGTGGCAATAGAAAACAGATATAAAATATATAATGAAATTAATTTTTATTTTGCATATATGATGATTGCTACATCACAAATGGGTTTTGCGTATTCCAGTATCAATTTGTTCCTAGATGTTTTCAATTTAGTATTAATCATTTTTGTTCTATCGCTATCGTTTTATTGCCTCTTTTATCATTTCAGTATCATTTTTGTTTTATTATTTTGTTTTTATAATTTTTGTTTTATCAACATTCTTTGCGCTCAGTGTTTTCTAGATTCGGTGCTACTAGAAAATGGTAATTTCTCAAGATATATTTCATTCAGAATCTTTGAAATGATTTATATTTTTCACTAATTTATCAGTTACATTTGATCATATTTTATCTATTTCCTTATTAATATATTCATTTGCATACTTATTTATGTATTTGTTCATCTATCTATTAATCTTATTTGTTTATAGATTTATTTATTCATCTCTTTGTTTATCTACTTATTTATTTGTTTATTTATTTATCTTATTTATCCAGTTAATTATCTATTTATTAGTTTTTTACCTAGTTATGTATCTATTTACTTACTTATCTCTGTTTTTATTTATCTATTTGTTAATTTAATTTGTCGCTGGCGGTCATCGTACCAATGTACCAACATTCTATTTGAGAGCAAAATTTATATTCAAAGTAATACGTACTGATAATGTCTGCAAATTCGTAAAAAAAAAACATCAAATCTTATCAATTTTATAAAGAAAAAAATACATTATTTATTCTAAAACTTATTCTACAATATAAAAATCCAAACCAAAATCTATTTTAAAAAACGCGAAGAGACTACCAGAGTTGAAATGCAATCAATTAATCAATCAATCAATCGAGTTACAATATACTACATACAAATACGTACATTAGAGAAATACAACACAACTATTCCTCAATCTAGATGAAGATGAAGGTGAGGGGACTACGCTAGGAGGCGCTGAGTAGCTTCGCCCAAAACCGTAACCTTTGCCCTGAGTGCTTTAGGGATTGATGGGGCAGCTAGCAGTCACTCGTGGCAATCGAAGAGGAATGTAGATCTCGAACCCACACCTAAGCGATTACGAGATCATCGTGCTTCCAGCCCTTGGTTAGAACGACGATAGTTCGAACAGTCTTCAATCCTAGATCATTTGTCTTTTTGAACCCTCGCCCTCCCTTCTAGAAGCTTCTGGTGCCTTCCTAAGAGAGGGTATCAACGCCACCTAACTCCCTAGTTTAAGAATCATTGGCTTAGCCGTCCCTCTATACATGGTGGTCACCAGCTTAAGCGTCTGTGTAGACCAATTAACACTAGACACGGATGAACAAGCCGGGACCCTTTCCTCGTGCCTTAGAGCGGAGACTAAAAGATG
>NC_134784.1:74299569-74309569 GCF_046742065.1 Oratosquilla oratoria
TCAGAAATAGGAGAGAAGGTGTCTTACGGCACAAAAATAATCCGTTGCCCTGACCCAGTAATTCTTAATTTTTTGGAAATAGACTCATCTGCTGGGATTCGAACCCTTGCTTACGCGGCTTGCGTCTTGTAAGACAAAGACCTTACCGATCACGGTAAGGTCTTTGTCTTACAAGACGCAAGCCGCGTAAGCAAGGGTTCGAATCCCAGCAGATGAGTCTATTTCCAAAAAATGTCAAATGACACAAACAATTCTTAATTTGTTTTCATGAACGCCTGATTTATTTATTATTGTTTTTGTTTTTTTTACCCTCCTGGAAATGACTTGAACAACAAAAGAATCGTCTCACATCTACATACTACCAAAATTTTTATGTTTGTGGATTCTAACGGGAATCTCCATGAAGTTTCAAGTGGTCGTGGGCTCGTGACTTATCTATTGATATTTCTTCCCCTTCCGAAGACTACTTCGGGACTGAAATGAATCGTTTTACATCCCTCAACTACCAATAGCTTTATGTCTGTGGATCATTTTGGGAGATTCTGAGATATTCAAGAGTCTTTTAGCCCTTGCTTAAAAGACATGACCTTAATCCTTTCAACACGGTGACCTATTTTACATTTTTGCTTGTTATGAACAAGCAGTTTCTTGCAACTGAGGAGGCGAGTTTCGGCCTAAAGGAGCTTTTGACCGATCGAGACCCTCTATCATCCCCTAAAGTCGCATAAACTCTCTTGTTCTTACAATGAACGAAAAGCAAAATCTGTTGCCGTATTGAAGAGGTTCTTAAAGGGAGATGAATGATGTGACAGTGATATAAATTTGTTTGTGTCTTAGTTTTCTCATATGAGATGATTAATTGATGGGCTAAGTTGGTTGTGCCTTGCTGCATGGCTTCTCATCCAGGCAGTGTGTGTGTGCCGGGGGGGGGGGATAGAGATGGCCCCTGATCCATAAGGAGCTAAGATAAAATGGGAAAACAAATGGATTTTGGATGGATGTGGGATGGGCGAAGAGTCGGTGCATGCCTTGGCTAGCCACCTCCCTTACAAGGGGAAAGAAGCTTTAGTATATATGTATATGTATGTGTATATGTATATGTATATGTATATGTATATGTATATGTACATGTACATGTACATGTACATGTACATGTACATATGTATAATATGTATATGTATATGTATTATATATCTATATGTGAATGTATATGTATATATATGTATATGTATATGTATATGCATATGCATACGCATATGTAAATGTATATATATATATATATATGTATATGTAAATGTATATGCATATGCATATGCATATGCATATGTATATGTATATGTATATGTATATGTATATGTATATGTATATGTTTTGTTCTTCTAAAGACTCTAGTTTTATAGACTCTATGGCTCAGGAAAAAGTAAAAATATATATTGTTTTCTTATGAAGGAATAGATAGCTAAGAGAAAAAATATTTAGATGACTGTTGACAATAGCGAAAAAAGCCAGGAGATATCGTGTAAAATTAGTAAGAAATTGTAAATTATGAGAGGATGGAAGTATTTAATAAAGAGAACAGAGATCACTGACCAAAGAATGCCTTGATTTCATTTCTTATGGAAATGAGAGGGAGGAAATGGAATTACTCGAAAAGATTTAGGAGTGGAAGAGAAATATCTGCCTCATTATCTATTAATCAGCATTTATATAATTTATGTCTGATTTCTTCGAAGAAGATTATATGCCATGAAGCAAACATGAATTATCCCATCATTAGTTCCACTTCACTCCTGAATTAAGAATTTATATTTTATCGAAAAATCGAAGACATGGATGACGTCACCAGAGGAGTTTGACAAAGTGGTTGGAGTGGTACCGAGCAGATGGTGGTGGAAGTGGAACGGTGGTGTTGGAAATTGTGGAGGAGGTGGTGGTGATAGAGAAGATGAAGGTCATGGTGATAGTGATGGCGATTGTGATGGTGACGATGATGGTGATAGTCATAGTGATGGCGATCGTGATGGTGACGGTGATGGTGATGAAGATAGTGACAGTAATAAAGATGGTGACGGTGATGGTGATGATGATAGTGACAGTGACAGTAATAAAGATGGTGACGGTGATGGTGATAGTGATAGTGACAGTAATAAAGATGGTGACAGTAACGTCTGTAATAGTCATCGACATTACATTGAAGGTGATTCTAGGGGATGCGTGGCAACGAAAATATTAAGAAAGAAAAAAAAACATTTCTGCTAAAGAGAGGACGTAGAGGAGGATGAAGGGCCGGCTTCAGATATCAATTTAAGACTAATGAAAGTATGAAGTCCAGGAGGAGCCATTGCCGAGAGAATGATAAGAAAAGGCGAAAGAGGCGCTGGAAAGTAAGATGAGAAGCGAGGATGAACATGAGCTTAGCATGAGGACGAGGATGAGTATGAGGACGAAGATGAGGATGAACATGAGCTGAGCATAAGCATGAGGATGAGGGTGAGGATGAGGATGAGAACGAGGGTGAGGATGAGAATGAAGATGAGAGTGAGGATGAGAATGAGGATGAGGATGATGAGAATGAGGATAAGGATGAGGGTGAGGATGAGAATGAGGATGAGGGTGAGGATGAGAATGAGGGTGAGGATGAGAATGAAGATGAGGGTGAGGATGAGAATAAGGATGAGAGTGAGGATGAGAATGAGGATGAGGATGAGGGTGAGGATGAGGATGATGAGAATGAGGATAAGGATGAGGGTGAGGATGAGAATGAGGATGAGGATGAGAATGAGGATGAGAATGAGGGTGAGGATGAGGGTGAGGGTGATGGTGAGAATGAGAATGAGGGTGAGGATGTGGATGAGGGTAAGGATGAAGAGAACAAGGTTGAGAATAAGATCAAGGATAAAGATGAGGATAAAGATGAGGATGACGATGAGGATGAGGATGAGGATGGAAATTGGAATAGAAATAGAAATGAGACTAGAATAGGTATACATGGAGGATGAAGATACAAAGGAAAATGGCGAAGGAAATGAGAATGAGGAAAATGAGTGTGAGGCTGAGAATAGGGATTAGGATGAGAAATATGATGAGTATACAGATTAAGTTAAGGAGGGAAATTATAATGAAGAAGATGGAGATGAATTTAAGGAAGAGGAGTTTAAGAAATAGGAGGAGGAAGAGAAGAGGAAGAAAGGAAGGAAGGAAATGAGAATGAGGAAAATGAGGGTGAGGCTGAGAATAGGGATTAGGATGAGAAATATGATGAGTATACAGATTAAGTTAAGGAGGGAAATTATAATGAAGAAGATGAGATGAATTTAAGGAAGAGGAGTTTAAAAAAATAGGAGGAGGAGGAAGAGAAGAGGAAGAAAGGAATGAAGAAGATAATGATGAAAAAAGAAATGAAAATGAAGAAGCGAAGTTGAAAAAGGATGAGAAGAAGGAAGACAATGAGTGAAAAGATGAGGATGAAGAGGAAGACAAAGATAAGAAAAATGATACAAAGATAAGAGTAAGAATAAAGATAAGGGTGAAGATAAAGAGAGGAAAACGGGGAAGAGGAAGGAAAAGAGAAAGAGGAGGAAGAAGAAGAAAAATAGAGGAGGAGTGGAAAGGAGAGATGAGGAGGACAAGAGAAGTAGATGGAAAATATAAAAAAGGAGATAAACTAATACATCAAAAATTATGCATCCGACATAGATATGGACCAAAAGGTCTCCTGTCGGCTTGCTCCGCCTTTGTAATCCTTTGTAATGAAAACAGTGAAGTAAGGATAGTCAGAAGAGCAACAGAAATAGAAGGATATATGAGAATGGAAAGTCGGCTAACTCTAGAATGATGCGAAATAGAAATAGATGACCAGAGAAATGGTATAGATGAACTAGGAATAATAGTAGTAATTGAGTGGGTAAGAAAAAGGAACGTAGAGTAAAATTACTGTTCTCTTTCTTAATGGGAATCTCTAAAATCTGGATATTTCTAATATTCGTTCCGAATAATAGAGTTGTTGTTTTTTTTTAGATTTTTCCGACAAAAAAAAAAAAAACGTACATTGACAAGGGACAGCATAATTAAAAATGTATATTGAGCGTATGAAAATAAAAAAAAATAAATAAAAAAAGAAAATGTCATCTGAGATACTGGGCCAAATGTGTAATAAAAAGCAATCAACACTGTATTCTATTTACAAAGAACTACAAAGGAAGAGCATGCCAACAAAGGACCTTTTAGTTTATAACTAGGTCGGATGCGAGAAAAATAAATAAATGAAAATAAAAGAAAAAACAAATGAATATAATAGATAGGCAAATAAATATGTAAATATTTGTACGATTTCTATTTTGCCACAGATAACCAGCTCTTCTATCCTTTGTAAAACTATCGCTCCAGACATATAATCATACAAATGAAGAAGGTGAGGAGTTTACGCCAGGAGGCACTGAGTAACTGCGGCTGAAGTCATCACCTTTGCCCTTTTATACGCTTTGAGGAATGTCGGGGCAGGTGAGAGCCACTGCTGGGAATCGGAGAGGAGTGTGGGATTCGAACCCACAACTAAGCGAATACGAGACCAGCACGCTTCCAATTACGTCACGAGCGCACAGAGAGATACGAAATGAGGTAGAAAATAAAAGTGATTACCATTTTTCTCTGAGTATCAAGAAAGAATATTGTGTTACTCTGATACGTAGGGGTGTCGCCAAAAATAGGTGTGGAAAAGGAAAGGTGAAAAGGATTAGTTAATTAGAAAAGTGGAATATTTAGGCCTGATCCTCATCAACGAATATAAACAAATATAAGATTCAAGGTCATGGCTCAAGGTCAAGTTTCAAGGTCACAGTTTCAAGTTAACATCACGGATCAAGATCACGGATTAAGTGCAAGGTTCAATCTCACGGCTTGTGGTCAAGTTCAAGGTCAAGATCAAGTTTAAGGTCAAGGTCAATATCAAGTTTAAGGTCAAGGTCAATAACCACGTCGAAGACAAGTGGACAAGTTCAATTTAAAGGTGTAAGTATACAAAAACTTTAATTCTTCCTATTAGTAAATATCAAGGTCACGGTTCAGGTTGATGTGAAGGTCGAGTTAAATTTCAAGGTCAAACTCATGACCTATGTCCAGTTAAAAGTAAAAGTTAAATCGAGCATAAAAATAAAAATCAAGTGTAAGATCAAAATCATGTGGAAGGTGAAGGACAAGGTCAAGGTCATATAAAATGGCAAGTCAAAGGCAATATAAAGGTCACGATCAGCTGGAGGGTCAAGGTTAATGCCAGAGTCGAGGATAAGGTCAATCTAAGTGTAAAAAGTATATGGAAAAACTCATTCTCGGTCTTCCTGTCAGTAAAGGTCACCTGAGAGTGCCCCAAGACTCACATTAAGGTCCTCTAAATAGTAATAAGTGAGCAGAGGAGCTTCCTTGTATAGGAAGTCTCGAGCAAAAGGCCCAACGACATTAAAACTCCCCATTATACCACTTAACGTAGTGGAAACACACCACTGTGAAATGCAAGGTAGGAATGAAGGAAAATAGGTTATTTGGTATGTATGGAAGAAGTAATTAAAAGTTAAAGGATAAAAGTTAAGGTTAAGAAATTCAAACACAAATTTGAAATTGAAATATTAGTTATATGAAGGATAGTTAAAGATGAATAGAAGAGAAGGGAAGACACAGATAGATACAAAGAGAAATTAAATAAAAAGTCACTAACTAGATAATAAAGATGAGAAATAGAGGATACAGGAAAAGCTGCGTTCCCTTCAAACAATATACTCGTATATAAATGGTTTTATAGAACAATCATTCACCAAAATTTACTCAATACGAATCTGACAGAATTCTTTTTTTCAATAAGGGTGAAAACAAATAAAAATGTTAACATACACAACACTAAGCCGTATTTTGCATTAGGAAGTGCTAAAAGAAAATAATTATATATATATTTTTAAATGTTTTTCATAAAAGAAAAATTAACATGCCCAGATATATTTGTGGAATTAGCGTGTACCTGGACTATTTGAGTGGAGGTGAGGAGGAACGGGCGTGTAGGTGTGTGTGTGTGTGCGTGCGCGTGTGTGTATATGTAAGACCCTGTTCCTATGCATATAGAACAAATGATAACATACCACAGCAATATTTCTCTACATTGATGTATGCGTATGCAAAGAAGCGCACCAGAAATAGACAAGAAAAACAGAAATAAAAACAACACCCAAAAAAACAAAACCCTAAGGTTCGACACTGCGTGGAGGTGATAAAACACAAAAGGAAAAAAAAAGAGAGACGAAAAGAAACGAAAAGGAACGAAAAGAGACAGTAACAAAAATACAAGACGAAACTGAGTCAAAACGACCTTTAGCGGTGCCGCCATTGTGGGTGCCTCAGCCTCCAAAGGTCTGGGCGACGACGTAGACCTTCAAAAGGAATAATGTCTGGCACTCTGGCACTACAAAGGAGACACCGTGTTTTCAGTTTGGGGAGTGCGTGATGACTCTCCCGAATGTTTTCTGTTCTTCAATAACATGTTAGAGGAACAGGGAGGACGTGTGTTGGATGGGGACACGATACCATTGGGAGAACATATACATACATACATACATACATACATACATACATACATACATACATACATACATACATACATACATACATACATACATACATACATACATACATACATACATACATACATACATACATACATACATACATACATACATACATACATACATACATATATATTATACATACATATGTACATACATAGATACATACTGTACATACACATATACATACATACGTTAATACATGCATATATACATACATTTACACATACATAAATGCATACATACATGCATATTCACTGGCGAGAAATGTAGTAACATATTTGTAAATTACAACTAACAACACAGTCGGAAGAAAGAGTTGAATAAACGAAATATATTGATTCGCTTATTCATCTGCTTCTTTCTTCAGACTGGTGTTAGATGATATATATGATATATATGGGATGGGATGACCCGTCATCCAAGAGGTGCTCAGATAAGAGGGAGGGTGGAGGGGTGTGGAGTGTATTCAGGAATGGAATGGGTGGAAATGATGTTATGCCTTTTCCTTTTTGGCTACCTCCCTTGTAAGGGGGAAAAAGCCTTGGTATATGTTATGTATGTTATGTATATATATATAAATATATATATATATGTATATATATATATATATACATATATATATGTATGTATGTATGTATGTATGTATGTATACATACATATATATACAGTATATGTATACATGTTTGGAAATCTCATCCGGGCGGTAAAAGCTTCGGTCGCAAGTCCAGCGCATGATTAATAACTATGTTGAATTATTACAAGACATGGTTCACCATTTCTAAAAAAAGAAACATGAATGAATAAATAAATGAATAAACAAATAGATTAATAGATAAATAAATAAACAAATAAATAAGTAAATAAATAACATGAGAAGTAGAGATCCAAAAACATTTTATACACATATGTATATATTGTGTGTATGTGTTTGTGTGCGTGTGTGTGTGTGCGTATGTGTGTGTGTGTGTGTGTGTGTGTGTGTGTGTGTGTGTGTGTGTGTATGTGTGTGTGTGCGTGTGTGTGCGTGTGTGTGTGTGTGTGTGTGTGTGTGTGTGTGTGTGTGTGTGTGTGTGTGTGTGTGTGTGTGTGTGTGTGTGTGTGTGTGTGTGTGTGTGTGTGTGTGTGTGTGTGTGTGTGTTTGTCTGACTCCAGACTTATCTAGTAAAACCTATCTGTTAAATCGTAGATAATATGTTTGTGGTAAGGACAGGAGCAGAGAGGAGGGCAGACAAGGGATGATGGAGAGAAGGGACGAGATATGGAGGCTGAAGAAGAGGGGGCAGTGGTGGAGATGCCATCTATGCAGAGCTGTCATGAACAAGGTTGGGCATGCTTGAATGGTAGGAAATTATATGTAAATATATATACATACAAACATGCATGCATGCATACATACATGCAGACAGACATTCGTACATACATACATACATACATACATACATTCATACATACATACATACATACATACATACATACATACATACATACATACATACATACATACATACATACATACATACATACATACATACATACATACATACATACATACATACATACACACATACATACATACATACATACATACGTACATGCATATATACATGCATAATACATGCATACATAAATGTATACATGTATATTTGCATACATATATACATGCATGCTTACATACATACAATATATATGGGAACATCACATATATCATATAGGAAATGGAAAATATAAAGATAAAACATCCATCAGATATCACCATGGACAAATAATACATTAGCTGACTAAGAAAAAATAGCACATCATATCACGCGGCAGCGTCAGAGTAGCAGGAAGCACATCATTGGTCACCAAAGTAGAGAGGGGTGGAGTCAGTGAATGGTGAGCTCCAATAAGGGCTTCACTTACGACATGACGTGATAAGACCTTCCCATTGGCTAATCTCTTTCTGAGCCTTCTGGGTACGATGATATGACGTCAGACACTTTCGCTAGCCTCAAGGCCGATTGGTTAATCTTATGAATAGATAACTGAGCAACATGACATACAAATATAAGAGAAGAAAGCCTCTAACATTCTGAAATAAATGTCAAAATTTAGAAAATTCTGGAAACTCGAAGCACGTTCTAATAATCTAGTATATTCTTAAAATGTATTTTTTGAATAGTTTTTTTTCTAAACATTACAAATATCTGCACAAACCAGCATCAGAATTGGTGGGTACGGATTAGTATAGGTTTTTGAGATTACGTTGAACGCATTTCCTTTATCTTTCTTCCTTTTTATAGTAAGTTTCAGATACAGCAGCTACAGGTGACCTCTGTTTGTTCTGAAAATCAAAACACTTCTATTCTTAATCAAGACAAAACTTGTGATTAACTTCTTGGGAGAAAATTTTAATCTGTCGTTGATATATTTCACCCTTTGTGAGTAAAACAAACATACAAACAAGTACACAAACAAACAAGCAAACAAACAAAAACAAACGGATAAGAATTAAATTGTCTATGGTAGGCTATTACGAGCAAATGACCTCACATCTCTTCTCATTGACCCAAGCTGGGTCAAACTCGGTGTCAAGATGAATCGGTTCGGGCTGCCAGAACCGTTAATAGTTCTGGTTGAAGGACCAACCCGGACATCTCCAGAATGTCAAGGAATATCGTCGGTGATCAGAAATGGTTTTGGAATGTATTACACAATTATCACGCGCCCTCACGCACACACATACGCACAGGTATGCACACATACAGGCAAGCACTTTCACATATATATACAAATATACGTACTAGGGCACGCGCATACATGAATTTGAGTGTGCGTGAGTGTGCGTGCTGATGTGTGTGTGTGTGTGTGTGTGTGTGTGTGTGTGTGTGTGTGTGTGTGTGTGTGTGTGTGTGTGTGTGTGTGTGTGTGTGTGTGTGTGTGTGTGTGTGTGTGTGTGTGTGTGTGTGTGTGTGTGTGTGTGTGTGTGTGTGTGTGTGTGTGTGTGTGTGTGTGTGTGTGTGTGTGTGTGTGTGTGTGTGTGTGCGTACGTGCATGTGTATGTCAAGTAAGAGGGCAAATATGGACAGGAAGCTAAATCAGATATCAAAATAACTACCAGAATAATCAAGTGAGATCGTCCTTTAGCAAACGGGTCTTCTAGAAGGAAGAGATTTAGGTTCCAGTTGAGGCTGAAGAAGAACCATCGGGATTTGAATTTGCATCAGCTGTCAAGGCACTGTAAAATAACAAAGCTTCTGAAGACGATGAATTCTTTATGGATTTCTTTAAAACTGGAAGACACATGTCACCGAATTACATCATCTTGTAGTGCAAGAATAAAAACAAGAAATAATCCATCAGTTTCCCATTGATGCAATAACCACTGTCTTACACAAAAAGGAAACAGAAAGCTC
>NC_134784.1:74314569-74322069 GCF_046742065.1 Oratosquilla oratoria
CCATGTTATATGACGAGTAAAGATCTTGGTCAAATTATTCTACTATATTTACCATTATGTCTCTGCAATCAATAAGATCTCTACTTCCATCGTCTAAAGATATTATTTGGTGTCCTCTTAAGACTAGCCTGTGCTCGGCTTCTTTAGTACTTTTACATTTCCAGTCATTTTCCTCTATATGATCTATGTTAATCTTTGCTTTCTCTTATCTCTTGCACAGTCTCTCATTTATACATTTATGTATATATATATATATATATATATATACATATATATATATATATATATATATATATACATATATATATATATATATATATATATATATATATATATATATATATTTGTTATATCATCATATATGTATATAGATACATTACTGCAGATAGATGGAACTATGTACATATACACACATATTTTACAAACGATAATCAAGAAAAAATCAAATTAATTTTCCGTATACCCTGATGATGTATTGATAGATGAAAACGTTTGGATTATGTCTCTTGTGTTTCCAGTGGCTTCAAGCAAATTTGTTATTCACATGTTGTGAAGATTGTGAATATCTATCTATCTATCTCACTATCTATCTATCTATTTTTATATATATATATATATATATATATATATATATATATACATATATACATATATATATATATATACATATATACATATACACATGTATACATATATATATACATATATACATATATATATATACATATATATATATAAATACATATATACATATGCACATGTATACATATGTATATGCATGTATATATATATATGTGTGTGTGTGTGTGTGTGTGTGTGTGTGTGTGTGTGTGTGTGTGTGTGTGTGTGTGTGTGTGTGTGTGTGTGTGTGTGTGTGTGTGTGTGTGTGTGTGTGTGTGTGTGTGTGTGTGTGTGTGTGTGTGTGTGTGTGTGTGTGTGTGTGTGTGTGTGTGTGTGTGTGTGTGTGTGTGTGCGTGTCTGTGTATACACCACATTAAGTGTTACCCTGGGAGAATTTACACGAGCAAGGTATCATATACATCATTCAAAATTGTATTCATGAATTACAATAGTACATAGGCAATAACCGTGAAAACAACAACAACGCAAGACTGAACAAGACCCGGAAAGAGGACAAAGTACTCCACTGTCTTGCTTTGGTAACAAATCGCCTCGCGAAAGAGACCAGGACTGCAAATAATGGATACCATAAAAGATGTAGATAAGAAATCAACTAATGACAAAAATTAGCCGAATTTAACTACTTAATGGAGACAGTGTCCAACAGCCAATATGCAACGAGTATGTTCAAGGATAACTTCATTTTACCTCTAGGAAGAAGTTTGTTGTTGGCACTGGCTTTGAGTGGCAAATCTAGACCAGAAGACGCATTAGTTATAGATGACTAAGTCTTTAAGAATATGACGTTCTTTCATTTAAATGAAACCGTCTCACCTTAACCAAAAGGAAATTACTAAAGTTACCCCATTACCCTTTTTGCTACTCCAAGGGTGGGTACAACTGAATATGAAGGAATTTGACTCCAGAAGTGAGGAAATCATAGATATACATTACACAGCTTTCGTCTTAATTAAGAAATACTTTGTCTTACTTGCTTTAAGCCTCGTTTACACGAGGCAAGTTGAGAGGCAAGTCAAGCGTTCAAGTTACTTTAACTGGCGAGGAAAGCGAACAAAAATATATTCACATAGGCCAAGTCAAAGACAAGTAGCCTGTGTGAACATGTATTTGCTCGCTGTCCTTTCCAGTTTAAGTACCTTGCACACTTGACTTGCCTCTCAACTTGCCCCGTGTAAACGAGGCTTAAGGTGTAAGAGGCCGGTAAATAGAGGTAGACATTTAAGTAGATAGAAGGGAAGGTGGAACGATATGTAAATTCAATATTCATTTTATATTCGGTTGTTATGAAACAATGGCCTACTGCAAGTTACATAGTTGCGTATTTCGCTTACCGTCTTGTATTTGTAAACATTGGTTAGGGTAGGTGCTGATGTGACGGAATGTGAACACAAAGCCTGTTCTGTTTGTGTCACAAGTGTTTGTGTAAACAGTATTGCTTGAGACAGTATAACAGTCTTTCTGATTGGCGAAAAGGATAGAGGAGGAGAAAAACTATTGGTGCATGGAGGTAAAGTCACGCCCTAAAAGGGTGGCACTTATTTGTAACGTTCAAAGTTATTGGATGAATTAAATTGTGACGTCGGAGCAGACTTGGATTGGTAGGTGTTAGAGGATCCCAGGTGGGAGTCCTTTGCTGTACCTAATTTAATGACGATATAGAGAATTAGTGAAGAAGAAAATCAAGAAGATTTAAGTCCAGTTTGCTTACCCCATCCAGAAACATTACTAACTTGTTACAGAAGATATGGTGGAACATAATTAAAGAGAAGGACAAGGCATGGGGCCTATAGAAGAATGAAAATTACTAAGTGTTAGTGTCAACGAAACTAACAAAGGCTCTCACTTTTGATTGCAACCACTTTGAGGACCTTTTTGGCATACAAGGACAAAAATTAAATAAAATAGAATATAGATGAATAAATGGATAAAATAAAAAAGAAAGAATGAAATCAACAGTGAGATCCCCTGAGGCCAAGTTGGTAAGGGACATTGATAAGATCTCGGTAGGTGTATGATTACGCAAACAAGTAATCCATTAATCGGATCATTTTGGGAACGACAGGTGGTGATGGATACGGAGCTGCCTAGTGTAGGCCTTATGGTCTCTTGCAGTCTCCTTTATTCTTATGTTATGTTCTTATCATGCCTAATTCACAGCTTGATCTTCAGGTATAAACCTCTTTCCGAAATATAACTCACTAACTAACTATCCCAACTCTCAGGCATGACAAGGTTATATACAGAGAGTTTTCTCAATTAAGAAATTCTAGCATTTCTAAATTCTCCGTTTTTCGATACAAAAATAGGTAGATACTTAAATAAGTAATTAAAGGTCGAAAACAGAGAGTTGTTTTAAATGGAAAAACTTCTGGATGGAAAAGTGTTGCAAGTGGAGTTCCTCAGGGTTCCGTTCTTGGACCACTTCTATTCATAGTATATATAAATGATATAGACCATGGACTAAAATCTACTGTTTCCAAATTTGCTGATGATACAAAACTGTGCGGAGTGGCAAATGATCACTCAAACCAATTAGATATTCAAGAAGATTTAGATCAATTACAGCAATGGTCTGAAAAGTGGCTAATGAAATTTAACACAAGTAAATGCAAGGTAATGCACATAGGTAAAAATAACAGTAAGTACGATTACAAGTTATTTGGAAATTTGTTAACAAAAGTGGATAGTGAAAAAGATCTCGGCGTAATTATCAGTAACGACCTCAAATCATCCAAGCAGTGTATTTCAGCCTCTGAGAAAGCAAATAAGATTCTGGGATTGATTGCGCGATCTTTTGATTTCAAAAGTCCATCACTCATTAACAAGCTATATAAATCGTTAGTTCGTCCACATTTGGAATATGCTGTTTCCGTATGGTCACCGAATCTCATTAAAGACATTGACAGACTGGAAAAAGTACAACGGCGAGCCACAAAACTGATTCCAAATATCAAAAATAAATCATACGAAAATCGACTTAAGCACATGAATCTGTTTTCCCTAAAAAAGCGTAGACTCAGAGGTGACTTGATACAGGTCTTTAAGATTTTAAAGGGAATTGACAACATCAAAAGTGACCAAATTTTCACATTGAATCAGAATCAGACAAGAAACAATGGTCTCAAACTGTCCGGAAATAGATTCAATTTGGAAGTAGGTAGAAACAACTTTGCCAACCGTGTAGTTAATGAATGGAATAAACTTCCTGCACAGGTAGTGCAATGTAGTTCAGTTCGAAGCTTTAAGAATCATTTAGATAAATACCTAAGATGCTGTAATGATTATGATTTATCTTATATTATTTGTTTTTGTTTTGTTATAATTTGTCTGTCTGATTTTCATTTATCATTAGTTATATGTCAATTTATAATCATTTACTATTTACCTTTTTGTTTGTTATTCAACTATACCTATGCATTTATTTATGTATTTTATTTATTTTTACATTATTATAGTTTTAATTTATTATTAATATGATTTTTTTTATCCGACCTAGATATGGATCAAAAGGTCTCCTGTTGGCATGCTCCGCCTTTGTAATCCTTTGTAAAGAAAGTATAATACCAGAAATACATTCCAATGTCCTGGATTTCTTAAGATCTCAAAACTCTCCAGGGGAGGAGATGATAAATCACATTTTGATAAAAAGTAGTCCCTCCCATATCCAAACTGCCATTATATCAATCGCCAATATCCGAACATGATTGATGTATATATTTGCTTATTTACCTGTTTATTTATTCGGTTAGTTATATATTTAGTTATTAATTTAGTTTATTTAGTTATCTATTTATTCATCTATTTATTTATCTATTTATTTGTTTACTTTTTTTTCTTATTTTTTTTTATTAATTCATCTGTTTATTAGATTTATTTGTTTATTTACTTAGTTTTCATCTTTATTGTTTTGTATCTTTACGTTTGGTATGCAACAAGCCGAGGCAGTCAGTAAATGACAGAAAACGGGATCGCATGCTGACCATTATTAAATTCCCATGGAAAAAAAAAACCATCAATTTTCACAAATCTCAGGAAAAATCCAAAACTGGATGAGATACATTCTAACCTTTCCTTATGACCTCCACTTACGAGGCTCCCCGAGTATAAAGGGTCAAAGTAACTGCAGTGGCTGCAGCTAAGAGTCTCTTGGGGTGAGATCAACAACGCATTCGAAATAAAGCAATCATTGCAAAACATTTAAGGTATTCAAAGATTACCGCGGGATTACGGTAAACATAAAACGTATTAGGATTCTGACTGTGTTTACAAAATAAACAAACGCTAGATGAGAATGCATACGTACATACTTTTGAGCTGAGTGAAAGGAGCCTCTCATTCGAGTGGAAATGAAAATATTGAACCCTGAAGGAGATTACATCCAAGGCATTCTTGCCATGCATCAACAGAATTACATAAGAAAGGGCTTTCATGCTCATGCCTTTAGGCAGCTCCTCTGATCATTAGCCTTTTTTGTATGACTTCTTTGTACAATAATGTGCATTATTGTACATTATCGTTGTAATTTTTTGTACATTCTGAATGCTAGCAACCAGTTCTATTCAGAATAGAAGCTGAAAGAGATTATAAAGAAACATTGAGTAAAAGCAGTTAAAGAAGCTATGTATAAATATATAGAGATACTTATATATTTTTGACTTTTCTTTGAATGCATTTCAAATATCAGAGTCGTCACAGGTATTTAAGAGTTATATATGAAAATATGAAGCTAAAAGAGATCATAAAGAAATATTGAGTAATAACAGATAGAGATGATCTGTATAAGTATATAAGAGAGATATTTATACATATCTCACTTTTCTTTGAATGCATTTGAAATGTCAGAGTTAATGTCACATGTATTCAAAATTTATAAATGAAAATCTGTCGTGAATAGGTGATTAGTATTATTCAAAGAAGTTCTACATCATACCATATGGCCTTTCGACTTGATAGAGCAATAGAGTGTTAAGTTACCCTAAAATAATACCTGCTTTGTTGTTGGTCGAGGTCTGCTTATGTCTGGCTCCCTTGTTTCTTAATGAAATGACATTAATTCCACAGAACCCTGAAGTTGTATTTGTGTAGAGAAATTCAGAAAGGGCAATGGAGCTTTAGTGTTTGACTGTTTCGTCCTATCGCGTTATTTAGCTTCTTTACCATCCCTTGTTTCTCAAAGTTCTTTTACCCCCTGATTCTCCTCCATTTCCTCCTCTTGCATCTATTTACATCCTGCCCCATGCTGATGAGGATGAAATTGAAATTAATTCAACATATTCCCTAATTGGCAGCACCTCTCGCATCCTCCCTTGGTATTCCGCATCACTGTGATCCCGTCATTTTGTTTTGAGTTTCCTCTTCCTTATATTGTTGATTTCCGCCCCCTTCCTCTTATGTATCGGATTGCTTTGTGCCTCTGGCTGATGCTCATTGTCAGACGGCAGTTCTCTGAGTATTATGATTATTCCTCGTTGTTGTTGTTGTTGTTTCTCTTGATTTTCTTTCCTTCTCCCCTTCATTTTCGTCCTTGGTCGTATCCGATATCCACCTCCCCCCATCTTATCGCCAGTTGTTCTTTCCGTTCCTGTTCATTTCCACCTCCATGTTCTACTCGGTTCTTGTTAATTCTCCTTCTGTTCCATGTTCATTAATTCTGTTTTAATTGCTGATTCTCCCTCCCGTCTTCTGCCTCTTCTTTTCACTTTCTCTTCTCCTCATCCACATCAATTTGATTTATCCATATTGTTCTCCTATCCATCTTTTTTTCTTATTCAACATTTCCTCCTCGACTTACTTCTCTTCCACTTTCTCCTTATAATACACATTTCCTTCCACTACCTTTTCCACCTGTATGATTATCATTTACAATGTTTTGTTGATGATTAAATTACTGTTTCTTCAATCATAACTGCTACCATTACTGTTCTTACTAATGCTACAGGACCTGTCATTTACAGTATAGGCACAGTCCACTGGCCCAACTTCCGCCTACAACTATGGTCGACAACTCTCTTATATTTTCATGAATTGATATATATGTATATATATATATATATATATATATATATATATATATATATATATATATACATATATATATATATATGTATATATATATATATATATATATATATATATATATATATATATATATTGTAGTAATTCACAAGGCACGCGTGAAAATAAGTTGCAGAAAAAAAACACTGGGAAATAAGAAACTTAGTCCGAACGTTTTCGTCTATTTAAGACATTATCAAGGAATACACATTTACAGAGACATAGGTGGATATATATACATAAAGTACTAGACAAGCTAGGAAACATGGGAAGGACGCACAAGATGCTTCATAACCGGGTTGAGAAGTGTTTATCTTTAAGGACATTTGGTCATATGGCGTTAAAAAATCCTCCAAGTGTTACCAGGCCGGGGTGATGTAACGTCATATGACCAAATGTCCTTAAAAGTAAACACTTCTCAACCTGATTATGAAGCATCTTGTGTGTCGTTCCCATGTTTCCCAGCTTGCCTACTACTTTATGTATATACATATATTCACCTAGATCTCTATAAATGTGTATTCCTTGATAATGCCTTACATAGACGAAAACGTTCGGACTAAGTTTTTATATTTCCCAGTGTTTTTTTCTGCATATATATACAGTATATATACAGTATATATATATATATATATATATATATATATATACATATATATATTCTTTCTTTTCTTTCTTTTTCTGAATTTCCGATACAGTCTGGTCAAAGTCGAGGTTCCCTATGTGTGCTTGTCTAGAGGGTGGAGATCTGATATTTCTCAAACATAGGAGAGATGATCTTATGGGTGAGAACGAGAGTTAACA
>NC_134784.1:74329569-74332069 GCF_046742065.1 Oratosquilla oratoria
TGTGTGTGTGTGTGTGTGTGTGTGTGTGTGTGTGTGTGTGTGTGTGTGTGTGTGTGTGTGTGTGTGTGTGTGTGTGTGTGTGTGTGTGTGTGTGTGTGTGTGTTTATTTACTTATCTATCTATATATTTGCTTATTGATTTATTTACTCATTTATGTAAATATGTATCTATTTATTTATATTTTTTCAACTTATCTATTTATTCATATATCTATCTATTTAATTAACTCTAAAAATATTTCTTTATTTTGATACCTTTATTAACAAACATTAACCACACATACATTTTCCCGTTTGATGTCCTCACAACATTCTTGGTACATCTTTCCCAATCCAACACACCACCTCTCTCCTTACAAGTGGAAAGTGTGTTAAATGCAATACGCTTGTCCCTCTCAGTGTCAGCAGAGTCTACCCCGCTCCCCGGTTTCCTGTGTACCAATTCAATAGAGGACTGAGTGCATCTGTGTCTGCCTAGTTCAGCCTTTCCTTTAAAACCTATTGCAATTTGCAACACGGGATGCATGATGGTGCATTGCACCGTGAGACTTACTTAACAGCATGGTCATATATATATATATATATATATATATATATATATATATATATATATATATATATATATATATATATATATATATATTTATATATATATATATATTTTTTTTTTTTTTTTTTTTTTTTCATCAACCCCAATGCACTTTAATTCTAAGCCATCAACATGGGAAGAACCGTGGAGGCACATGCAGAAATTGAAAGTAGCAGTTGCCGACAAGACTGACGAGTTAAACACCATATGAGGACGGAGCTCTTTATTTGTACGCCGTTTCGCTTATTACAGTTTTTTCAAGTACAAGTTGAAATACACATGTTTGAGATTAAATAAGAGGAATGGAGGGAACGGGGAAAGAAAGAAATAGAGGGGGAGGAAGAGAACGAGGAAGAGGAGAAAGAAGAGGAGGAGAGGAGGAGGAGGAATTGGAGAGGAGGAGAGGAGGAGAGGAGGAGGAGGAGGAGGAGAAGAAGGGGGATTGAATACTGGGAGAGGTCAGGTTGGTGGCAACGTCGCTGGTTGGCAACACGAGACGTTTTGCTGTGCTGTCCTGCTGTCTACGGCTTTCCCGAATCTTAGCGGCTTGTTTTCTGCAATTATCCAAACCAGCGACGTTGCCAACAACCTTACCGAGCGTTTTCGTCTATTTAGACATCCTCAGGGTACATATAATGGTGAAACAAAGATGAGTATATATATACAAAGGGGTAGGCAATGAGTGAGAACAGTAAAAGGTTGTGAGGGAACCTCTCGTGACTAACCCCTACCTTTCGCGGCAGCGGACGTTTGGGCTACCACCTTTTTAACAATATACTTATCAAGTTTGTACATTACTTGACTTAGATTTAAGTTATTCTATAAATGTATCTTTAATCAGACTGGATTCTATTGTATTTCAAGTCAAATATAACTTATTTCTAAATTTCTTGGGCACCCTCCCAATTAATGCAAAGATTAAAATCCCTTAAATGAACAAATAATGCGTTAGACATTTGACCACTCCTGACGCTATACCAATGTTGTTTTAACCTTACTTTTAATTCTTTTCCAGCCTGACCTATATAGCATTTGTCGCAATTTTAAATGGAATTGAATAGATACATCCTTCTTCCTTATCAGAAGAGTTTTTAATCAAAAGACTTCCAACTGTATTGGAGTTCTTAAATCTACTTGAATGTTGAAAGTCTTAAGAATATGAGGTAGTTTGACGAAATCCTTGTGAAAAGGAAGAACAAGTAAGTTTTCTACATTAAAGGTTTTACTAGCCTTTTCCTCATAGAAAGATCTTTTTTCCCATTTTACGAAAATTATGTACGAGGTGCTTCAAATATTTCAATTTTGAATCTATGTCATATATTCTTAAGAGCTCATCATCCAAAAACTCCGGATTACAAATTTTATACGCTCTAAGGAGCATTGATGATAAAACTGACATTTTTGTCCTGTATTGATGAGACGAATAAAATGTACATATGAAAGGACATTGGTAGGTTTTCTGTAGATATCAAATTTGGAAGACCTTTTATTTCTGTAAATAATTACAACAAGGAGAGGTAAATGATTACTTTATTCTATTTCCATGGTGAGTTTGATAGACGGGACCAAGGCTTAAGTTTAGATAAGAACAAAGTAGGATTATCATTGTCAGGCCAAATACATATAATATCGTCAATGTATCTATACCATGTAACATTATAGGGGAGAATTTTAGGTAATAATTTAGTTTCAAAAAATCCCATGTAAAGATTGCTGAGAACTGAAGGAAGTGAGTTGCCCATAGCCATACCAAAATTTCCTGGAAATATTTCCCGTCAAACACAAAATTTGAATCAACAATACATAATCTAATTAAATCAATGATAGCGGTGGTAGGCAGTGGCAACTCATGTTTCTTCAGTTCTTCTTCAATAAATATCAATAACCAGAAACAGAGACATGAGTAACATCA
>NC_134784.1:74347069-74352069 GCF_046742065.1 Oratosquilla oratoria
AGTTAAACAGAACACTATGTATACACATTCAACAAGAACCCACTGTGTTGGATAAGAAGAAATGAAATAGATGATATCCATATATTTCGATCACGGACTGTGATCCTCTTCAGCGGATATCATCTATTTCATTTCTTCGTATCCAACACAGCGGGTTCTTGTTGAATTTTACGAATGTGTTACGACATTACTTTGTATGTATACACGTGTCACCAGGGTCCTGGTGGAAGTAATATAAAAGATATACCACTGATCAAAAACCGACTCCAACACCAACAGAAGAGTGAAACCCTCACTCCACCTCTTCAAATAAAACTGCTTCCTGAGTGACCAAAGAAATTTCCAGGGCGTCGGTTTCCATGGTAACGCTTCACTGGAGAGTTATTGGTTCCTTCTGTCTAATTTCGAATTCCATAGAGGGTCAGCCAACTTTAGTGTCTGGTTTCTTTGCTCACCTCGACTCTAGGGATGAAGTTTATGTTTCCAGATCCTCCGGACGCCCTGTCATTTACGTGTAGAGACCACACTTATGCGTTGCTGTTTCATAAGCTCCTTGAGGTCATTCCCTCGCTGAATAGAATCGTTCTGCATCCACCAATTTCTCCTCGTTTTCGGGTTGTGGATCAGGGTGGAATCCCCTGGTTCGCCACGAGTCTGAGCTAGGAACCATTGTTTCAAACCTTCGCAATAATATCATAAACACCATCCTGACGTCATATTCTTTTCACATGAAAATTTACATATGATAATGTTAACGTCTTTATCCCCAGGGAACAGCTCCAAGCAAATTAGAATTATTTGGTTCCAGAAAGGTCAATTTATATTTGATATATGAGAAATTCGCTAGTAAACAGCGACATCAATCAGACAATCTCCATGACAGTCGCGCAGAGGATCCAGAAGCAGCGGGTTCGAATCCTCTGCACGACTGTCATGGAGATTGTCTTATGTTTGATATGTTCTTCGAGGCTTGTAAGCTTCCAGTGCCCAAGATGAATGAAATTGTCTGGAACTAAAAAAAAAAAACAATTTTCAAGAAAAAAAAACTAACCCATAATCGGGGTGATGTACCACTTGTTTAAAAAATATATCAAATTATTTTTTTCAAATACTGAAATATGGTGCACAGAATCCGTAGACTAAAACATTTTCAACCCCTGTAGACCCTAAGGATGAGATGAATGGATGGGGTAAAAGGGGCATTGAGAAAGACGGGAATGTCTGTTGAGGAAGGACGGGAGAGGATAGAAGATAGGAGTGAATGTAGAATGGTTTTGTATGAATGATGCTGTGATGCATGAGGGGGAGTGGGTGGGGGATGGGAAGTGAGGGAGTATGTGTGAAAAATAATTTGACGCAGCCAGAAGGGATTTCTTCCCGTCTTCTCTTTTTCTGCATGAGGAGACGGAGAGGGGGGGACGCCGAAGTAATGAAGCGGCCTTGTTGTGGATGTGCTATATCTTGCGACACTGATTCTGACCCAGGGCAGTGGGCGGGATGCAGGGATGACCCGTCATCCAGGAGGAGCTAAGAAAAGAGGGGTAGAGGAGGTTGAATAGGAATAGAGTATGTGGGGATGCAATAGGTGAGAGTGGATTTTATGTCTGCTTTTTTGGCTACCTCCCTCGACGGCACATTGGGAGCATTCCAGGATGCTACTACAACGGTACGAGTTCGAATCCCGTCCAGGGCTGAAGTAATTTCAGTATAACTGCGCTGCGAGTTGTTACTCCAACTCTCGTGGGCGGGGAGGTGTGTGTGTGTGTGTGTGTGTGTGTGTGTGTGTGTGTGTGTGTGTGTGTGTGTGTGTGTGTGTGTGTGTGTGTGTGTGTGTGTGTGTGTGTGTGTGTGTGTGTGTGTGTGTGTGTGTGTGTGTGTGTGTGTGTGTGTGTGTGTGTGTGTGTGTGTGTGTGTGTGTGTGTGCGTGTAAGGTCACAGCGTGTAAGGTCACACCCATAGATCGGTCATATATGAGCTCTGAGCTATCTTCCGGGAGGGAAATTGCTGTCGATCACGAGTCCAACACGTGATCCAAAACCATAGTGAATCACACACACATACACATACTTGTGGTGCAGTTGGTAGAGTTCCCGGCTGCCACTAAGGCGGTCCGTGTTCGAATCCTGTCCAGTGCTGAAATCATTTCAGTATAGCTGCACTGTCCAGGGAGGTATTGCAGATATATGGGATAGGAGGAAAGCTGATAAGAACAGTCAAGAGTTTTTACGAGAATACTAGAGCGTGTGTTAGAATTAGAAATGGAGAGAGTGAGTGATTTGAAATAAATGTGAGACTTTGCCAGGGATGTGTTATGTCGCCCTGGCTGTTCATTTTATACATGGACGGGGTGGTGCGAAAGGTAAATGCAAGGTAAAGGGCCAGGGATTGAAGATGGTTAAAGAAAATGGAAAAAAATGGGAGATAAACCAGTTGTTGTTTGCTGACGATACTGCGCTTGTGGCAGGAACAGAATAAGGATTAAGGAAGTTAGTGACAGAGTTTGGGAAGGTATACGAAAGAAGGAAGTTGAAGATAAATGGGGGTAAAGTAAGGTGATGGATTATACAAGGGGAGAATGTGGTAGCAATTGGAAGTATGAAGGGAGAGAGACTGGAGGAAGTGAATAGCTTTAGATACTTGGGTGCGAATGTGCCGGGAGAGGGAGGAGTGGAGGTGGAGGTAGAATGTAGATTGTGTGTGTGTGTGTGTGTGTGTGTGTGTGTGTGTGTGTGTGTGTGTGTGTGTGTGTGTGTGTGTGTGTGTGTGTGTGTGTGTGTGTGTGTGTGTGTGTGTGTGTGTGTGTGTGTGTGTGTGTGTGTGCTGTATTTATGATCGCGCGGCCATCTCGAGGTCGCGCAAAGGCAATGAATAAACTAAACATGCTAATGAGCACTTTCTTAGAGGGGGTTTACATGTGTCTAACGGTTCGTCGAACGCGGTTCGACAGACACGTGTTTAAAGTGATGTGTGAACATGTGAACGGGGTATTTGGGGTTTAACCAACGTGTTCGACAACCAAATACCCCGTTCACACGTTCACACATCACTTTAAACACGTGTCTGTCGAACCGCGTTTGACGAACCGTTAGACCGTGAAAAAACCCTCTAACAGCCGACAACAGTCTCTGCAGAGCATTTTGTGAACCAAGTAAATGCCATCATATCGTGTTTTGTTTTTACTGGGACGCCATTGGTCATCGTTTTCTTTCTTTGATACCATAATTCTTTGCATCATACCAAGAATCTATGCAAAATCACCCAAACCAAAATTGTACCGGCATGTTCCCATTACGCCATCTATCATGGTGTGGTTGTAATACCTCCATGGTTTGTAAAACTGTCTCATTAACACTGAGAACATATCACCGAACAACCGCATTGTCTAACTCAGTAATCATTAATTCTTTCATTAACCCTGAGAATATATCAATGATCAGTCGTTTTGTCGATATCAGTAACTAAGAGCTTTTTCATCAATGGTAAGATTCATCGGCCCAGTTTTAAAGCCACTAGAGAAATGAAATGGCAAATATTTCCACTATCAAGTTTTGACTGTTAAAATCATTCTTAACCTCCAACGTAACTTAGAATCGAGTTCGAGTGTTTTAAAGTTAACATTTGGTGGTACCATCATGTTATATTCTTGATTGTGATTTCAGTATGTGCTGCACATGATGCATAGTATGCTTACTGTAACGTTTTTTTATAGTTATCTTTCCGCTGATATTTGCAAAAAAAAAATATAACGTATTTATATTTCACTAATTACTGTCATGAAGGTTTGATAAAAGATTTATGTAATTCCTGTAAAGTTGAGCTCATTATAAATCTAGACGTCATTACTGTAAACTCAGCATGTATCGTTGTAGTATTATATAAGTAACTTTTAGTTTATTTCTGTGATTTTTTTATATTTCCCCATTTATGGGGGTTTCACAAAAAATCATTCTTGTATAGATTTCTACCATAAATAACCAAAAAACATTACAAGCCAATACTTCATCACTGTAAAATCAGCAAATTTTAGCTTATTTTTTAAACAGTTCTATGTATAGTTCCCCAATAACGTGAGCTCGAAAAGAACAATTCTTGCAAAATGCATTGAAATCCTTACAATCCAGGACTGTAAACTCGGTATGACCACATGAGCGAGGGATTTTCTTCCCAACAACATCTGCATGAATATTTTCCGTGCTTGAACTCCATGCACGTTTGCTAGAGTGTTACAAAGATGTCATCACGGACAATCCAAACATGGAATGGCCATAACTAAAGTCGGCCTCGTAGTTGATCCATATGTCCAAGATTACGCAGATCACAAGAAAGCGCAATCCATCCCTTGCGCGATCTCGAGATGGCCGCGCAATTATAGGATCGGTAAATTGCGCTGCGCAACCTTGAGATGGCGTAGATCGTCAAATCGCGCGGAACATTTTTTTTTTTTTTTAGATAAATGTGATTATACACTAACATGTGAACGTGTGTGTGTGTGTGTGTGTGTGTGTGTGTGTGTGTGTGTGTGTGTGTGTGTGTGTGTGTGTGTGTGTGTGTGTGTGTGTGTGTGTGTGTGTGTGTGTGTGTGTGTGTGTGTGTGTGTGTGTGTGTGCGCGCGCGACATTACTCTTTCACACTCACCAAAATCAGGCTACCACTTCCTCTTAATGCAATTTCTTCCCATCGCGCCTTCTGATTGGCTGCGATAGAGGCTGACCTTTGAAGCTAATTGCAGGAGCTCTTGATGACATTTCTGCTTGATCAGGTCGGGACTACTACCCCATACCTGCCACCCCCCCAAAGACCAGATGAAAGCCTCGTGGTAACGGGATTGGATCATGATCTGATAAAAAAAAAAAAAAAAAATTGTTTCCCCCACCCGACCTAAAGTCTTTTTTTTTTTTTTTTAAGTCAGAGTTCATCCCAGACACGTTAATTGCATTTTGCTAATATTCAAGTCGTATTTGAAAGCCATCAGGCGATTCTATTCAGTGCAGGTTAGCCCA
>NC_134784.1:74354569-74357069 GCF_046742065.1 Oratosquilla oratoria
CATAAAACATCTTGGCATAAAAAGAAATGCCATCAAAGAAGTAAAGAAGGAAGAGATACAATAACAAAAGGGAGAAGGGATACAACCGTAAGTGGAAAAGAATGAAAGAAATAAGTAAGAAAACAAAGACATAGAAAGAATTTCCAACAACTAAGAGAGGACGAAATGGTTTGCCAAAGACCAAGAGAAAATAACAATGACATTCTGTGACCAAAATATAAATAAAAACATTTGACGAAATCATTCAACGAAAAGAAGAAGATAGAAACTGTGAAACCAACGAAAAAAAAAACTCAACGAACAAATGAAATAGGAACACTAAAGATATGGAGAAAGGACAGAAGACGAAAAATGAACGACAGGGAAAGGAGAATGGAAGATAAATGTTTGTAAAACAAACAAAAAGAACGAAGAGGGGAAGACAGGAAGGGGGAAGAAATGATAAAGATAAGAGAAAGAAATAGGAGAAAATAGAGATAAAAAAGATAAGAAAAAAGAGGAAGGTAAAGGCAGACAAGAGTGAGGAAATGGTAAACTAAAAAAAATATAAATGAACATTAACTGTATAATGAAAGGCAAACAAGGAATCTAGCAAAAATGGAAGTAGAGATAGATGATAACTGGAAAAGTTGAATGAGGTGGAATCAGAAAAGTGGAAGGAAGAATCAATAGACTTAATAAAATAATAGATAGATGAATAAGTTAATAGATAAATGAATTTATCAAATCAATAAAAAGATGAATGAATTAATACATAGATAAAGATAAACAGATAAAGAAATATATGAATGATTAAACAGATTAATAAAGAAATTAATAGATAAATGTATAAATGAATGAATGAACAAATAAACAGCAAATAGATAAGCAAGTACATAAATGAACGAATAGATAAGTAGATAGATGAATAGATATGTAAGAGGTAGATGAATATATGAATAGATAGATTAACAGATAAATATATAAATAGATATATAAATAAATAGATAAATAGATAAATGAATAGATAAATTAATAAAAAATAGATCAATAGATAGATAAATAAATAAACTAAAGGATGAAAAAATAAATGTGAAAAAAATATGCGTGCGTTGAACTTCATGTATTTTATTTAGGTTAAGATCAAAAGATCTTAATCTACTAATGGAGGAAAGCCTTGCCAAAATTACCTTATTGCAACCATTTGTACCCTTGATTAATTTTCAGTATTTTATTCTCCTTAGCGCCAAACAGATTTCCTCACCTGAGTTCAGATATAGGATATATTGATAATAACGTAAAATTAGGAAAATAAAAATAAGAAATAAGAAAATAGTCACTGTATTGGAGTCTTGCATATAATTACTCTCGTCTATAGACTAGACCCCATGCGAGATAGTGCCTGCATGATATTTTTTGTAATCAATATTTTATGGGGTTCGTTAACACACCGATGTATCATATATACATATATATATATATATATATATATATATATATATGTATATATATATGTACATATATATATATATATATATGTATATATATATATACGTATATATATATGTGTGTGTGTATATATATATATATATATATATATATGTATATATATATATATATATATATATATAGATAGATAGATAGATAGATATATGTATATGTATTGCCATACACATTAAATGTTTCTGTTTCAATTGCTTGCAAACACAATTAAGACTAACAGAAACTCGGTGGAAGCAAATTCAGAAAGTAATACGCTGTTGGGCTGAGGATTCGAACCTAACCAATACATAACAAATGGACAGTGATTCAACCAACTGCGCTATCAAGAGGGATAGCGCTTGATGGCGCAATTGATTAGGTCACTGTCCATTTGTTACGTATCAGCTAGATTCGAGTCCTTAGCCCGACAGCGTATTAGTTTCCTAATACGCTTCCATGGAGCTCCTGTTAGTCTCGATCGTGCTTGAAGGAATCAAAATGGAAAAAGTTAATGTGGTGAATTTATTTTACATTATTTGTTTTTGTTTTGTTATCATTTGTCTGTCTGATTTTCATTTATTATTATTTGTATGTCAATTTATTATTATTTACTATTTATCTGTTTGTTTATTATTTAACTATACCTATGCATTTATTTATGTATTTTATTTGTTATTTACATTATTATAGTTTTTATTTATTATTTTATTATTATTATGATTTTTTTCGCATCCGACCTAGATATGGACCAAAAGGTCTCCTGTCGGCATGCTCCGCCTTTGTAATCCTTTGTAATCCTTTGGATAAGATGAAAGTCTATGTACTGTGGACCATTTATATAACATGATTCTATGATATTCTTCTCCTTAATGTCCTTACTTAAAACAATTTTCTTTGTGTTATCCCAAGCAATGCAGTGATTAAAATCCCTTAAATGCAAAAACAACCCACTTGAAACTTGCCCTGTTCCGATGTTCTGATGTTATATTTATGTTGATTTAAAACTGAGAATAAACCAACATAAATACAACATCAGAAC
>NC_134784.1:74362069-74364569 GCF_046742065.1 Oratosquilla oratoria
ATATATATATTACAGGTGAAAAATGTAATCATACATTTGTCAATAACGTAGAAACCACTGTTGGAGTAGAAAAGACTGGAAACGGGGAATCTATATATTTCGATTGCAAACTGCAATCCTCTTCAGTAGATACAAATAAGAGAGGGCGTGCTGTTTAAGTAGCACCCTTAACAAAAGAAAGGGGAACATGGGAAGATATCTCTACCCTCTACCCTCTACCTCACATACGGAGTGAGCCGAGGGTAGAGATATCTTCCCATGTTCCCCTTTCTTTTGTTAAGGGTGCTACTTAAACAGCACGCCCTCTCTTATTTGTATCTACTGAAGAGGATTGCAGTTTGCAATCGAAATATATAGTTTCCCCGTTTCCAGTCTTTTCTACTCCAACAGTGGTTTCTACGTTATATATGTATATGTATAGGTATATATATGTATATGTATATATATATATATATATATATATATATATATATATGTACATCTCCAACCACTCAGCCGGAGTCGTTACCATAAAGTAAGTCTAATGATAGGAAAAGAATAATTTTATTTTATTATGGTAGACGCTAGATGAATTGATTTATTTGTGTGACGCGACATCGATAAGGAAGGGATTAATGTACATTTGTTCAATGCAACATATGTGAAATTACTTTGTGCTTTGGTCTTTCGAAGCTCCACCATTTCTGGACGACAGATACTGAAATTATTTCAGCCCTGGGCGGGATTCGAACACGGAACGCCGTTGTGACAGCCGGGAACTCTACCACCGTGCCATCGAATCGCCTCTGTGTGTGTGTGTGTGTGTGTGTGTGTGTGTGTGTGTGTGTGTGTGTGTGTGTGTGTGTGTGTGTGTGTGTGTGTGTGTGTGTGTGTGTGTGTGTGTGTGTGTGTGTGTGTGTGTGTGTGTGTGTGTGTGTGTGTGTGTGTGTGTGTGTGTGTGTGTGTGTGTGTGTGTGTGTGTGTGTGTGTGTGTGTGTGTGTGTGTGTGTGTGTATGTGTGTACACGTATGCGTACCCAACACACCATATCAATTCCGTTACAGGACACATCCATACATTTACACACACCCAGACCCCAAATGGCCCTACCGGTCATATTTGCGTCCTGCTACCGGAATGCATTTCCGGGACGGTAGCACTTAGGATCCACTTAACGGGACAAAAAAATAAAAAAGAAAAAAAAAAGAAAAAAAAAAAGGGAGGGGGAGGGGAAGTGGGAGGGGGAGCCAGAAGTGGATTAACAGAGTAACAGATCAAAGAAAAACGCAATGAGATTACAAAGGATTACAAGGGAAGAGCATATTAACAAGAGACTTTTTGGTCCATGACTAGGCCGGATGCTAAGAATAGATAAACTATAAATAAATAAGTAAATACCTAAACAAAGATATGAATAAATGGATAGCTATATATAGATAAGCAAGTCAATAAATAGATGAATGATTGAATGAATAAGTTGATCAATTAACTGATAAGTAGATCAAATGATTAAATAAATAACTAATGAATAGATAAATAGATGATTGAATAAATGAATACACAAATAAAAGATAAATAGATGAATAGATTGATAAGTATATAGATAAATTTATTTTTTAATGATTGAAGCCTGAGCAATTGGATACATAGAAATGATCTCAAAGTAGAAGTATAAGATTTGAAATAGGTAAATACTCGTACAAACTGTGTAGATAGCCATACAAAATCCTATAGAGTAGAACATATACAAATTTGAATGTTTATATGCATATCGACATTTTTTTAGAGGGAGAATATTTATGTGTGGTTATTATACTAAATCAGTCAAAAATCGAATAGGTAAGTTCTTCTACCTCGAAATTTCTTTCCCAATTTTGTCCTGAAATATGACAAATGACGGAAATGGTTCCTTGATGTTAGGAAAAATTACCCCATTTCTAAATACTACAGTCTTTCATTTTTTCTAGGAAATTATCATCGTCGTATATCTATAATATCGTAGATTTACAACATTGGATTATTTACGACCTCGCAAACTTAAGAATATCGTAACTATTCGACATAAAGGAATATTCTTGTTACAATGTTACATATGACGCCCAGTCACTGCAGTACTTATAAGTGAAGCTAACTATACACATATCGCTGGTTCTTCATCATGGCTTCCAGTAGGGACAATTAATCATATAACAGGTGACAGCGTTGCATTGCTTGTTAGTTGTCACTCCTATCGACTGCAGTTATGTCAGTTATGTTGAATGTAATCGAATTACATACACTAAAATCCTCCCTCCTACATCTAGTTGTCAGTATGTTGGAACACAGCAAGGTTAAATGCATTTTTTATTGTGTTGTCATTGAGCATGATGGTATTAACAGCAAATGGACCCACACAAGTTGTGTTGTGTTCACTGGTGATAGGAGAGAGTGTCCATCACAAATCTTTATTTCGTTTTTCAACTTTTATCAGCTTCAAATAATTTGTAATTATATTTCTAAGAACTCGTACCAACTGTTGCTC
>NC_134784.1:74369569-74380735 GCF_046742065.1 Oratosquilla oratoria
TGGAGACCTGGAGACCTGGAGACTTGGAGACTTGGAGACTTGGAGACTTGGAGACTTGGATACCCGGAGACCTGGAGATCTGGAGACCTGGAGACTTGAAGACCTGGAGAATTAGGGACTTGGATACCTGGAGACTTGGATACCTGGAAACCTGAAGACCCGGACAAATGGAGACCTGGAAACCTGGAGACCTCCCACGCATAAACACTTTCGCCACTCAGTCTTACTTTATCGATGTTATCCCTGTCAAGAATACACAAGACTATTCACGAGAGAGAGAGAAAGAGAGAGAGAGAGAGAGAGAGAGAGAGAGAGAGAGAGAGAGAGAGAGAGAGAGAGAGAGAGAGAGAGAAAGCGGCCAGTCCTGAAGATGGCCTCGCTTGATCAAGACTTATTAGTGAGCGGAGCCTGCCCATCACCTGCATAAAATCGTGTGTCTTTAGCCAGAAAACAATCTATGAAGGACGCCACAGATATTGATGCAGAAGATGACTTGGAGTCTCTCAAGAAGACTTGGACTCCAACCTCCCAAAGGGACGAACCATTTCATCGACGTCAGCTCGATTCTCTGAGCCTCCGACAGGAGATCAGGAGGCTGGGCCTAAGGGTTTGCCGAGGCCCTAATCCACCCCACCCATACCCACGCCCACACCCACACCCACGCCCACACCCACGCCCCTTCAGACCCCGAGGGCGAATGATGAGGACCTACTGACAGGTCTAGTTACCACGAAAGGGGAAGAAAGGGGAGGAGAAGAGGAGGGGGAACGCTGAGAAGACTAATGAACTTAGGGAAAGAGAGGAGGAAGAGAGAGGGAGGGGGAAGAAAATGAGAAAAGTAACAAACGAGGAAGAAGATGAAGGAGGAGGAGGAGGAGGGGGAGGAGAGAGGGAGGAGGGGAAGGAACTGGAAGAAGTAACAAATGAAGAGGAGAGAGGCAGGGAAAGAAACTGAGAGAATCAACGATGGGGTGAGAAAGAGGAAGACGAAAAGAGGAAAGAAAAGAGAAAGAAGAAAGTAAGAGGAGAATTAAGTAATGAGAGACAAGAGCAGATGATTAAGAAAACTAGTTTAAAGTGAGAGACAAGAAGGAAGATAATTAAGAAAAAGTAAAGAATTTGAGAGTAAAGAAAAAAGGGTTGAGAAAAGAGGGGAAAAGAGAAAGTGGAGAAGGGAGAGGAAGAGAGCGAGAAGAGGAGGACGACGAGGAGGAGGAGGAGAGGGAAACAGATGAGGAGTCACGGAAAGAGGGGAGAGGGAGGAAAGACTGTGAGGGGAGAGGGGAGAGGTTCATAAGAAAGGAGAAAAAGGATGAGAAGAGGGATTAGTTGGTCTTCGGGTGAGAGTAACAGTAAACACGACGAAAGGGAGATGAGTAAATAGGAAAGAAAATGTCTGAAAATAAAAACAGAAGGAAGATAGCTCCAGGAATTACAGGAGAATTAGAGATGACAAAATTCATGATGAAAACAAAGATGATGTATACGATATGAAGACAGGAGGTTAAAGAAAGAGATGGAGACAAAATTGAGGGGGAAAGGGAGAGGAAGTAATAGAAAGAGGGAAGCGAGAGGGGAGATGATAATGAAAGGAACCACAGGAAGTAAAGAAGGAAAATAAAGAAAAGGAAAAGATTAAAGAAGAGGAAATAAACAGTAAAGTAAATGGCAAAGCAGAAAGATTTAAGGACAGGAATATTGCAAGTAAAGGTTTGAGTAAGGACGAGATGAAAAATTTGATGTTAATTAAGATCAATTAAGATAATCTTAATTAATGAACCTCAGGAGCATCTATGATGTAATGAGAATAATCTGGTTGGGTGTCTACGCCAGGAGACGCTGAGATGCTGCGGCCAAAGCCATCACCTTTGCCATGGTATGGGCTTGAACTGTTGGTGCAGGTAATAACACTCACTGCTGGGAATCGGAGAGAAGTGCTGGATTCGAACCTACAACTAAGCAAATGCGAGACCTCACGCTTCCGATTGCGCTGGTAGACCAAAACAAGTTAGTTATTCACGAGACTTTAATGAATGAATGAAAATTACGGAAAGAAAATGTGTAGGGGAAGGACAAAATGGAAGAAGAAAGAGTAGGGGGCTGTGCAGACTAATGAACATAAGAACATAAGAACAAAGGAGACTGCAAGAGACCATAAGCCCTACACTAGACAGTTCCATGTCTATTACCACCTGTCATTCCCATCCATAAAGTTGTCTAACAGTTTCTTAAAACAAACGATAGTGTCAACGCTCACTATATGGTTACTAATTCTATTCCATTCGTTGACCACCCTACTTGTCAACCAATTCTTTCCTATTTCCTTCTTAAATCTATATTTGTCCAATTTAAATCTATTATTGTGAGTCCTGCCCTGTTGTCTTAATATGATGACTTTGTGTCACCCTTGTTAAAGCCTTCGATCCACTTAAACACCTGTAATAGATCACCCCGCACTCTGCGTAATTCCAGAGAGTGTAAGTTAAATTGCCTAAGCATCTCTTCGTGGGGGAACTTTCTGAGCCCATGATTTTGGTTATTCTCTTCTGTACTGATTCTAGTGAATTGGTGTCCATTCTATAAGACGGAGACCAAAACTGTATCGCATAGTCAAGGATAGGTCTAACTAACGCTAAATAGGGTTTCATCATTACTGCTATACTTCTACCCGTAACCGTCCTAGCAATGAAACCTAGTGCTCTGTTAGCTTTATTCCTGGCTCTAATGCATTGTTTCATGAATTTAAGGTCAGGACTCACTAGAACTCCCAAATCTTGCACTCAGTTTTCTCTAAAAACGTGTTATCTATGCTATATCTATTTTCAAGATTGTGTAGCCCTACGTTTAAGACGTTGTATTTTAAGATATTAAAATCCATTTGCCAATTCACCCGCCATGTGTACAATTTGTTAAGGTCATCCTGCAGAATCTCGGCGTCGTCTCCTGACCTAATCATGCATCCTATTTTAGTGTCGTCTGCAAACTTACTAACAACACTATCAACACCTTTGTCCAAGTCGTTTATATACATAATGAACAACAAGGGGCCCAAAACCGAGCCCTGGGGAACTCAACCAGAAACATTCCCTCATTTGGACTTTACTGTACACCAGTTATGGTGACCCGCTGTTTTCTGTCACTGATCCAAGCTCTAATCCATTCTAACACTTTTCCTCCTATGCCATGGGCTTTGATTTTATTTAGTAGTCTCTGGTGGGGCACCTTGTCGAACGCTTTGCTAAAGTCAAGGTAAATAACATTGTAACTATCATTATTATCTGACGCATTACATACATTAGTGTAAAAACATAGATTAGTCACACATGACTTCCCATCGGAGAAACTATGCTGTGAGTCACGAATCAAATTATGTCTCTCGATGTGATCTCTGAGTCTATTAACTATTACTGATTCAAGCATTTTACCTATAACTGATGTCAGACTGATTGGCCTGTAGTTGCATATAGACGATTTATCTCCCTTTTTGAAAACAGGAACAACGTTTGCCTGCCCCCAGGCAAAAGGTACAAAGCCAGTGTCTACCTATTTATTAAATATTTTTGGAGGATCTTTGCCACAGGGAGGGAGTTATCGATGGCAGCAGGGGCTTCCATACAGATGAATAGAATATCCTGGCGACACCCTAACCGAAAAGAAAAAGCAATTACCCTGTATGGAAAAGTTTAGTGGATTCTTCTTGCATTCGCTTAGTTGTGGGTTCGAATCCCACACTCCTCTCCAATTCCCAGTAGTGACTATTTGTTACCTATCCCAATAGTTCAAGCGCCTGATAGGGCAAGGTGACTGCTTCGGCCGCAGCTACTCAGCGCCTCCTGGCGTAGTCTCCTCACCTTCTTCGCCTTGACTACCAAGGGTTGGAGTGGGGTGCCATGGAATTGACTGAAATAATCTGGCGACAGACAATAAAAAACGAAAAATGCCACACAGGCAGAAGACCAAAGAAAGAGAAAAAAGAACGCTCTCGCACGATCAGATCGCTTGGTACCAGCCAGAATAAAATGCATAAAGACCCAACCAACTTGAGAGGGTTCAGGTGTCGATAGGGGATTTTATTCAGGTGATGGAAACTCCATTAGGCATACGATGAGGTTTCTCAGTGGAATTGGCGATTTGCGTATCTGTCCTGGTTGTCTTCAGACGCTTTCATTCACATGAGATTTTCCCTCCCCCTCTGCATCGATCAGGTGCAATCTATGTGACTTAAATGCAGTGGAAAAGAATAGAATAAGGTAAGAGGCCGGTAGATGGAGGTAGACAATTAGATAGATAGAGAGGTAGCTACCGTTGGTCGTGCCGACCAATTTCTTATTTCCCTCTTACAAATAAAGAGAGGGAGAGACACAGAGAGAGAGAGAGAGAGAGAGAGAGGAATAAGAAAGGTAGAAAAATAAACAGGAAGAAGAATCGGACGATTCGTGGTTGATGAATGAATAAATGAGGGGCAGAGGGAGGAGTGAGTGTCTGGAGGGGTCTGGAAATTGAGAAAATACAGGAGAAAAATGAATAATTAGTGATTATTGAGGAGGAAAAAAGGAGAATAAGGAAGATTTTAAGGACTGAAAGACAAAAAAAGAAGAAAAGGGAAAAGAGAGAAGGAAACTGGAAATAAAGGTCAGGGTGGAAGAAGAAGAAGAAAGAAATTGATTAGAAATGAAGGAGTAGGAGAGAGTTGGGAGAGGAATGATATGAACGAGAATATGAAAAACAGAAAAAAAAGGGAAGGTGAAAAAAATATGAAGAACAAAAGTCGCGGGCCGAGGTGGTGACACTTCCAGGAAGAATCCAAGAATCTATGCAAGACGCCAAAGACGAAGATTCCATGGGTTTATAGAAGTCGCCGAAGTAGAGACGCTCCCATCAAGAGTCCAGGTGTCCACAGAACGCGCCGAAGTGGAGACGCTCCCCTTAAGAGTCCCGGAATCCATGGAAGGCGCCGATAAAAAAAAATAAATAAATAAATAAAATAAAAATAAATAAATTTAAAAAAAACGCTCCCACGAAGAGTCCAGGATATCGTGGAAGGCACCGAAGATGAAACGTAAATACTCCACCCCCACAAAGAGTCCAAGAATCCATGGAAGACACCGAAGAAGGAGTCTTCGTATTTTGGTCACCGAAGAAATTCCCGAAGTCATAAATTGAGGATGGTTTCTCGATCTCGATCAAGGGGTACCCTCCTTACCTCGGAACGAACTCAGAGACTGAAGGGTCTCATGAGGGGGAACAAGAAGAAGGAGTCTGACTTTCGGTCAAGAAAGGTCATTTGAGACTTAACCTTCTCCCTTTCCTCCACACATTTTTCTGATACGATAACGTATCTAAACCTCTCTAACACACCGATGTCCCTTTCGAGCTGAAGAAAATACTTTGACGTCAACCAGAAGAAAACCTAAAGAGAGGGAAACAAAGCAAAAAGAGACTTCTTCAAGTCTTTAACATCCAAGAGTCCCCTTCCAAACTAAACAAAATCATTTGGCGTCAGGCAGAAGAAGACCAAAGGGAACTGGGCTTTGATTGGCTAAAAAAAAGAATCGCCTGTCTGTTGTTGGATTAAGCTCAGAGGGCACTGGGGCTTGATGGTCTTAAAATAAATCGCTTGCCGGGAGTCAGAATAAATACTGTTAATCAAAAAAGGTCGTCAAGGCGAGGGAAGGAAGGGAATACAGAGTGGAAATTTATCTAAAACGGAATCTCTGAGGAGAAGATAGAAAAGGAGACGGGAGGCAGGAAGAGAGGGAATCAAGGTGAGGTAGGGGAAAAGAGTAAAGAGGCAATGACGGAAGGAGACAGGAAGAGAGGGGATCAAGGTGAGGTAGGAGAAAAGAGTAAAGAGGTAATGACGGATGGAGAGCTGAAATAAGATAAAGATGGAAAAGGACGAAAGAATCTGTGTAAAAAGAAGAGAAGAAGAGGAAGAGGAGGGAAAGGAAAGGAAGAATAGTACAGGATAGAGAGGAGAAAAGAGTTGATGGAGAAATATTAGATAAAGATGATAATAAGAAAACAAACAATTTTAGTAAAAAGATGAAAGAGAATGAGACAAGAACAGCATGAAGGATGATGTAGAAGGAAAGAAAAAGAGAAGGAACAATGATATAGTAAAAACTAGAATAACATTATTTGAATAGGAGACAGAAAAAGAGAAAGAGATAAAGAGAGGAAAAGAGAGAGAGACAGAGCAGGGCAGAGATAAAGAGATGAATAAAGAGAAGAAGAAGCGAAGATAAAAAGAGATAAAGGGGAACAGAGTGAAAGGAAGTAAAGAAAAAAGATCAGGGAAAAGAGAAAGTGAAGGACACAAAAAGGAAAAAGAGAAGAAAATAAAATTTAAAAAAAAATCACACGAGAAACAAAATACAAGACAGCGAAAGGCATGATGAGGTAAAAGAGAGGTAGGAAGGTGAAGAAGAAGAAGAAGAAGAAGAAAAAAGAAAGAGTTAGTGAGAGAGAAAGAGAGAAAAAAAAGAGGAGGTCAGCCGAGAGGAAGATGGGCCGGGTCTTCAATTAGCTTACGAGTAAAGATACTTTTTTGGCTCCGTTTGTATTCAGTCTCTTTTCTTCATGCATCCCTTCCGCCTCGGTTAGCTGCTTTCCCCGTCTTTCCCAACCATTTCGTTGCGTTTTATCCCAAGATTTTTTCTTGCCTGTCGCAAGACGATTTTATTCACCCGAGGGAAAACCCTTCAACAGGGAAAGAATTCCTACCTCCATTGATTCATTTGTTTTCTATAGTAACTGCTTTAGCTGACGTCAGGTGATTTTATTCGGCTGAGGAAAATCCTTTCTCAGGTAGAAGAGACGAAACGAATATATTTCATTCTGTCAGTTTCATCTACTTGAGAGGTACAGGAAAGACTCGGGAACAAGATATGACCTAAAGTCTGATCGTCTGAATACAATCTTCATGTGAAAGGTGTGATTCTAGATTTTGTCGTATAGCCTTCTACTTCATGGCCAGTGTTAGAATTCGACCTTAGGATTTAGTGATACTTCTGCTATTTATCTATTATTTTTTATTTGTATTTTTTTTTTTTTTTTTTAGAGGGGGAAGATGTTATGATCTCAAGATTTGCTTTAGCTAGGGATTCTCTCTCTCTCTCTCTCTCTCTCTCTCTCTCTCTCTCTCTCTCTCTCTCTCTCTCTCTCTCTCTCTCTCTCTCTCTCTCTCTCTCTCTCTCTCTCTCTCTCTCTCTCTCTCTCTCTCTTTTCTCGGTTTGCCGGAGCAGACTTGGAAGAAACCTGTATGCTATGAGATTGATGTTCCATTTTTTATACACCTGACACCTGGAGGCTATAGCAGTCTCTAAAATGATTCATGAAAACCGCTTTTACTGATTTCTCCATTTTCTCAAGAAGGGGTCACTTTGATCTTTGCTATATCACAAACTATTGGGGATTTTCACGCCACAAATAATCACTACATAACCCCATGGCATTTTCGTGAAGGGAGGCATTGTCCCTGTGGAGAAATCAGCTAATGCTCAGCAAATAAATGTACATTCGATAAAAAGGATACAAGCTACCAAAGAGCGTAGGTGAAAAAAATTTCAATGGTATAACAAATATTTACATTGATGAAAGTACACAACTTGATGGAAATCGGTAATAACACATACAGATCAAATTTGAGAGTGAATAGCTGTATCTACTCGATTGGATGACAGCAGCTCTTGAGTACTGTGTGTATAAGAAATTATGCATATTTACACATATACATACACATATTTCGGTGCCGACATTTTATTTAACCTTCATACATACATACACATATACAATACATACATACATACATACATGCATACATACATACATACATGCATACATACATACATATATACATACATACATACATGCATACATACATACATGCATACATACATACATGCATGCATACATACATACATGCATACATACATACATACATACATACATACATACATACATACATATATACATACATACATACATACATACATACATACATACATACATACATACATACATACATATGTGCTTACTTGCTTAAAGTTGTCCGTCGCAGACGACGACGACATCACTCCATGCTTGACTAGAAGAAGAAGTAGAAGGGCGTCCACATCTGGTGGACTCGTTGGTGACTGAAGAGTCCGATTCTGGACGCGGCCACAGACGTCACAAGGGAAGCTGTCTTCCGGGTTCGGTGGCACATGGCGGCGTTGTCGCCGTTGTTTCGCTGTCATGCTATAGAGGGTCGCGAAACGCCCCGTGCCAGTGCGGCACGTGTTTCTGGCGGTCGGTGGCGAGTTTCCAGGTTGGCTGGTTCGGTGCCGTATTGCTTCAGCGTAGTTATGTATATATATGTATATATCTATATCTATACACACACATATGTATGTATATATATATATATATGTGTGTGTGTGTGTGTGTGTGTGTGTGTGTGTGTGTGTGTGTGTGTGTGTGTGTGTGTGTGTGTGTGTGTGTGTGTGTGTGTGTGTGTGTGGGTGGGTGTGGTGTGTGTGTGTGTGTGTGTGTGTGTGTGTGTGTGTGTGTGTGTGTGTGTGTGTGTGTGTGTGTGTGTGTGTGTGTGCATATATTGATATACACGTATTTGCCTATAACGCGTACATGAATATACACATTCATTTTGTACAATTTCAATTCCAGTAGTATAAATGTATGAGAGACTTATGTTCCAAGATAGTTTAACCAAGGACCTTGTCTTCAGAAGCAAAAGCAGAGGTGAAAACTTTGTTTAGTTGCAAAGACTTGGGGCGAGTGTATTTTCCACAGTGGATAGTCTTACACCAAATAATGTAAAGAACTTGGAAACTTCAACTTGTCCGCAGAGAGTCTGCGTACGTTGCTGGGAAGTGGGAGTGGAAAATGGGGAACCGGAAGTGGGAGAGAAAGGGGAAGGGAGTATTGGGGGAGTTGTTTGAAGGAGGAAGGAGTTGGAGGTAGATATTGAGACCAGTGGAGGAGAACTGGTGGAGAATATGATCTTCACCCGATGCATTAAAAACACAATCCATGATTCGAAATAAAAAAGAGGAAGGACGAAATAGACTATAAAGAGAATTAGAAAAAATATATAAAAATATTTGTGGGGGAAGTCAAAATGAAACTGAATTTATGAAAAAATTAATTGAAAAATATCAAATAAACGATCAAATAAACGATACACATATAAGACAAGATAAAGAGAAAATACGATAGAGAAGGAAAAAAGAAATAATATCACAAATAAGAAGGGACGAAAATGGAAGAAAATATTTAGAAGATAGGCTAAATAAAGAAATAACCCTAACTGAATTTTGTTATATTTGACCATAATAAAATATTCAATAGATGAACACTTCGTCTTGTTCGGGCTAAACAATAATATGTTTAACCCTTTGGGTCACAAGCGAATACTAATTAACTAAATCAAATATTCTGGTGTTGATTATAATAAGATATTTAAAGAGAATATTGAGTCTTCCTGTAAAGATATTTTTGTACTATTCAATTGGCTTCTTTATGCCAACGAAAGGAGATCATTTTAATCCTCTTAACCAAAAGAGATTAAATTTTACCTCAAGTAACCTCTTTACGACCACAAAAAGGTGTGTATAAATTGTGTGTGTGTGTGTGTGTGTGTGTGTGTGTGTGTGTGTGTGTGTGTGTGTGTGTGTGTGTGTGTGTGTGTGTGTGTGTGTGTGTGTATGCGTGTGTGTGTGTGTGTTCATATGCTTGAGTATGTATATGTATATGTTTGTCTTCGTGTCCACACAAATATGAAAAAATATATATTTTTGGGATAAGATAACAAACAGAAAATATCCTTATGGTATATATATATATATATATATATATATATATATATATATATACGCATATATATTTGTATATATATATATATACATATATATATGTATATATATATATATATATAAATATATATATATGTATATATATATTTATATATGTACATTGTTTTTTGTCTTCCTCATTCTTGTCTTCCTTTAGTTATTCCCATAATGTCTTATCCTGCATTTTTATTCATATTTTATATATATGTCCTTTTTTTATTTTCTTATTTTTTGTCCTTTTCCATGTACACACAGAAACACCAGGAGAGTGTGCAATTGTGAATGCAACACACGGGTCTCACTCAGTAACACGATTGTTCCGTTGTCGGAAGTATTTACCGAAACTTGTCCCCATTTCTTCCTCCACCTTCCTTCACTACATGACCTATTTTCTGTCCTTTTTTGCAACAAAACGTAATTAAAATAGTTAAAGGTCACAAAATATGACCTATTTTCATGTTCTTTTTCAGTAACAGAAAAGTAATTAAAAGAGTTAAAGGTCATATAGTCTCCCCCTTTTTTGTAACAAAACGTAATTAAAATAGTTAAAGGTCACAAAATACGACCTATTTTCATGTCCTTTTTGGTAACAGAAAAGTAATTAAAAGAGTTAAAGGTCACCTAGTTTCCTGTACTCCGATGTGCAACAAAAAATAGAATAAAAAGGTCATAGATATGACCTATTTTTACTCTCCTTTTCCCGATGTGTAACAAAACGTAATTCTCATCTTCTCTTCATATGATATGCACTCAAGACTCTTTTATCAGTCAGTGCTCGAATGTATGAGCGCCATCATACAACAGCTCCATTTAAGACATAATGTAGGATTTGTTTGCAATTAAAGTTATTAGTTATATGTCAATTTATTATTATTTACTATTTACCTGTTTATTTGTTATTTAAGTATACATATGCATTTATTTGTGTATTTTATTTGTTATTTACATTATTGTATTTTTATCTATTATTTTATTATTATGAGGACCTAGATATGGACCAAAAGGTCTCCTGTCGGCATGCTCCGCCTTTGTAATCCTTTGTAAAGAGATATAACTCAACGCTGGGCAAGCTTGTTCTCCTTTAGCCAAATCACAATTCCTTCAAAAGACACAATATTTAACAACATTAGTTAAAGAGATATTGTATATTCTTATCTTGTATCGACACATGTATATACGAGGTGGGAAGTGAGAAACCCCTGCTAGGGCAAGCCCTACCAGTTGCGCCAAACATTTTTTTTTTTTTTTTTTTTTGCCGATATTTAGGTTGCCTCCCCACCTGGCCATGGCTATCGAGAACCAACGCAAGAAG
>NC_134784.1:74383735-74386235 GCF_046742065.1 Oratosquilla oratoria
ATATATATGTACATATATATACATATGTATATATGTATATATATGTATGTATGTATATTATATATATATATTTATAAATATGCATATATATACATATACATATATATATGTATATATATATATATATATATATATATATATATATATATATATATATATATATATATCTGGAATATAGACCTCAAGGAAGAAGACCTGTGGGAAGACCAAGGAAGAGATGGGTTGAAGGAGTTGGGGAAGCACTGGCGGCAAGGGGAAGTAGCCTGACTGAAATTGAGAGAGAAGAGACCTTTGCGAACCGACAAGAATGGCGGAAAATCGTTCATCGGGACTCAGTGGCTGACAGGCACTAGCCTACCAGGCGTCTGGTGAGAAGGTGAGAAGTATGTATATACATGTACATATGTGTACATATATATATATACATATATATATATATATATATACACATACTGGACTCAAAACTATAAGTTTAATGTCCGACGTTTCGTTCCTAGTCCTCGGACCGTCTTCAGGAGTGTGAAAATATAATGCTCAAATGAGCTTGTTATACTGTCCGTAGTTAGATTTGGGAGAGGTATTCCGCACTGCCGAAGCTGTCCGGATCCCCTTCCTCTTCCAGTCGCTAGGAGTACCGGACGACTGGACCACCTTACATACCCAATTGTCCATACATTTAATTTTACAAAGAATAAATACAATACAATAAAATAAAAGAAAAGAAAATAGAATAAAATAGAATGAAATAAAATGCCACTTGTGCAACAATTAAAAATGCATTACGGACTTGTACGCAAAGGAAATAAATTAAGACTTGTTCACCCACACTGTAACTTGTTCACCATTCACGTAATTTAAAATTAAGTCACCTTATGTTACGTCTGTCTTTGTGTTTCTAGCGCCCAGGTATATTGGATTTAAGTCTATGCACCTGTTTACGATAATTTCTTTTATCGTCCACGCTTCGAAGAATAATCTCCTTTCTTTGAGTTGTCTCTATGTACCACTGTGGCTCCTTCCCAATCAATGGTGTGTTGTAATTCGTTCATGTGTTTATAGAGTGCTGAGGCTGCATCTTTCTATTTAACTGTCCGCTTATGTTCTTCAATTCTAGTGACGAGTTTCTTCTGTGTTTCTCCTATGTAATCTGCATCACAATCCCGACAGCCAATGCGGTACACTACACACGACTGCTGAGTGGGTGTTTCTATGTCCTTGACCCTGGTGAGGTTGTGATGTCCGAGACGTCAGGCATTAAACTTCTCACTTTGAGTCTGATGTTTAAGCTTCTCCCCTTTCAACATGGATCCCGGACTAATTCCAAATATCAAAAATAAATCATACGAAAATCGACTAAAACATGAATCTGTTTTCCCTAAAAAAAAAAAAAAGAAAATGTAGACTCAGAGGTGACTTGATACAGGTCTTTAAGATTCTAAAGGAGATTGACAACATCAAAAGGGACAAAAGTTTTACACTGAATGAGAATCCGAAAAGAAATAATGGTCTCAGACTGTCAGGAAATAGATTTAATTTGGAAGTGGGTAAAAATAACTACGCCAACCGTGTAGTTAATGGTGGAATAAACTTCCTGCAGAGGCAGCGCAATGTAGTTCAGTTCGAAGCTTTAAGATTCGTTTAGATAAACATCTAAGCAAGATGCTGTAATGATTGTCATTTATTTTATATTATTTGTTTATTTGTTTGTTATTACTTCCTGTTTATTATTTGCTTGATTTTCATTTATCATTATTCATCTGTCAATTTATTATTATTTACTATCTACCTGTTTGTTTATTATTTAACTATACCTATGCATTTATTCATTTTATTTATTATCATTTATATTATTATAATCTTATTTATTTATTTATCTATTTATTTTTATTTATCATTATTATATTCTTTTCGCATCCGACCTAGTTATGGACCAAAAGGTCTCCTGTCGACATGATCTGCTTTTGTAATCCTTTGTAATCCTTTGTTATCATATATATATATATATATATATATATATATATATATATATATATATATATGTTTGTATGTATATACACACATAGGAGGTGCCAAGATAAGAGGGAGGGAGGAGGGTGGAGGGGAGTGGAATATGTAGGAAATGGAATAGGTAGGAGTGGTTTCTATGCCTTTTTCTTTTTGGCTACCCCCATGTAAGGGGGAAAAATCCGTTGGTATATGTATGCGTGAATGTATATACATATATATATATATATTATATATATATATATATATGTATATATGTATATATATACATATATATATATGTATATGTATATATATATATATATATACATATATATATATATATATATATATATATATATATATATATATATTTTAACAACCACAATGCACTTTAATTCTAAGCCATCAAAGGCCAGCATGCTGAAATTGAAATGTGGTACTGCCCGGGACTCGAACCCGGCATCCTCATGACAAGTGCGACAGTGACTTTCTAACTAGGCTGTGTGTGTGTGTA
>NC_134784.1:74393735-74406235 GCF_046742065.1 Oratosquilla oratoria
ATATATACATATATATATATACATTTTCTATTAAAAATCACTGCATACTCTGCGTTGGTGATCTTCTTCTTAAGACTTTCTATTTTCCTCAGTATTTTCTTCTCTGAAGCAGGGAGAGAAAATATCACATTTCCGAACGAGTCCATGTTTGGAAATAAAAAACAACATTTAACGACGTTTCGCCTATACCTTAGGCATCTTCTGGTAAATTTATTGAAGAATTTTTTTTACAAGAATATAAGTACAGAAAAATACAGAAAAAGAGACATAAAGGAGAGGTCAATTGGTAACACGCGTCATGTTCTGTTGGTGACGCGGGATGCTCCGAAGAGTTCTAAAGTACCGCACATATTTTGTTGTATATTTATTAAAGGCATATGGTCTCTAATAAAAACAGCCTCTAAACATTTTAGTTTCTTTTTTAAGAAGAAGATCACCAACGCAGAGTATGCAGTGATTTTTAATAGAAAATGTATTAATGAAAACCTGCTCCCTAAGTTCACTAATATATATATATATATATACATATACATATATATATATACATATACATATATATATATACATAATATATATATACATATATATACATATATATACATATATATGTATACATATATATACATACATATACATATATATATATATATATATATATATATGTATATGTATATATATATATACATATGTATGTATGTATGTATGTATGTATGTATGTATGTATGTATGTATGTATGTATGTATGTATGTATGTATGTATGTATGTATGTATGTATGTAAAGTACAAATAAGATAAGTAGACATCAGAGACAAGCAGACGCCAGAGCAAACGAAAAAAGCGACGCCACTAAAACAAAATCTAACCGCATCTGGCGTTTACGAAAACAGAATCTACAAGGTCGTTACCAGATCGAAAGGGTTTCCTCTCAGCCGAATAAAATCGGCCTGAAGAATCCAAGAAAGAAAAACTAAGCGTCTAACATAGACGTCAGAGGGACCATTAATCTAGATGAACTTTCTAGAAGCTTTCTAGAAGCTTTCACTGGCCTTTCTAGAAGCTTCCCTCATGAGCAGTGCGAATGCATCCGCTCATATTCATTTAATAGTAATTATTTCATTCGTGGTGTGCGTGCGTGTGTGCGTGTGTGTGTGTGAGAGAGAGAGAGAGAGAGAGAGAGAGAGAGAGAGAGAGAGAGAGAGAGAGAGAGAGAGAGAGAGAGAGAGAGAGAGAGAGAGGAGGAGAATGTGGTTGTTTCTGCAGCACATTGTTGGTGGTCGTAATTTCAGCATTGACTCCGGGAGGAGACCAGGAATCCCTCGACTTGTCAAGGGAACGGAATGCCATCCTGTGGGAGAACCCGTCCAATATCATTATCATCACCACGACCATCACTATTGCCATCACCACAGCCACAATTCCAAAATCATCACCACTGTCATTGACACTGTCACCACTGTCACTGTATAGCTATCACCATCATCACTATCATCATCTCGATGACTAATATAAATATTATCTCCATTCCCATTACTATCACTACTATTACCATCACTAATAACGTGCTGCAGACACAAACACATACGCTATTACTCACACACACACACACACACACACACACACACACACACACACACACACACACACACACACACACACACACACACACACACACACACACACACACACACACACACACACACATTCAAACACGCACACACACACACACACACACACACACACACACACACACACACACACACACACACACACACACACACACACTGAGAGAAAACCCCTTCGATCTGGTAACGATATCGTAGATTTTATTTTGTCGTCATTTATTCATTTGCTCTATCGTATATTTGTCCTTGACATTTATCTATCGTTTTTGCTCTCCATAAATCCTGGATAAATTAGATTTATTTTGATATAAAAAAGAAAGAAAATCTGTCAGATTTTTCTTACATAATTAAAGAAAATAGGCTTAAATTTTGCAATATGGATGTCTTTTTTTTTCCACCATGTTTTCGAGGAAATTCAAGTGAGACATCTTGCGGAGACTTTATGTAATACATTCTCGTTTCAACCAATGACCTGATTGTCTCGTGACCGATTTCGACCAATCACAGGGCTTTCCTTCATAGCAAAAACAAAATAAGACAGTCGCCAATTTAGTTTTGAATTGGTTTGTGACAAGTGTGGACGTTTTTTCTAAAGATTTGTAATTTTTTTCTTACGTGTAAAAAATGGTGCTCCGAGTGCTTTTAAAAGGACCATGGTGTCCTTCCAGAATATTATTTTGTGCCAATCATGTGATAACTGCAATGAAATTGCTGTTCTTGTGTCTCGTGTTATCCTCGGCAATTTGTAAATATTATTCCGAACTATGTGTTCTTGTCATTATTTGCACTTCATGTACATTGATTCATTACCAAATAAAGTCTATCTATCTATCGATCTATCGTCCACTTTTTGAGCATATACGAGCCTCATTGCTGCTGCTTTCATATGTATACCCCCTTTTTCCACAAAACCCAGTTCCATCACTAGTGTTAAAAATCTCCAAGTAAAGAAGATTCACCTACGCTCGCCAGACTACTGGTCAAAACCCTTCACTCTGCACCTAAGGTAAGTTCTAATGTGTTTCCCAGGTTTCTTGCTGGTGAATGACTGCCTATAGTGAAGTTACACTGATATAGGGTTAGGATGCAATAAATAGTCAAAGTCTGTGATCTCAAATTGGGTCCGCCAGATAGCCTAGGTAGGGAGGGGAAGGGAGGTGTCGCTGAGAATTAGGCTAGGTCTCGTAGCCCACTCAGTGATGTGATTGGCTACCCAACAACTCCCGGTCACCTTGCTCACCCACTGATTTTTTTATTTATTTGTTTGTTTTTTAGCGCGAGCGTGCGTGTGTTTAATGTCAAATTCAGCCTATGTTTTCAACCTTCTATCTATAGGTCACTCATTAGAAGAATAAGAACAAGCTTAATGGAAGCGAATCTTTTTAAGAGATGGTATTGATCAATTAACCATTTGACAGGGTAAATGTCAAAAGAAAGCGCCGTCTAGTAAGGAAGGGGTCAGTCGAGATGGGCTGTAACTCTTCACTACGAGAGGAGTATGTTTGTGTGTCTTGGGGGGGGGGCAGGGGATGAACATAAGAGAAAGTGCCAAAGGGAAAGTATATATTACATCTTGTATGTTGCATGTTATATGTTGCATGTTATATGTTGCATTTTATATGTTGCATGTTATATGTTGCATGTTATATGTTACATGTTGCATGTTACATGTTGCGGTAAATTTTTAGAAGTGGTTTGGTAGAGGCAGAGGTCGAAGAAATTAAAGTATGATAAATTCGTCTATTCTAACCTAACCTAACCTACCTACCTAAATAACCCAACCTACCTACCTACCTAACCTAACCTACCTACCTAACCTAAACTAACCTAACCTACATTTAGTAAAGCGGTACCCGTAATTCTAGAGGTCATCAGGACGTCGTTGTCGTCGTCGTCTTCGACCTCCGAATCTATCAAAACAAAGATGGCGTCTAAAGGAGTCAACACAACTTCGTTTTTGCAAAGCTTTTAGTAACGTTTTCTGGTGTTAATTTCCGCCAAAAAAATATCTATTATATTGATGTATTGCAATTTACAAATTTTACAAAAACAAAGATCTATTATATTGATGTATTATAATTTACAAAATCAATATTTAATTTTCTAATGCTATACCGCGTAGGTATGCACTTCTAAAGAAATATCTATGCTGCATATTATATGTTGTATGTTGCATGTTATATGTTGCATATTATATGTTGCATGTTATATGTTGTATATTGCTTGTTATGTGTTGCATGTTATATGTTGCAAATCATATTTTGCATGTTATATGTTACATGTTACATGTTATATGTTGTATATGTTGCATAGGTAAAATTTTAGAAGTGCACACGTACACGGTATTGAAATAGAAAATTAAATTTTTGTTTTGTAGATTATAATACATCAACATACATAACATACGTTTTTCTTGGCAAAAATCAATAACAGAATAAGTTGCTAAAACCGATACACTAACGAACGGAGCCACGACCACTGCTTGAGACGCCATCTTTGTTTTGATAGATGTGGATGTGGAAGAAATTTAAGTATTACAAATTCCTCTAACCTAACCTAACCTAATCTAGCCTACCTAACCTAAACTACATTTAGTGATGCGGTACCTGTAATTCTTGAGGTCGTCAGGATTATCATCGTCGTCAGGGACGTTAACGGCCGGTTTTCTTATCCGATCTGCCTGCGGGGTGTAGAGGGGTTTCGTGGCTTGAAGAAGAGCATGAAGCTCAGATCTGTAGCATTGTTTCAAGAATATTTAGCGTAGTGACGTCACTTGGAGTGGGAGAACATCCGGTACACAACGTCAACGCCATTATCAAACTGACATTGATGGGACTAGACAGACGACAGCATGGCGTCTCAAATCTACGGTCGCAGTTCCGTTCGGTAGTGTATTTGCTTTTAGTAAGGTTTTTTGTTATTGATTTCCGCCAAGAAAGACGTATATCACGTTGATGTATTACAAATTATAAAGTGAATATTCAGTATTCTATTGCTATATCGCGTAGGCTGGCACTTCTAAAAAAAAAATACCGTTGCATGTTATATGCTGCATGTTAAATGTTGCATGTTGTATGTTCCATGCTAAATGTGACATGTTAAATATTCCATGTTATATATTTCATGCTATATGTTGCATGTTATGTGTTGCATGTTATGTTGCATGTTATACACTGCATGATATATGTTGCATGTTATATGTTGTATATTATATATTGCATATTATATGTTGCATGTTATATGTTGCATGTTATATGTGGCATGTTGTATGCGGTATGTTATATGTTGCATGCTATATGTTGCACGTTATATGTGGCGTGTTATATGTGGCATGGTATATGTTTCATGTTATATGTTGCATGTTATGTGTTGCATAGTATATGTTGCACGTTATATGTGGTATGTTATATGTGGCATGTTATATGTGGCATGTTATATGTTACATGCTATATGTTATATGCGGGATGTTAAATGTTGCATGTTATACGTTGCATGTTATATTTTGCATGTTACATGTTACATGTTATCCGTTACATGTTACATATTATCCGTTACATGTTACATGTTATCCTTTACATGTTACATGTTATCCGTTATATGTTATCCGTTGCATGTTATATGTTACACGTTATATGTTGGATGTTATATGTGGCATGTTATATATTGCATGCTCCATGTTATATGTTACATGCTGTATGTTGCATGTTATATGTTGCATGTCGCATGAAAGATATGTTATATGTTACATGTTATGTGTTATGTTATATGGTGCATGTAATATGGTGTATATTACATATATGTTGCATCTTCACCACTATTAGCAGAGTATCCTGGTACGAAAATATTAATGGTGAAGTTGGGTGAAGAAGATATGGATGTAGGTTCGAGTTTTAATCCTGACTCGTGCCTCTCGAATAAAAATCCGGTGTCGCTTTCGTCCACTTTACCCGAGCTGTCATCGTGTTTTATGACACTAAAAGTTCGATAGATCAACCCTACACCGAAGACTAGAAATTTTGTCCGTATTAAAAGATTTTTTCTAAGCGACAGACTGTTCTGTTCAATTTAGTTTACCCGTTAAAATGTTAGAATCTATCCGAGATTTAGTGTTTTGTAAGCTTTACCCAGCATTTTTATTTTTGAAAACGATATTGCACCGAGGAGATTGCATCATAGAGATTTTACAGGAAATATCTAAGGCAGGAAAAGAGAAGTTAGAAATATTCAATTTTCTTTTTTGAGTGTAGTTTAGTCTCCAGATAAAAGGATGCCAAGTAACTCTGGTCCATAGGGGTGTTAATAATATTCCTAAAATACTAAATGCATAGAAATAATCTAAGGCTGTACAATCGGTCATATGGAAAGATTTTTCTTTGAATGTCAGAGAATTTTATTCACCCAAGTGATGGTAGTGATTATGATACGTATTGCACGTTATATGTGGTATGTTATATGTGGCATGTTATATGTTGCATGTTGTATGTTGTATGTTATGTGTTGCATATTATATGGAAACTATTTTTGTACTCGTTATACTGTTCTTTGTAATATGTATCAAATTAAAATTAACTCAATATTTTGTACTTCTTAACGCGTTGATGATACAAAAACTTGGAAAAGCAGTGTTCACTCAAACTGACTGCGGGTTTGATAATATTTTGGTAGGGTACTGAAATGATTTGAAAAGTGGTTAATGAAGATTGTCACTAGGTGTAAGGTGAAAGCAACACAAAGAACGACCATAATTTGGTTAATGCGGTCAAGGAGAGAAATCCTGGTGCAAATAATGGTAAAATTGTATAGTTGAGGCATTTACACACACACACACATATATATATATATATATATATATATATATACATATATATATGTATACACATATATATACATATGTGTGTATTTATATATATATATATGTGTGTGTGTGTGTGTGTGTGTGTGTGTGTGTGTGTGTGTGTGTGTGTGTGTGTGTGTGTGTGTGTGTTGTGATTCGTTCATGTGTTTATGATGCAGCCTCAGCACTCTATAAACACATGAACGAATCACAACACAACATTGACTGGGAAGGAGCCACAGTGGTACATAGAGACAACTCAAAGAAAAGTAGACTATTCTTAGAAGCATGGACGACAAAAGAAGTTAGCGTAAACAGGTGCATAGACTTAAATACAATATACCTGGGCGCTAAAAACACAAAGACAGAAGCAACATAAAGTGGCTTCATTTTAAACTACGTGAGCGAGAGAGGACAAGGTGAACAAAAGTCACAGTGTGTGTGAACAAGTTTTAATTTGTTTCCTTTGCGTGCATACACACTGAATGGTTCCTAGTGATCAATTAATATATTTTTCAACCACAAATCACTTTTAATTCCATGCCATCGCAATCGAGACTGAGAGTCGCTCGAAAGAGGCTCGTCCACGTTTCAATTTCCAATGGATGCCTCCTTCGAGGGACTCTCAGTCTCGATTGCGATGGCATGGAATTAAAAGTGATTTGTGGTTGAAAAAGATATTAATTGATCACTGGGAACCATTCAGTGTGTATGTATAACCTTTCTCACGCGTACATACTATCCAATACTCTCTCATGGCGGAGGTGAGTTGAACGCGATATTTCGTTTAGGTGTATGTAATTCGAGCATACAAATATAAAAAAGTCGTACTCACTTATATCTCTCTAGATAGCGTATTGGTTTACGTCACTGTAACTTTGTTACGGTTTAGCTAGATTCGAATCCTCGGCTCGTCCACGTTTCAATTTCCAACGGATGCCTCCTTCGAGCTACTCTCAGTCTCGATTACGATGGCATGGAATTAAAAGTGATTTGTGGTTGAAAAAGACATTAATTGATCACTGGGAACCATTCAGTATATATATATATATATATACATGTATATATATAGATATATATACATATATATATATATATATATATATATATATATATATATACATATGCACATATATATTAACTTTTGAGAATGGGGTTACTGACCCGACTTCAAATCAATAACTCATTGCAATAGAGCAGCATATTGAACAAGCTTCCAAATTTGCAATGTATATCCCACTGGATTTGCAGACTCCGTGCATTGCATATATACCGGTATCTTTCTATAGCTTGCCCTACATCCGCTCTACTGATCTTTCTCGGGCATGACTTCTAGTTAGACTTTTCGTACCCTCAACTCTCAGATGAGTAGAATAAGATAGTCTTAAAATTTGTTATAAAATCAATAAGGCAGGAATTTTTTTAGAAGTTATTTTCGTCCTTTTGTTGTTGTCATTCGTTTATCTGTCTTGTTCTGTTGCGATGCACTTGTATTGAAGTCAGTGATAGTAAGAAGTAACACATGAATAAATGCGTAGAGAAACAAATAATATGTAACTTATTGTGTATACATTTATTTATCTTCCTATATTTTCATTTCTTCAATTATTTATTTGCCAATGTGTTTACTTTTAAATCAATTTAATCACCTATCCATTAGTTATTCGTTTACATATTCATTTGTTTGTTTGTTTATTTATTCATTTATTAATCTATACATTTATTTATTTGTTTAATTATTAAGTCATTTATTTATTTACCCATCAATTCATTCATATATCTGTTCATTCCTTTATTTACTTATCAGTTAATGTTTTGTTTATTTATATACCTATGTGTATATTCGTTTATTTCTTTGTTCATATTTATTTTATCTACCTATTCAATTATCTCTTATTTCCTTAATTAATCAATTTATTTATTTATCTATTCAATTATATATTCATTCATTGACTAATTAAGTTATTCATTTATTTATTTATTTATTATTCATTTATTCATTCAATATTTTCTTATGTATTCATTTATTTATTTATATATTTATGTATGTACTTATTTGTCTATTTATCATTCATATAATTTCCTATTCATCTATTTGTCCAATTACCTTATTTCATCTATTAATATTTCTGTTAATAATCTTTCCTCTTTGCTTGTTTTCCTTAGTCTCTTCCAGCCCAACTGCTGCCACAGCTGTCCCCTTTCTGTAAACACACTCTCGACAGCTGTGAATCCTCAGCCTCCCTTGCTCTTCCCTTCTTCCTTCATCCGGCCTTCCTTTTTGCATCCCCTCTCTTTCTGTTTCCTCAGCGACTTCTTTTCTCTCTTTCTTTCTCTCTTTCCCTTTTTCGCTCCCTTTCTCTCTCTCTGCCATTTGGTAATCTTCTTGTAAGCTCCTCTTTTTTTTTTTTCTTTCTGGTGATTTTAATGTTTTGACTGAAGAGGGTTTCCTTCAAATGTGATTATAGAAGCAGGCTACGTGAGTGTGCGTGCAGGCGTGTGTGTGTCCGTGCGTGTGTGTGTGTGTGTGTGTGTGTGTGTGTGTGTGTGTGTGTGTGTGTATGCGTGTGTGTGTGTGTTTATGTGTGTGTTTGTGTGTGTGTGTGTGTGTGTGTGTGTGTGTGTGTGTGTGTGTGTGTGTGTGTGTGTGTGTGTGTGTGTGTGTGTGTGTATGTGTGTCTATCTGTCTGCCTGCCTGTCTGTCCTAAGCTACATTATGTAGTTTATGTAACAAACAACTCTTTCTCTTTCTCTCTCTCTTTATATATATATATATATATATATATATATATATATATATATATATATATAAATATATATATATATATATATACATATATATATAAAACTCTCTAAATCAGTCTTATACAGATTTGTCGTTTATTTTTTAGTATTTAGCTCTTTTCCAAAGAGACATTTGAAAAATATGCAAAGATAAAGAAAGATACAATATAATTGTGAACTTACCGAATATCATAGGATGAATTTGAATGTTCGCAACCACCAGTCAGATGAATAAAATCGTCTGACGACTGCCAGGACAAAGAAAATTCCTTTTCAATACATAAGGGAGGTTTATAACTGGCTTTCAGTGTGAAAGTTAAAAACGTGATTATTCAATAGAACAGCGATCAGTGCATATTTTGTATTTGCGCTATGATAAATAAACTTAAAACTATTTAAATCATAATGAATTTTCCATTGATCGGTAAGAAATTAATCAGGCTACATGATGATGCCAAATTTGTGGAAAACACTCAAAAACTACGTCAAAAAATATAGAAAAACGGACGCAATGTCTGAACGGAAGAGGACAGGGGCTGAAGCATACACAGATACACAAATTCACTCATCATAAACAGCCAGATTTACATAAACAGATAAACAGATTAACAAATGAAGAGACTAATAACTAAATATAAAAATTAATTACTATAGATATAAATATGACAGCCAAACAAATTTCTGAACATTACAGCAGAATCAAGCAACCTGTATCACAGTCACAGTGTATTATATTTACTTGTTCTACTTTTAAAACAAATATTATTCTCGAAACAGTTACGGGGCAAGACAAATAACCGAGAAAAGTAATAAAAACAAATCAAAAAGAGTATCCTCTGAAAAGAATTTAATCTCCATAACTCTTCTCCTCACGTTCCAGTAACCTTTCTTTAGATATTTTCTTCTGACTAATGATCAAGCGATTCTATTCGGTTAGGGAAAAGTAACCGCACTATCTCCATTAATCTGAAGAAAAGAATATATATATGTATATATATATATATATATATATATATATATATATATATATATATATATATATATATATATATATATATATATGCAATAAGAACACTAGGAACGTGTGTTTTATAAATGCAAGGTAACCACTTAAGAAAATAAACAAACGGATCAGAGCGCTTTCGTATATTACATCTTTAGTGTAATTTATACTGAAGATGTAATATACGAAAGAGCTCTGATCCGTTTGTATATTTATATTTATATATATATATATATATATATATATATATATATATATATATATATATATATATATATATATATATATATTCATTTGTGTGTTCTATTTTGGTTTTAACTTCAAACTATTTTATTAAATCGAAAACTCATGACCTGAAGGATTAAGAATTGATTGATCAATTGAACATTGTAACATCCTTTGATTCGCCTGTCTTATTCTGGTTGGTGCCAGACGATTATATTAAACTGAAGAAGGATCACAGAGCTGAAAAGCAGAAGCCCCAACATACCGCAACAGAATCCGTGTAATGAAGAACTTTACTAAACAAGATGAACCTCAAAAGAATTATTTCCCGAAGGAACTGGAGGAGGGGAGGAAGGAGTAGGCCCGTACCTACGGCCGGAGCATTCACCTTGATCCTTTGTACTTGGATAGCCGGGGCAAGGGGTAGACTGTGGTGGCTGTGGAGGCTGTGAGGGGGCTGTTCAAAAAACTTTGTAACCATGAGGAGTGCCTATAACCGAACATGCCAAACAAGAGTTATAAATTCAGATGGAGCAGACTACTACTAGGATTGTACAGTGGTTTACTAGCGCTTCTATCTTTTTGGGCTAATTTTGACCCCAAATCCCTGCAAATTGATATCACTGTCGATTATAATGCGAGCAGACAGCTTCCGCCCTTGTGCCTAATGGATATAAAGATTATTTTTCATTTGCATTGAGCTTTTCATTTTTCATGCATGGCAGAGTGGTGTGTGAGATATACCTATGGTTGGATTTACCCTTTTGGGGTAATGTACAACTGAATAGAATTGACTGGCGACAGTCAGCGTAATAAGGAAAGCGTTACACGATATGGAAGTTGTCAAGGAAATATCAATAAGGGCGTGACATGATTGAATAAAATACTTTGGCGACAAACCATGGGTCAGTGGCAACAGCGGATACCGTCTTGAACCTATAACCAGGTGGTCGTGAGATCGATTCCCGGGACCCGCTGCGGGCTGTGTCAGGTTGATTTTAGACAGCCCTGGCCAGGAGGGGAGGCAACCCAACGTCGGCCTAAAAAGAAAACAGGGTTTTGCCCTATCAGTGGTTTTTCACTTCCCATGAGAGTGGGAATGGTGAGTACCAATAGGTAGGTCAGGGAGAGGGGAAGGCGCTGAGGTGGACGGTGAGGAAGGTGGAGTGTGGAGGTGGCAGAGGGAGGGGGAGGGGGAGGGGAGGGGAAGGGGGTTGGGGGGATGGAGGAAAAAGGAGTGGAACAGAGCAAAGGAAGAAATGACCCCGAAGGTTACAATCTATCTCCATCCTTCTCTATCTGTCTGTCTATCTGTCTTATCTATCAATCTGTTAGTCTCCTCGTCTCTCTATCTATCACCACCTTTCCGATCTTTTCCTTCTCTTTTTCGCACGCGCGTGCGCACACACACACACACACACACACATACACACACACACACACACACACACACACACACACACACACACACACACACGTATCCCAGTCTGCAATTCTCATTTCGCATCAATTCCATAAAATCTCTCATAATTCAAGACCCTGTGAATATAGGTTAATTTCCCACTGAGGCTTTGAGAAAAAATGTATACATCAGCATTGTATACACTGTACATATATAAATACATATATACATTTGCGACCAACCTCTCTGGCCATCACGGAATATTAAAAAAACCCTTCTCGTTGCGTTGTAGAGTAACGCATTGAATAAGTCCAATCGGAAAAGTGGAGTTTTGAGTTGAAACTTGCCAGAATGAAAAATTGGAGTCTATATCTTTATCTTTTTCCCCATTTAAACAAAGTTGTATTGCAGTGATATAAAAATGCAAGTCCCTGGGATTTCAGGGAAACGAGAGTTTGTGCATCCAATGGCATTGCTTTCTCCAGTGAATAAAAAATATATTCCAGTGAAGTGAAAAGGTGGGTTTATGTCCGTTCAGACTTCAGTATGGGGTCAACTGTCCTCTATTTAATCCTTTAAGTGTTATTCCCAATCCATATTTCCTGACTGCTAGCAGGCGAATTAACTCC
>NC_134784.1:74416235-74423735 GCF_046742065.1 Oratosquilla oratoria
GACCACCTGACTTAACCACTCACATACATGTACCCTTCCATCTTACTCAAACTCCTTTGCTGTGTACACTTTCCCCTCGACGGAAAGAATCATCTAACAAGAACTAAAACAACATTCCACATCACAAAGAAAAAGAAGTCAGAGAAAAGGTTAACGTCCCGCCATGGAATAGGGAGAACTAGTAAACAAGCAACCCTTAACTTATTCATACCATCGTTCCACGTCTGTGGAGAATCCACCCAACTTCTCCCCGGCCCCCCGGCCCTCTCTCCCGGGCGTGTTTGGGCCGCCTCACTACAGACTGCAAATGATGGAGTCACTCTGGTGCTCAGTCCGCCTCTGCCTTGTTCCAATTAGAGATTAGCCTCCAGATGAAGAAGGACTAAACTCTGCTTGCCAGCTTGAAGGCTGATGAGACAAGAGTCAGCGTGTGTGTGTGTGTGTGTGTGTGTGTGTGTGTGTGTGTGTGTGTGTGTGTGTGTGTGTGTGTGTGTGTGTGTGTGTGTGTGTTTGTATGTATTCACATTGGTCTTCGGTCTTTGGATCACGTGCTGGACTCGTGAACGACAGCTATTTCCCTCCCGGAAGAAAGCTCAGAGCTCGTATGACCGTTCTAGGTAATGTTGTGACCTTACGAGCACACACACACACCAAACTCCCCGCCCACGAGAGTTGGAGTAACGATTCGAAGTGCTGCGATACTGAATATATTTCAGCCCTGGGCACACACACACATACGCAAACATGCTAATACTCATGCTAATCTTACGTAATTCTACACCAAAAATGTGCCACTTCTTCAGAAATAACACAGTTGAGAAGAAGCCCTGCTGGGCGAAACGCCAAATATATTGGATCCCATACTCTGCGTTTGGCCTATCTCCTACAGTGCTGTTGCAGTCGTTGCTGCTTTTACTCAACATATATATATATATATATATATATATATATATATATATGTATATATATATATATATATATATATGTATATATATGTATATATATATGTATATATATGTATATATGCATATGTAATATATATATATATATATATATATATGTATACATATATGTAATATATATACATATATACATAAATAATATAGGCCACGGACTAAAATCTATTATCTCCAAATTTGCTTATGATACAAAACTGTGCGGAATGGCAAATGATCACTTAAATCAATTAGATATTCAAGAAGATTTAAATAAATTACAGCAATGGTCTGAAAAGTGGTGAAATTTAACACAAGTAAATGCAAAGTTATGCACATAGATAGAAATAAGAGTAAGTACGATTACAAGTTATTTGGAAATTCATTAACAGAAGTGGATAGTGAAAAGGATCTCGGCGTAATTTTCAGTAACGATCTCAAATCATCTAAACTGTGTATTTCAGCCTCTGAGAAAGCAAATAAGATTCTAGGACTGATTGTGCAATCTTTTGATTTCAAAAGTCACATCTCTCATTAACAAGCTATATAAATCATTAGTTCGTCCACATTTGGAATATGATGTTTCCGTATGGTCACCTAATTTCATTAAAGATAGTGACAGATCGGAAAAATACAACGGCGAGCCACAAAACTGATTCCTAATATCAAAAATAACTCGTACGAAAATCGACTAAAACATATGAATCTGTTTTCCCTAAAAAAAAAAAAAAAATTGACTCAGAGATGACTTGATACAGGTTTTTAAGATTCTAAAGGGAATTGACAACATCAGATGTGACAAAATTTTCAAACTGAATGAGAATCCGACAAGAAATAATGGTCTCAAACTGTCAGGAAATAGGTTTAATTTGGAAGTGGGTAGAAACAACTTCGCCAGCCGTGTAGTGAATGAATGGAATAAACTTCCTGCAGAGGCAGTGCAATGTAGTTTAGTTCAAAGCTTGAGATTCGTTTAGATAAACACCTAAGCAAGATACTGTAATGACTGCCATTTATTTTATATGATTTGTTTATTTGTTTGTTATTGTTTGTTTGCTTATTATTATTTGCTTGATTTTTATTTATCATCACTTATCTGTCAATTTACTATTATTTACTATTTATCTGTTCATTATTTAACTACACCTATGCATTTATTTGCCTTATCTATTATCATTCATATCACTATAATTTTTATTTATTTTTCTTTAATTTATTTATCATTATTACATTTTTGTCCGCATCCGACCTAGTTATGGACCAAAAGGTCTCGTGTCGGCATGCTCCGCCCTTGTAATTCTTTGTATATATATACATGTATAAAGACAGACAAAACTTAGGTTTAGCAAGAAGAAAATAACTAACGTAGTTGGGAGGCATAATAGTCTAGATTTAGCCAGAAGAAAATAGTTTAAGATAGTACGGAGGTGCAATCGCTCGAAACTTCTTGTCCTTTCACTGTAACTTCCCTTGTGATAGAAGTATTCTACAAGTGTATTAATCCTTATGCCCCTGTGGTCTACTACATGTACTTTCCATCTACATACACTATATACAAATACATCACCCTCTCCAAATCCTTAGGTTACGCATAATAAGCCACATCGGATTATAATGAATAGATAAATAAGTAGATAAATGAATAGATAATTAATAGGTATATAAATTAAGAGATAGTTAAATAAATTTGTAAATAAGGTGATAGATTGTTAAATGATAAACAAGCAAATGAATAGATAAATGAATGAAAAAATGAATAATCAAATTACCAATTAAACAGATAAATACACTGTAACCATAATCTCACAGATTACAACACAACGGAAAACTACACAGCAACACACATACGAACATACATACACACACACCACCAACCTCTTCCTTCACGTGACCAAACCGTGAAGTACCCCTGATTCCTAAGAACACCTTTTACCCATACACAATATACTATGTAACCTAGATTAATAACCATAATATATAAATGAGCAGAAATAACTAGATATTCTAACCATTGTAAAATAAAATAGTATCCAAAACTTGTATCACTATAATAAATGTAGTAATATTAGAAACTGTACACCATTAATTATTGTTGATGCAGGAACTTTGCAGATGTACCCCACCGACAGAGAGAAGATCTGTCAGTCTTGAGGTAGAAAGCAGACAAGGAAGGTCTGCCAGTGTAATCATTTTGTACGTATTAGACTTTTAGAGAGGTCTTGTGATTTTGATTAACCCAACAGGAAAGGCTAGAACATTACGACATAGATAAATAAATGAATACATATACGAATAAACAAATACATAAATAAAAGAATAAATAAATAAATCAACGAATACGTAAATATATAATACATAAATAGCTTAGATATAGATAAATGAATAGATAATTAATGAACAAATAAACTGATAGATAAGTAAGTCAATAAGTAGATAATCATATAAATGAATAAACAAATAAATAAATAAACAATAGAAAAGATAAATGAATAAATAGATTATTAAGTAAATCAATATAGTAACACACGATCCTTACACGAACGTCGTTGAGTCTATTTCGTTAAACTCCATTTCTCGAATCACTAATCTTGTTTATGCAGCCATTATATCCTTCTCTACCTCATCACCCTTTCCTCTATCCTTCTTGCCTCCACTTCCCCCCCTCCATCTCCATCTCCACTCCCTCCCTCCCTGCATCCTCCTTCCCCTCCACTTTCCCCTTTTCCTGCTCCACCTATCCTCTCTCCATCTTCCTTCCACCTACCCCTTTTCCTCCTCCACTTGCCCTCTCTCCATCCACCTTCCTTCCGTCTTCCCCATCATTCCCCCATCTCCCCCATTTCTCCTCCATTCTCCTTCCCTCCTCCTTCTTCTCCACCTGTCCTCTCTCTCTCTCCCTCTCACCCTCCTTTCCTCCTCCTCCTCCTCCTCCTTCTCCTCCTCCTCCTCCTCCTCCTCCCTACCCTCACCCCCATCCTCATCTTAAGTTAGTGTTGCAGCTGCAATTGATGTTGGTCTTTGCATCAAGTAACGGGTTTATGATGAAATGGATACTGTTCTTCGAGAACATGGTATTGATGAACTGTTTCTTGGCATTAGTACTGAGCGTTCTCACTCAACAGAAGCATGGTAGTGGCAGCATTAGAATTGTACTACCGTCTGTTCATTTGAACACGGAAATGTTCTTTGAAAGTGTTGCCAAACAGTTTTGGAGGTCACCACTCTCAATCACTTTTTTATGTCTGCATTACGTCGTGATTTTTAATCTAATATCTATTTGCATCAAATATCTATTCTTTAGTAAATATTCATCATATTCAGTTAAATCGACAATATTCTGGACTCTGGCGCATTTGATATATTTTGTTCTGAGAAGCGGCAAACTGTTTTATTATAGATTTAGGAGAAGAATTTCGACTACGTGGGGTCTCGACCGATAAAGGTCACGTTCAAAGAGTGAGTCTTCCATAAGCTACATAATGTAATTAATTAGTAATTAATTAGTATTTGATAAGAATCTCGTCTAAGCCATTTTCTTCTCAGCTAATACAACAACAAAAAATTAATACATAAAAAGATGAGTAAATTCATGATTAAATGAATTAATATATAGGTAAGTGAATAAATTAATAAACAAGTAAAGAAATAAATTAATAATTAGATGAATAAATAAATAGATAAATATGTATATGAATGAATGATTGAATAAATACATGAATAAATAGATTGATGATTGTATAAATTAATGAATGAATTAGTGAATGAATGAAGTAGATAAATAGATGACTAACTAATGAATAAATACATAAACAGATAGATGGATTTTTAAGTAAATGAAAGAATAAATAAAAGTAAATAGATAAACAGATAGATAAATGAATAAGTACATAATTAAACAGATAGGAAAATAGATAAATAAATATATAAATAGAACAAGTGAATAAATAAAGAAATAGATATATAAGTAAAATAATAAATGAAATCATAGATGAATATCAAATTAGTTAGATTGCTTACTGGTTACAATAATAAGATCTCCATGATGCTTTGCGGTAATACTTTGGTCAAATGAGATGGAGTAGTCTTAACGCAATGTAATTAACAGTTCGCCCCAAGAAGGTCGTAACACTCTGTACCATAGAACGCTGCACCATTTTGTATCATAGAATTTCAGACACAAAAAAAACGTTATTTTTTTCTTAATATTATAATAACACCATTGGGTTTTTTTTCACAAAATCATTGTCTAGATACAGAAACGTTCCTAAACGTGGAAGAACAAAGTAAGATACGTTTGCATGATCCTAGAAACCCGTGGTCCAGTTTCGTATGTCCTAAAGGCTAGATGGTCTAATGGCCTTGGAATTCTGCTGTAGAACCTAGACTACAACACCTGTGCAGTGAATAGCTTGCGCTACATAATTACTCGAGCTGCGTGTTTGTGTAGGCCAGAGCATTCCGCGGAATCCCCCGGTATGCAACTTCCTGCAACGCTTTTGCAACAGAACGGGAATCTGATCGTGTGAACATGGTAGAGATGAGGGGGCTTGGTTTCTGTTGTTGCCATATGTGCTATGATTTAATCCTATGGCATGTGTGTATATACATATATGTGATGTATATATATATATATATATATATATATATATATATATATATATATATATAAATGTGTGTGTGTGTGTGTGTGTGTGTGTGTGTGTGTGTGTGTGTGTGTGTGTGTGTGTGTGTGTGTGTGTGTGTGTGTGTGTGTGTGTGTGTGTGCGTGCGTGTGTGTGTGCGTATGCGCGCGCGCGTGTCCCTAATATAAACGTTAAAGGATTAATTTTCTTTAGTGTGTGCCCAACTTAATAGTCTTAGTTCTGGAAGATATTAGTGATCTCATTCCTCTTAATCAAATCACTTCTTATTATAAGCTGTTTGGAGTTTCTTTCCAATTTTTCAAATGTCCAGATCTTTTCTTATAATTTGCTGGCGTGCCTTAAATATTCATTCTGGCGAATATTAGGTGAATCTAATCCGCCATTTTCTAATCCTTCTGAGTCTAGGGTTCATCCATCAGCTGAATAAAATCATCTGACGACAGGTATAATAGGTCGAGAGTATGTTTGATATATGTTTCTATTAATTCAACATTGACTGGGTTTCTTTACACAGTATAGATGTAGCAGAACTGCAGAACAGATATATGGTAATACTGTAGATCTGGTGGATATAGTATCTAGTATCTAGTGGTCCTTAAAGGCTTCTGTCTGCTGAAGGCTTTAACAAGGGTGATGCAAGCAAGGTCATCATATTAAAACCACAGCGCAGGACTCGCAGTAATGGATTTAAACTGGACAAATTTAGATTTAAGAAGGAAATAGGCAAGAATTGGTTTACTAATAGGGTGGTCGACGAATGGAATAGACTTAGTAACCATATAGTGAGCGCTGAAACTATCAGTTGTTTTAAGAAACGATTAGACAACTTTATGGATGGGGATGACAGGTGGTGATGGATACGGAGCTGCCTAGTGTAGGCCTTATGGTCTCTTGCAGTCTCCTTCATTCTTATGTTCTTATGTTCTTATGTTCTATTGTGGGTTCGAATGATTAGAAAAGACTTAGCAAAAAAAAAACAATAAAAAGACAAAAATTCCATCATAAGTACTTTGTTCTGGTTTTTTTTTTTTTCAACACTTGCCATTTGCAAATGTATGAAAAACGGTATCGCAAAGCTGTAGAAAATGTGTAATGACTTAACCCAAATAAACCCCAATTTCGGTTGATTGAAAAAAGCAAAAACGGAAACTATTTTAGTCAAAAATGTCTTTAATCCAACGAACTAAAAAAAAAAAAAAAGTATTTTCTCCATCGCTTTCTCTCTCCTCCTCTCTCTCTCCTCCTCTCTCTCTCCTCTCTCTCTCCTCCTCTCTCTCTCCTCCTCTCTCTCTCCTCCTCTCTCTCTCCTTTACGTTCTCATTCATCTCTGCATACTTCTCCTAACTCCACCTCCACCTCCATTTCAGGCGAATTCCTTTACTCCCACCTTCTCCAACCAACTCACCAATATCAATCACTCGTTCTCCTCCCACATACTCATTCTTCCTCAATTCACTCCTCCTACACCTTCTCCTTTCGTCTCTCTCTTCCTCCTTCCCTCTCTCCCTCCCATACTCCCTCCCTTAGCTCCTCTTTTTCTAACTTCCTCCCTCTCTTCCTCTTTTTTATCATGACTCTTTTTCTCCCTCTCTCCTACCCTCCTTCCTACCCATTTTGTTTCCTCCCTTTCTCCCTCTCTCTCTCTCTCTCTCTCTCTCTCTCTCTCTCTCTCTCTCTCTCTCTCTCTCTCTCTCTCTCTCTCTCTCTCTCTCTCTCTCTCTCTCTCTCTCTCTCTCTCTCTCTCTCTCTCTCTCTCTCTCTCTCTCTCTCTCTCTCTACCTCTCTCTCCCCCTCCCTCGCTCCCTCCCTCTCTCCCTCCTGTTCCTCCCTTCCTACCTTCCTCTTCTTCTTACTCCTACCCACTCCCTCTTCTCCTTTCTCATACTCTTCCTTCCCTCCTTCCCTTCCTATCTCCCTACTTT
>NC_134784.1:74454444-74464444 GCF_046742065.1 Oratosquilla oratoria
TGTGTGTGTGTGTGTGTGTGTGTGTGTGGTCATACTTAAAATGAAATCTCATTATTTCTTCTTTTTCTTTCTTTTGGCTCTTTTTATCTCTCTTTTATCTCTCACTCTCCTCTCTCTTTCTCTCTCTCTCTCTCTCTCTCTCTCTCTCTCTCTCTCTCTCTCTCTCTCTCTCTCTCTCTCTCTCTCTCTCTCTCTCTCCCTCTCTCTCTTTCTCTTCCTCTCTCTCTCTCTCTCTCTCTCTCTCTCTCTCTCTCTCTCTCTCTCTCTCTCTCTCTCTCTCTCTCTCTCTCTCTCTCTCTCTCTCTCTCTCTCTCTCTCTCTCTGTATTTTTTCTATCCTAATAAAGTTTGTCGAAGTGAAATATACATATAACTGAATATATATATATACATAATGTACAATATACATCTCTACTTTTTCTTCCTAATGATATCATCGCTAAGGACAGAAGCACTAGTTTATGTATATATATATATATATATATATATATATATATATATATATGCATATATATATATATGTATATACATATACATACATATATATATATGTATATATATATACATATATACATGTATATACATATATACATATACATATATACATATATCATATATATATATATATATGTATATATATGTATATATATATATGTGTGTGTGTGTACATGAATATATATTCTAAGGGCTTTCAGGGGGAGGTAACTTGGAATGTGGGAATCTACCTCATCTAATAAGACAGAAAGGGCACCCGGGACAATCTCCCGATGTGGGATATTATCACGGTAGTCTAGACACAATCACCCCTTTGGGTCCTTTTTGCCAACATGTACACGGCCGCTGTACAAAGTTGGACCTTCAATAATCACCATAGACCTAGAATCTACGCCAGATATGTCGATGATATCTTCATTACCGTAAGATAAAGCAGCGATACCAGGAAGTTAGACGACGCCCTCAAAGCCAATTCAGTCCTCAATTTTACCATCGAAGAGAGTAAGGACAAAACCCTTCCCTTCCTTGATGTTCTTGTCGAAAAGAAAGAGGACCATTACGTTACTTCTGTCTTCACAAAAGATACCAATGTCGGGCGCTGCCTAAATGCCAGACTCTTATAAGAGGTCTGTAATTGGCGCTTACGTTAGGAGGGCCTTCTTCCATTGCAACACGTGAAAAGCTGTTCATACAGAACTTGAGCGTGTAAGGCAGATGTTAACGAATAATGGCTTCTCTTGTAACACCATAGAAGATGTCATTAGGGAGAATATGGAAGAGTTTCACACCCAAATCAAGACCACTGTTGATAATGCGGAGAAAATCCTAACGATATATTAGTACCATAAATTAGATTTTGGCACGGCTTACAGGCAGGAAGCCGATACCCTTCGTCGGATCATCTCTAGATGTGCTACACCCAAGGAGCCATACGAAAGGATCTCACTGAAAATCTTCAGCCGTCCCAACCTGATAGACTCCCTCATTAGGAAAAGCAGCACCGCCTCCGAGAGTCCAAAGGACCTTTAAAATCGGCGTAGTATACAAATTCAAATGGTCTGAAGGGGCATGCAAGCCCCTTAATGTTAGCAACGTCGGCCATACCCTCACGACCTTAAGGAAACGACTGCAAGCTCACCGTAACAACGGAGCCATCCACCAAAATTTTGTTGATGCCCACGATGAGAAGCCACCCCTAGTAGACCTCAAAGAGACACAGCTATCATTCACCAAGAAAACAATTATGGAAGTTTGATAATAGCTGAGGCAGTGAGCATCGCCTTACAAAAGCCTACTTTAAACGTACAGGTAGCATCTGATTATGTCCTCCCCTCCAGTAGAAAACACAGACCTCCACCACGGGACATAAACCCACATGGGGATTGTGTCTAAACTACCAAGACAGAATCCCACATCGGGAGATTGTCCCGGGTGCCATTTCTGTCTTATTAGATGAGACAGATTTCCACATTCCAAGTTACCTTCCCTTGCCGTCTTAAATCGATCTTGTACTGTATACCCTTGTTTGTCTTTATGTAATGTATTACCCTAAGGATGACAATTTGTAATGGTTGAAACAGCTGTCGGTAAAAATAGATCAATATTCTGAAGCCTTTCATTATTTCCTTCATAGTTTGAATTATGAAGAAAAAAGGAAATACAGAGAGAGAAAAATATTCTCTGAAATTCATTGACGCCACTTGTCCTTTAGCATTTAACACACACACACACACACATATATATATATATATATATGTATATATATATGTATATATATATATATATATATATATATATGTATATGTATGTATGCATATATTGTAAAGACAATCCTAGTGCAGCAGAGAGTAACCCTAAGGCCACGGACCCACGCCACGGAGCGCCACCTTGTTTGCAAATTCTTCGGCAACTTCTCAGGACTGTCTTCAACTTGTGTCAGCTTTAGCGCGGCTGACCTCGCCGTTGCCTGCCAGCCTCTTGTCAGTTCTTGCCCTCCTCTGAGCTTCACGACAATCATCCTGACAGCCGTGACCTGCCTGGGGATATTTTTTTTTTATTTCTTTTAAAAACTCAAGGACACAAAGATGTGTGTCTTGTGCGGGAAATTGCTGCAATGCATTTCTTTGTGTGAATAGAATTAATATTAGCCAAACGAGATAACTAGAAAACTTCCTCGTCTTCGGATTAATAAAATCACTTGGCGACAGCCAGAATAAAGCTTCTGGATGATGTCACCTTAGGAAAGGTTAGAAAAAACTCTTTGAAGAATTAAATTGTTTGACGACAGTAACAAGAATGTATGAATAAATAAATGAGTATATGAATAAATGAATAAACAAGTAAATGAAAAAATAAATACATAATTCAACAAAAACCCACTGTGTTGGATAAGAAGAAATGAAATAAATGAATTCCATATATTTCGATCACGGACTGTGATCCTCTTCAGTGGATCCACTGAAGAGGATCACAGTCCGTGATCGAAATATATGGATCCTCTTCAGTGGATCCACTGAAGAGGATCACAGTCCGTGATCGAAATATATGGAATTCATTTATTTCATTTCTTCTTATCCAACACAGTGGGTTTTTGTTGAATCTTTACGAATGTGTTACATTACTTTATAGTTATAAATACATAAATAAATAGATGAATAAATAAATGAATAAACAAATAAACGAATAAATGAAAAGATAGATAAGTAAATAGATAAACTAATAAATATTTATACAAACAAGAAATAAATAATTAAACAAATAAACTGCAAATAAATGAATAAATAAGCAATAGCTAAACAAATGAATGAATGAATAAATAAATATATGAATACCGTAAGTGAATGGATTAATAAACAAACAAATGAATAAATAAATGGACAAATAAATGAATAATGAAACAAACAATTAAGTAAATTGTTGGATAAATAAGCAAATAAATAAAAAATCAACTGCTCTACACTTGTTTTCTCATTCATCTATTACACTATACTTCACTCTTTATAGATAAGCTCCTTCTTCCCTTTACGTTTTAAGAACACAAGAACGGAGAATACTGCAAGAGACCATAAGGCCTATACTAGGCAGTTACCGGTCCCTTACCACCTGTCATTCTTATCCATAAAGTTATCTAATCTTTTCTTATAACAACTAATTTCAGCACTCACCACATTATTATTAATGTAAGCTTCCCCTCTTCTCTTCCTTTGATTTTGTTTACAGACTCGTTTCTGTTTATTTCTCTCACATTTCCCTTTTTTTTCCTGTTTTCCATCTTCCTTTTCTTGTCTCTCTTTCTTTTTACTCCTACTTTCTCATTCTCTTTGGTCCAATCTTTCTCGCTTCTTTCCGTATTCCGTTCTCATTTCATTATTTGTCCATGTAATCAATTGCTCTTCTCTCTTCAGGCTTTAGGAAGCCGCTTTTTTTCCCATCCGTTTGCATTCCTTCGTTTATTGTTGCTCTGTCCACCAGTTCCTCCTCTGGTGACCTCCCAGTGAGGAGGGTGTTTAGGACACCCAAAAAAAGAAAACCATCAAGAGGGCAGATGAACTCTGAGTCAATGGCCATGTAACCCTGTTATGGGTCACCAACCCACGTGCTTGCCGTGAGTGGTATCCCTGCAGAGCCTAGAGACGGGAGTTCTGGAGGCTGAATGATGTCCCCCTTGGGATTAACAACATGCCTCTTTGGTCAGGACGGGTGGATACTCTTGGCTCGGAGAGGAAAATTGACTGGGCTGATTGACTAGAATCTGTGGGTTAGGCACGCCCTGAGTCAAGCAACTACCACCTGGGCCGATACCGCACGGCTGCCATCCTGTAGTGTCAAGATGAAGGGTGCGTATATTCTCTTCTGACCCCTAGGACTATTGGGTTACTATCTACAGTATACCCAAATCCTGGTCTTCCATCGTTGTGCTCGGTGGTGGGTGTGAGTGTGGGAGAGCGTATCACAGGTGTATGTTCATGGCAAACATACTTGACACATACAGTGGGGATGAGCTTGCAACCTGTTCCCACCAAAATCACTAAACCAGCTGCGCAAGGTGCCGGGGTGTTGCAAATGAGGCACAGACACATCGAGTCAGGATCTGGGTGAACCTCCGGCCGGCTATCTGTGTGGGCGCCCGGAACATTCTTTTTCTTTCTCAGGATGACCGAATACCCTTTTCATCGGCGAAGCTCAGGAGGCTCAGATTGGATATAATGGCTCTCTCAGAGGTGAGAAGACCAGGCAGTGGCGAGATCAGTAGGGAGGTTTACACGTACTTCTGTTCCGGCCGAACCGATGGGGCCCACATCGCGGGAGTAGCTATAGGCATATCTAGCATATTTAGCCTTTGCAAAGGTTACTCTAGTTGACGAGCGTATGATGTTGGTGAGGCTGAAGCACATCTTTGTCTTCATCTCTCTTACTGGAGCAAGTGCTCCTATTGAGATAGATGACCTTGAAGAGAAGGAGATGTTCTACGCCAAGCTTATTGTTTTGCGAAACTTCAATATGATTACTGGCTCCGACAGAGCTGACTATGAAGTATGTATTGGCCCCCATGGTCCTGGAACCAGGAAGAGCAACAGTTTTCCCCTTCTTAACTTTGCAGTGTCAAGAAGGCTGAGGATTGGCTGTTCTTGGTTCCAGAGATTTGAGCCGCACCAATGGACATGGTATAGTAATGTCGGTGTGGCCAAGGAGATTGATCACATACTTGTTAGCACCCGTTGTAAGCTCCTACAGAACTGCAGGGTTTATCGAAGTGCTGAATTTTTTGAGAGCGATCATAGACTTGTGATCGCAACACTTAGACTATACGTGAAGTTCATGAGAATCCCGAGATGTAACCCTAACCTGGATTTCATCTGGAGAAGCTTAGGGATGATGCATGTGCCCAGGGATATGCGGTAGCAATCTCTAATCGGTTTGAAGCACTTGGGTCTCCTAAGGACCCTGAAGAACTGTGGGACACTTTTCAACGTGAAAATCTGAAAGATGCCGAAGAGTGCGTTGGAGAGCTTCCAAGGTCGAGGAGTGATGTCGCGTGGTGGGAGACGCCGGAAAGCATAGAGTTAGGCAGTGCTGTCAGAATGGCCAGAGACCTGGACCAATACAGGACTCAAAAACGTCGGACTAGAACTCCCATGAGAATGGATAAGGAGGGGTACATCAGGGAGATTGCTGAGGATGCCCAGGGACATTTTAATGCAAAGGATCTCAGGCCTGCGTTCCGAGCCCTGAAAAATTTCAGTCCAAATGTGTGACCCAGAGGAACACAATCCGAATACCTGATGGGGAGCTAGTGTCAGGTGTCAGCTGCTTGGACCCTAGATTATCGTATTCTTGTGGGGCGCTGACGTGAATTTCAAGAGAGGTTTCTTGCATCTTATTTCGATTTAAAGAAGACGTTTGACTCCGTGCATCGTGGACTACTCTGGGATTTTCTGCGAATCCGTAGGACTACTGGAAGGATTATTGATTTGAGCTCCTTTCCTGTTCATTCAGGAGTGAGGCAAGGGTGTGTCCTCGCCTCAACACTTTTCAACACCTGCATGGACCGGATATTAGACAGAGTTGTCAGTGGATGTCGTTGCGCAGCATCTATTGCCAACAGCAAGGTCACTGAGCTTGTACTCATACTTGCTGAAGATGCTCACCTTTTTTGCGGACTCGTTGGAGGTCTTGGTTGCAGCCCTCGAGTCACTGTACAAAGAGGCGAGTCCGCTTGGACTTGAGGTCTTCTGGTGGCTTTCTGGATGACACATTTCAATCTGTCCATGCATCTGGCGAGGACGTTGAGGTCTTGGAAAGCTTTACATACCTTGGTAATGTAGTGCGTAACAGTGGTAGGTCATGTCAGGAAGTACTTCGAAGTATTGGGATTGCCCATGGTGTTATGGACTCACTTAACCAGAGTGTATGGCCTTGTCGTTATTTATGCTGGAGGATTAATATTCAAATCTTCAAGTCACTTGTGCTCCCTGTCTTGCTGTACGACTGTGAGACATGAGTATTAAATGCTGTCTTGAAGACGCGTCTCAATGTCTGGTGCTAAGTGCCTTCGGAGGATGAGAATCATTGGGTATCGCTGGAATGACGTCACACCAAACCAGACTCTGTACTGTAAGATTCAGTCCAGGCCAATTACCAGCATAATTTATGAACATCAACTCCGACTATATGGGCATGTGGCACGTTTCACTGATGTTGATCCTACTCACAAGGTTGTCTCTACAAGAGATAATCCTTGATGGAGGAGACGGAAGGGGACCATCACGAAATTCATGGCTGGGTCAAGTCGATCGAACTAGGCGAGAGTTGTTTGGAGTAGGGAAGGTTTCTGCATGAGAACTTGCTCGGAGAGACCCACGTGGTGACTGACGCTGGTGTACGAACGAAGCAACAAGCTCCCAACTGATGTCCAACTGATGTTGTTTGGAGTAGGGAAGGCTTCTGCATGAGAACTTGCTCGGAGAGACCCACGTGGGGACTTGCGCCGGTGTACGAAGGAAGCAACAAGCTACCAACTGATGTCCAACTGATGTTGTTTGGAGTAGGGAAGGTTTCTGCATGAGAGCTTGCTCGGAGAGACCCACATGGGGACTGACGCTGGTGTACGAAGGAAGCAACAAGCTACCAACTGATGTCCAACTGATGTTGTTTGGAGTAGGGAAGGTTTCTTCATGAGAGCTTGCTCGGAGAGACCCACGTGGGGACTTGCACCGGCGTACGAACGAAGCAACAAGCTCCCAACTGATGTCCTTGATGTCCACCTTCAATGCCCTTCTTTTCCCTTGAGCCGCCCCTACAGAATCAGTATTACCGACTTAGTAGACTGACTCACTACTGTTGTCTTTCCTAAATTTCTATTAAATTTTGATATTGTAAATTAATTCAGTATTGGGATTTAGTTGATATTGGCAGTAATTTTTTTCTAATATGGAATTTTGCGCGAAGTTATTGTTCGCGCAAAATTCCATTTTACGCGACCGTGAAAGAGATTCCTTATTCGTGAGTGCGTCTTGCAGTCGACTTCAATGGAGAGAACAGTTGTTAAAAAATCTGAAATATTGCTTAATTATCTATTCATTTATTTATATATTTATTTATCTATTCATTTATTTACTTATCAATTAATATATTTATTCATTTACTTATTTATTAATTACTTAATTTATTCATTTATTTATAGATTTGTTTATTAGTTAATTGATTAATTCATCAAGTTATTAATTTATTTTTGTTCATTTATTTATTTATATATTATTTATTAATTTACTGATTGATTGATAGACTTATTTATTGTTTGATTGATTTAGCTATTTAATCATTGACTAACAAATCTATTTATCTATTTATTTATTATTCAATTATTTATTTACTCATATATTCATTTATCGATTTATTTTACTCATGACTGGACTGAACAATTTTTATTTTCAGATTTTGAAGAACAAGACCTGCTATCAGACAAAATATTTTTCTCTCTTTCTCTCTTTCTCTCTTTTCTCTTTTCTCTTTCCTCCATCACATCACCAAATCTCTCACACCCTCTTCCCATTTCCCTTCGATTTTCCACAACCTTCCCATTCTCTCCTCCTCCTCCTCTCATTCCTCCTCCTCCCCCCCCTCCAACGACGGGGGGGGGGGAGTGCACCCCTCCCCCAGAATAATGGCGTGGAGTCCGCCTCTTGTCACAATAACTCCAAGGGTGAGGGAGTTTCGCCAACACATTAGGGGGGGAGGGGAAAAGGGGGAGGGGGAGGGAAAGAGGGGGAGGGGGAGCCCGTGCAAATGGAGTTGTTCCAAAATCGAGGAAGATGTCTTTACAAGAGAAAGTCAACGGAAAGGAAAATGATACGTCGGGTTGAGACAAAAAATAAAGACAGACAGACATAGAGAGAGAGAGAAAGAGAGAAGGGAGGGAGGGAGAGAGAGTGGAGAGAGAGAGAGAGAGAGAGAGAGAGAGAGAGAGAGAGAGAGAGAGAGAGAGAGAGAGAGAGAGAGAGAGAGAGAGAGAGAGAGAGAGGAAAGAGAGGGAGGGATAAAAGAGAGAGAGAGAGGGGGGAGAGAGAGAGAGAGAGAGAGAGAGAGAGAGAGAGAGAGAGAGAGAGAGAGAGAGAGAGAGAGAGAGAGAGAGAGAGAGAGAGAGAGAGAGAGAGAGAGAGAGAGAGAGAGAGAGAGAGAGAGAGAAGGGGAGAGAGATTGAGAGAGGGAGAGGGGGAGGAAGCGAGAGAAAGAGAGAGAGAGAGGGGGGTGAGATAGAGAGAGAGATTGAGAGAGAGAGAGAGAAAGAGAGAGAGAGAGATTGACAGAGAGAGATATTGGTAGAAAGAGAGAGAGATTGATGGAGAGAGAGATATTGGCAGAGAGAGAGAGAGATTGACAGAGAGAGAGAGAGAGAGAGAGAGAGAGAGAGAGAGAGAGAGAGAGAGAGAGAGAGAGAGAGAGAGAGAGAGGGGGGGGAGGGGGAGAGATTAAGAGAGGGAGAGGGAGAGAGAGAGAGGGGGAAAGAGAGGGGGAGAGATTAAGAGAGAGAGAGAGAGAGAGAGAGAGAGAGAGAGAGAGAGAGAGAGAGAGAGAGAGAGAGAGAGAGAGAGAGAGAGAGAGGAGAGAGAGAGAAAGAGAGAGAGAGAGATTTACAGAGAGAGGAGAGAGAAGGAAAGAGAGAAAGAAAGAAAGAGAAGAGAGAGAGAGAGAGAGAGAGAGAGAGAGAGAGAGAGAGAGAGAGAGAGAGAGAGAGAGAGAGAGAGAGAGAGAGAGAGAGAGAGAGAGATTGACAGAGAGAGAGAGAGAGAGAGAGAGAGAGAGAGAGAGAGAGAGAGAGAGAGAGAGAGAGAGAGAGAGAGAGAGAGAGAGAGAGAGAGAGAGAGAGAGAGAGAGAGAGAGAGATTTACAGAGAGAGAGATATATTGGTAGAAAGAGAGAGAGAGAGATTGACAGAGAAAGAGATATTGGCAGAGAGAGAGAGAGAGAGAGAGAGAGAGAGAGAGAGGAAGAGAGAGAGCGAGAAAGAGAGAGAGAGAGTGGGGGAAGAGAAAGGGATTAAGAGAGAGAGAATAAGAGAGAGGGGGGGAAAACGAGAGGGGGGAGAGATTAAGAGAGAAAGAGAGATAATGAGAGAGAGAGAAAGAGAGAGAGAGAGAGAGAAGAGAGAGAGGAGAGAGAGAGAGAGATAGAGAGGAGAGAGAGAAAGAGAGAAAAGAAAGAGAGAGAGAGAGAGAGAGAGAGAGAGAGAAAGAAGAGAGAGAGAGAGAGAGAGAGAGAGAGAGAGAGAGAGAGAGAGAGAGAGAGAGAGAGAGAGAGAGAGGAGAGAGAGGAGAGAGAGAGAGATTGGGAGAAGAAGTAGGGTGAGACAGAAAGGTGAGGAGAGAGAGAGAGAGAGAGAGAGAGAGAGAGAGAGAGAGAGAGAGAGAGAGAGAGAGAGAGAGAGAGAGAGAGAGAGAGAGATTGACAGAGAGAGAGATATTGGTAGAAAGAGGAGAGAGAGATTGACAGAGAAAGAGATATTGGCA
>NC_134784.1:74474444-74479444 GCF_046742065.1 Oratosquilla oratoria
CCATAGCTAGGTCGGGTACTAAGAATAGATAGTTAAACAAAGAAACTGATGACCAAGTGAATCAGATAATTACAAAGGATTGCGAAGGAAGAGCATACCGACAGGAGACCTTTTGGTCCATAACAAGGGTAGATAAACGAAGAAATGAACAAACATGTGAACCAAACAATTAGGAGTCGTTACAGCGTTTGTTTAGATGAATCTTAAAACTTCGACTTGTACTACATTGCACTGCCCCAGCAGGAAATTAATTCTAACCGCTGAGTAAATGATTGGCGAATTTGTTTCTACCCACTTCCAAATTGAACCTAAGTCCTGACAGCTTGAGACCCTTGCTTCTCGTCTAATTCGTGTTCATTGTGAAAATTTCATCACTTTTGATGTTGTCGATTCCTTTTAAAATATTGAAGTCGTATGGTTTAGGCAATTTTTGTATTATTCATTTCTGATATTTGGAATCAATTTTGTGGCTCGCCGTTGTACTTTTTTCATTCTGTCAATGTCTCCAATGATATTCGGCCACCATACGGACATAGCATATTCCAAATATGGACTGAGTAATGATCTATATAGATGGTTGATGACAGGTGGGGTTTTGAAATCGAGAGATCGTGCAATCATTCATAGAATATCATTTGTTTTCTCTGAGGCAGAAATACACTGCTTAAGTTATTTGAGATCGTTACTGAAAATTACACCAATATCCTTTTCACTATCCACTTTTGTTAACGTTTTTCCAAATAGCTTGTAATCATACTTGGTGCTATCTTTATCTATGCATAAACAAAGAATACATTCTGATGAATTAAAGAAAAACAAAAATACTCATCCTTCCAATCCCGCGCAGTGGGAAGTGAGAAAACCCATGGTAAGACAAAGCCTTGTCATTTGCAGCAAGCCGCCGTTTTATATATATATATATATATATATATATATATATATATATTATATATGTATGCACATATATATATATATATATATATATATATGTATATATATATATACATATATTCAACAAAAACCACTGTGTTGGATAAGAAGAAATGAAATAAAATTAATTCCATATATTTCGATCACGGACTGTGATCCTCTTCAGTGGAATACAGAAAGGTAGAGCAAATGGCATGTCTTATATACAATAAGAATAAGGGACAAGGGTAGGACTCAGGTAGCATCTAGTACTTTGCGGGGCAGGTCACCCGCCTTCACCAACGATGGTAACAATTTGTTGACTGCCCAGGTGGTAATGTGATGGCCTTCCTTGTCTACATGTTGGAAGACAGCGGAATTATGTTGTGCGTATTTAATTGAATTTTTATGTTCTTTCATCCTAGTATATAAATCTCTACCTGTTTGTCCCCAATATACATTGTTACAATCAGAGCAAGGGAGTTTATACACACCTTGATGTATTTCTTCTCTAGGTCTTTGATGTACATTGACTATTTTCTTAAACAAATTATATACTAGGATGAAAGAACATAAAAATTCAATTAAATACGCACAACATAATTCCGCTGTCTTCCAACATGTAGACAAGGAAGGCCATCATATGGATTGGAATGAGGCAAAGATTATCTTTAATTCAAAATGCAGTTTTAAAAGAAAAATAATAGAATCATCCCTGATTAACGAATTTCCAAATTTTAATATGTCATATGGACAGTGGTCACCTGACTGCATTACCACCTGGGCAGTCAACAAATTGTTACCATCGTTGGTGAAGGCGGGTGACCTGCCCCGCAAAGTACTAGATGCTACCTGAGTCCTACCCTTGTCCCTTATTCTTATTGTATATAAGACATGCCATTTGCTCTACCTTTCTGTATTCCACTGAAGAGGATCACAGTCCGTGATCGAAATATATGGAATTAATTTTATTTCATTTCTTCTTATCCAACACAGTGGGTTTTTGTTGAATCTTTACGAATGTGTTACGACATTACTTTATAGTTATATACATATATATATATATATATATATATATATATATATATATATATATATATATATATATATATATACATATATATATATATATATATATATATATATTCTTTTTTAGGCCGACTTTGGGTCGCCTGCTCAGGGCTGTAGGGAACTAACGCAGCAAGCCAGCAGCAAGCCCCGGGACTCGAATTCATGACCACCTGCTCATGAGTTCAAGACGGTATCAAATATACTGATGAACTAGATGTCATATGAGGGTCGAGGAAGGTGGTATAAGATCATATGTCATAAGCTAATATAAAACATATGTTCAAAGGCAATATGTCTGTTTTTTTATTTTGTGAATCTCGGGGTGTGCTTCCGGACTCTATGATATGAATACGGTTTCAGTCTGCTCCGTGACTTAGCTAGAGAACTCGTTTGCTGCCGAGACACCAGCTAGTGAATACCTTTTGTTAAGGTTGTTACTTCCTGTGAAGTTTATATCTTCGAATAGTGACAAGTGATTGTGTTGTGTTTTTGTAATTGTATACCTATAGCGTTATACAGTTACAGGTATAAGATGAAGTACAGTGTTCTAGTAGTTTAGAACCAAAACAGTAGTCTATTACTGTACTCCAAAGGTAAAAGTAATAGTATAAGGTAAGCAGAGTAAGCTAGGTGTATTTAGTTTATGTAGTGACCGTTTTTGTTTCTTTTGTTGATTTATATTTTCTCTTTTCCGTTTGTATTGCCGAAGGAGGAGCGAGATGTCATGTGAAGGTTGGAGAATCGTCACAGGAAGAGTGAGAAAGAAATTCGTCTTCTCAAGAGTGCGCTCTGTGAGAAGAGTGAATTCTCCCCACAATCCAAGGAGCGAGTGGCGCTCCTTGGGGTCCCGTTTGTCGAGCCCGCGTTCGGTAAGCGGGTGCCCTGCGGAGCAACCGCTAGCTCTAGCCAATCGTTTTACTCTGCTCGAAGATGATGTGGCTGAAAATAAGGAGTTCTTGGTGGTGGGGGACTCAATGGTGCGAGGCTATGTTGAAATCCTGCAGCGGAAGACTAAACGACGTTGCAAGCTTGGATATCAACCGGGCCGTGGGATCGCCGATTGTACCCAGACCATTAGGGAGCAAAGGCGGACGAACACGATTACGATTGTTTATAGGGAAGTAACGATGTGGGTAGGGTGAGATCTAAGGAACTTGTTCGGGATTACAAGGTCCTCCTTCAGGAGATGAAGGAAAGTGGGAGCCATCACGTAGTCTGTGGGATCCTCCCAAGAATCTTCGCTGGCTTGTGCTGGAACAGTAGAGCCATAGGGATAATTGAGAACATATCAAATTGTGCACACAATTTGGATACCACTTTCTTGATCCTTGGTATCTCTTTTCCAGGCGTCATGACCTTTATGCTTCTGATGGGATCCACCTTACTCGCAGAGGCAAAGATGTTTTTGCAAACCTCATTGTGGGAGTTTGTAATGAACTAGTTCCTTTTTTGGGGTAGGAAATCAAAGGGAAGGGGAAATAGAGTGTACTGGGGAAAATAGAGTAGGGCATAGCAATAATGTAGAACAATATGTCAGTGTAGAACAAAATATCATTTTAGGATATTATGTCGCTAGGGGACAAAATGTTACATTAGAATGTAATGTCAAATGGACAAAATATCACAATGGGATATAATGATAGTGGAAAACAAAATATCACGATGTAAGGATAGTGGAAGACAAAATATCACAGTAAGTTGTATAGAAAAATTCAAAGTTAATAAAACACCAGGGCCTGACGGTTGGCATCCAAGAATTTTAAAGGAAATGAAAAATGAGACTGTTGTTCCATAAGAAATTATTTTCAAGAAATAAGCCATATCCGGAGATGTCCCAAGAGAATGGAAGCTAGCTAACGTTACTCTCATATTCAGAAAAGGTGAAAAAAGAAACCAAAGTAACTACAGGCCTATAAGCTTGACTTCAATCGTAGGAAAAATGATGGAAACTATCATCAGAGATGCTATCAACCATCATTTAGAAAGTAACTGTTTGATAAATGATAGCCAGCATGGATTCAGACGGAAACGTTCATGCGTAAGTAATTTACTCGATTTCTACAACACAATCATCTCGAATTATGACAAAAGAAACAATATATATTTAATATATCTAGACTTTGCAAAAGCTTTTGATACCGTCCCCCACGAAAGACTACTTACTAAATTGGCCTCACACGGAATAAGTGGCATCCTATTAAGTTGGAGTAGTAATTGGTTGAATGATCGAAATGGTAAAACTTTTAGATGGAAAAACGTTACAAGTGGATTTCTTCAAGGTTCCGTTCTTGGGCCACTTCTATTCACAGTATATATAAATGATATAGACCACGGAGTAAAATCTATTGTCTCCAAATTTGCTGATGATACAAAACTGTACGGAATGGCAAATAATCACTTAAACCAATTAGATATTCAAGAAGATTTATGTAAACTACAGCAATGGTCTGAAAAGTGGCTAATGAAATTTAACACAAGTAAATGCAAGGTAATGCACATAGGTAAAAATAACAGTAAGTACGATTACAAGTTATTTGGAAATTCGTTAATAAAAGTGGATAGTAAAAAGGATCTCGGCGTAATTATCAGTAACGATCTCAAATCATCTAAGTAGTCTAGTTCAGCCTCTGAGAAAGCATATAAGATTCTAGGACTGATTGCGCGATCTTTTGACTTCAAAAGTCCATCACTCATTAACAAGCTATATAAATCGTTAGTTCGTCCACATTTGGAATATGCTGTTTCCGTATGGTCACCGAATCTCATTAAAGAAATTGACAGATTAGAAAAAGTACAACGGCGAGCCACAAAACTGATTCCAAATATAAAAAATAAATCATACGAAAATCGACTAAAACATATGAATTTGTTTTCCCTAAATAAAGCGTAGACTCAGAGGTGACTTGATACAGGTCTATAAGATTTTAAATGGAATTGACAACATCAAAAGAGACAATTTTTGTATTGAATGCGAATCCGATAATGGTCTGAAACTGTCAGAAAATAGATTTAATTTAGAA
>NC_134784.1:74486944-74501944 GCF_046742065.1 Oratosquilla oratoria
GTTGAGACTTAAACACGACTCCCGACCGTGGCTATGTATAGCCAAACTCGTTTAAAAACGACTTTAACTGCCTTGCAGCCCCTGAACGATTAACTTTCATATCTTAGTTCTTCAGAAAATACGATAACGAGATCGGTATTGGGATCTGAAGGAGATTTTTTTTTCGATTTTTTTTTTCCTAAAGGCGATTTTCTCGAAGGTAAGATTTTTTTTTCGAAAAAAATTCCTGAGGGCAAGTGGTCATTCACCGAAATTCATAACTTGTATCATAACATTTCCTCTGGTCTCTGAAATTCATCATTGCAATAACAAGCTCAATATTGGGTTTTGAATTTTTTTTCGAAAACTTGAATGTTTATTTTTTTTTTAAGAAAAAATTCTCGAAGGTAAGAAAAAAAAAAAAAAAAAAACTCCCGGAGGGCGAGTGGTCAGTCATTGAAATTAATTATTTGCATCCCCAAAAGTCTTCTGGTTTCTAGGATTTAAAATTTGTTTTCTAATAAATCTTCTAGTGTCTCTAGTTTGTTGGAATGATTTAGATTTTTTTTTTAGTTAGGAAGTGACAATATCTTTACAAGAGACTGAAATGGTGTTTCTATCTTTCGTAACGGTATTGAAATGGGAATGTATAATATTTGGAATCTATAAATTGGAATCTATAATATTTGCTAACCTCCAATCTTTGGAACGAAAAATTAAAAAATTTACAAAGTTGCTGATACCAGAAGCATAGTTTAGTGTCTTTCCTATAGTAGATTTTGTTTCTAATATTGAAAATATCAGAGGTTTAGGAATTCTCAATACAGAGATCTATCTGTAATAAGTCAGACACATCACACACACACACACACACACACACACACACACACACACACACACACACACACACACACACACACACACACACACACACACACACACACGCACACACACACACACGCACACACACACACACGCACACACGTTAATTATTCCATTATCTATTTATTTATCTATTCCTTTATTTACCTATTTTTATGTATCTATATGTTTTTGCTTAGCTATGTATCTATTTGTTTTTTATTCATGAATTTATTTAGTCATTTATTTATTCTATTTCTTATTCTCTCACTTGTTTACAAAATCTTTATTCATTTACCTATTTATCTTTTTATATATCCATTTATACATTTTGACCCACAGGATCAAGACCCATAACTATTTTTTGTTTACTATTTTTGTGTTATTATTTTTCACAATTGTAACTCATATTCTTCATTCCCCCTGTCCCCTAGATTGCCTTTAGCTTTAGATTGTTGTCTATCTATTACTGGATCTGTGTGCCTAGAATCAATTTGATTTTTCCGTAAAGAAACGTGTTTGAAGCTTGTTTGATTAGTATTTTTTTTCTCTAACCTCTTGTAACCATTCTGCTGAAGAGGACTACAGATAGTAGTCGAAATATACAGTTTTCCTGTACTTCCGATATTATTTCTCCGATAGTGGGTTTATAGTGAACATTTACAAATGTGTTATAACATACCAGTTTCCAATATACATATACATATACATATACATATACATATACATATACATATACATATACATATACATATACATATACATATACATATACATATACATATACAAATGCATATACATATAAATATACATATACATATACATATACATATACATATACATATACATATACATATACATATATATATACATATACATATAAATACATATACATATACATATACATATACATATACATATACATATACATATACATATATATACATATACATATATATATACATATACATACACATATACATATACATATACATATACATATACGAAAAGAGCTGGAGTCCGGGAACCATAATGGTGGAAACGTAGAAAACAGCAGACTCAGAAATAGGTAATTTATTCCCGACGTTCCGAGTCCTGTCCGGGACCCGTCCTCAGGGGATACAATGGAAAACAGAAATCACATGGTCTAAATATACGAGTCGCCGTGCCCACAGGAGAAAATTGTTTAATCAGTGAAGATTCTATGATTTTCCTTTTGAAACTACACTTTACTCAAAGTGTAGTTTCAAAGGGAAAATCATAGAATCTTCCCTGATTAAACAATTTCCTAATTTTAATATCTCAAATGGACAATGGTCACCAGACTGTATTACTACCTGGGCAGTCAATGAATTATTACCATCTTTGGTGAAGGCGGGTGATTTGTCACGCAAAGCATTAGACGCCACTTGAGCCCTGCCCACGCTCCTTCTCTTTCTTTGTATATTAGACATATATTTTTCTCCACTATTCTGAATTCCACTGAAGAGGATCACAGTCCGTGATCGAAATATATGGATATCGTCTATTTAATTTATTCTTATCTAACAGAGTGGGTTCTTGTTGATATATATATATATGTATATATATATATATATATATATATATATCTATATATATATATATATATATATCACTTAGTAAAATATTGTAGCACATATGTAATTAGTAATCACGAAGAACCCACAGTCGGAATAAAAAGGAAACTTTAGAAGAATGTGTAACTTCTATATTTCGGCTAATAGCTATAGCCCTCTTCAGGAAAGTACAGATTACAAGAATTTGCAGAGACATAAGTACAATGAGATGTGAGTAGAAGGGGAACACGCAGAGTTAAAACAGGACGACAAGTCACGCAGGGCGGAGTCAGAGGTGAGGGGATGTGTGGGTGGAGGTGTGAGGTCATGAGAAAGGGCGGGAAGAAGGGTCAGGAGGGTGATAATTCTTAACCAAGCGGCTCACAGCTAGCCGTGAGATGATGTCCGGGGACCATTGACCTTTGGAGATATTCAAGTTCGGACATTCTTCGATTAAGGCTGATTCAACAATTTTTCTTCTAAAACATCAGTTGGACTTGAACAAAATTTTGGCCTTGTCCCAGTCAAGACTGTGATTTTTTTTGTACTTATGTCTCTGCAAATTCTTGTAATCTGTACTTTCCTGAAGAGGGCTATAGCTATTAGCCGAAATATAGAAGTTGCACATTTTTCTAAAGTTTCCTTTTTTCCGACTGTGGGTTCTTCGTGATTATATATATATATATATATATATATATATATATATATATATATATATATATATACATATGTAAATATATATATATGTATATATATAAATATGTATATATGTATATATATAAATATAAATATAAATATATATATATATATATATATATATATATATATATATATATGAAAGAGATTTGCTAGTGACAGTGGCATGAAGGCTGTGTGAAGGTAATCTCACGGGTGGCCGAAGCAGTGGGCTCAAATCCTACATGCGACTGTCATGAAAATGATCATATATATATATATATATATATATATATATATATATATATATATATATATATATATATATATATATGTATATACATATATATATGTCTTTGGCTAGTTATGAACCAATATGTCTCCTGCTGGTATGTTTTATCAGTACAACTTCATTACAATTTAATAATTCTATATCCCCATGGACGGTCAACTGACTCAGCAGTGATCGTGAAATTAGCAATGTTGAAGACATGGAGTTCTAACCCGTTTTATGTTAACTGTGTCTTGTATTAGGGTTTGAATTAAAAAAGAATATTCGTTTTTTCTAATGGAAGGGTAGTACTTTGAAAATATTTATTACTTAAGACATGTTTACTTACTTCTGTTAAGTTATGGGTCAACTATTGTAAAGGTGCATTAACGTATATTGCACTAATTCATGTTTACGAGTTGTTTGCTATTGTGGTGATGATAAAGTGGCTGTATTTATATGGTACTATACAATAACGCCTCAAATGTAATTGATGTGATTAATCACGTGGTCTAATTGTCTTCCTGGAGGGTGGGGGTGAGGTGGGAGGTGGGAGATGGTGGGCTTTTGTCTAATTTATCCTAAAAAAGAAGATAAAAAACTTAATTAACTGTATTAACCATACATCTGAGAAATTGGGTCTTTGTTTGGATAAGCTTTTGAAGTACGCTGAACTACCAATATTACTTTTGTTATTGTTGCGGCATACAAACATACACACACACAAATATACATACAAAACCACATGCAAGCACATATGCACACAGACACATATGGAAACACACACGTAAAGACACTTCCACACAAACATACATGCAGAATCACACACACTCACGTAAACACGCACATACGTAAACACACACACGCAAACACACGTTGGTTCAACTGGATTTCCAACACTGGCATTACTTTCTGGACACACATTGTGCAGCATTTGTCCTCACCTCTCGAGTTCTCTCAGGACTCAATAGTCGATTTGGAACTAATATTTATGGAACATACGATATCAATAAAAAACAAAAAACATTCAAACAGGTCTTATAAAACTTTTATCTAAAATTCTATAGTTGTGTACTTTGGACCATTTTGTTCTTGATGGTACCTGTAATGGGGTCAGGTTTTATTTGTATTTTTGTTTGTATTTGTTTGTATTACATTTGTTTGTTTACTTGTCGATTTGTACTTTTTTTCAACATCGTGTTTCTTATTACATTACACGTCACAGGACGTCACAGTACGTTACACTACGAGAAGATAGACATCAAGTATATGACGTCGCGTACATCGTAGCAGCAGCACCAAACTGCTGTTTAGCGTCAGGTCTAACCAGAACTCGACCAGAGGCCATTTAATTGTAATTAGGCCACCTGACCTTGACCCTTAGGACACCTGGTCCGCTCCAGATACAACCGTTGAGAAGCGTACGTTCAGAAAGAATTATCTTTATATTTTATTTTTTCACTATTGTAGGTTGTGGTACTCTATATTTGGAATTGGTGGTGAAAGAAACTCGGGTGGAGTTGTTGGCTTTACTTCTCCAAGTAAGGAACTAACTACTACATGCACGGCAAGCCCCCAGGAAGGCTTGGAGGGTTGCCAGAAAGAAATCATAGGCATATATTTATAAGGGTTGCCATATAAGGAATATTTGGAAAGTTGGATCGTCTAGGTTGAGGCGTCGGCCAATAATGTGCAGGTGTTGACCCGAGACACAGCTGGGGCTATTGTTCAAGGTAGAGGCTTGACCTGAGACGCCAAGAATCTATTTTTCGTCAAAAGGGTGTTGTCAAGAAAGGTCGGTGAGCTTGGTCACCAAACAGTGGGATTCCCTAGGGAGATGCTAGCCTTGTCGTTAAAACCATATCTTGTAGCATATTGTGCCTGCGCGCGTGTGCACGCTAGTCATCGAAAGTAGATACAGCTACAAAGATACGAGACGATAAGACTATGTATTACTAACATATGCCATGTCTTTCTATGTATCATAATTGTACATTTTTTTTTATTTATCATTGAGTGTATCACTCAACCATGTAAATACCTCTTTCTGTCACATTATATATATTTCTGTGCGACCAAAAAGTGATGCAGCTACAAAGATACGAGATGATAAGACTATGTATTATTGAAATATGCCATGTCTTTCTATGTATCATAATTGTACATATTTTTATTTATTATTGAGTGTATCACTCAACCATGTAAATACCTCTTTCTGTCACATTATATATATTTCTGTGCGACCAAAAATTGATGTAGTGGCAATCGTCACAGCCTTCGCGGTCAGTTGCCTTGCTTCTTGCTGCATATCTCGACTAGCTCTGAGCAAGACGAGTACATACATACATGCATACATATACCAAGGCTTTTTCCCCCTTACAAGGGGGGTAGCCAAAAAGAAAAAGGCATAAAATCATTCCCACCCATTCCATCCCTGAATACACTCCACACCCCTCCAAGACGAGTGGCTAGAGTAAATCCATAGGACGAAACAGCCTTTCACTTTTACTCACATCGCCTCCTAAATTGTGGATTCAACCTTCTCACTTGTTACTCAATTTTTTCAATTTCATTTTTCCGGTCCTTCCACCATTTAGTGGAGTGATGGGAGAAGCATTAAGAATTCTAATTGAGGAAGATCGCGCAAAATGCCTTTAGTACAGAAAAAAAAAAACCTCAGGTGTAGTACATCTTGGGGCTGTTGAACGTATGTCAAGAACAGAAATTGATAAATGGTATAGTTTGTAGCACTTTGCATACATGTAGGAGATACAAGTAAATGCGTAGTTGGAAGTGTGTTAGTATATACGTGCATGCGTTAGCGGGCGTGAATCTTCTAGAACGATCAAATTGCCATTCTGTTTACATAATTAATTATCATTTTATTTTTGTATGCGAAAGTTGAATGAATGAACGTATGTCAAGAATAGAAATTGACAAATTGGAACACACTATGAATATCTATGTATATATATATATATATATATATATATATATATATATAAATATATATATATATGTGAGTGTAGGCGTGTATATGCATGCGTATGCAAACTAATTTACTTAGGTACGAGACACTAACATAAGAAAATCCAAAAAGCCCAACCGTTTCCCTCTGTGGAAATGGTAAGGGAAATGAGACCAACTCGGTCATCTTGCCCATTTTCACGAACTCGTTTTTTGTGGGAAATGAAGAATGTTATGTGAGAAAATGGAAGGAGAGTTGTGTGTAAATGTGGGTCTTGCGAATGAGCACGTTTTACGAGGTCTTGATCAGGTTGACCAACAAAGCGGTGAAGAAAGGGACTTAGTAGCATAGAAAGACAGAAATACAGAAGATTTTTAGTGAAGTAAACTGAATTGATGTTTAGTATGAGAGAAAGTATAAAATGAAAATAAGTTAAAAAAAACATAGGTATGTGTTTGTGCTTATAGGTGTGATATTGTTCGTGAAGTCTGTTTGTACTTCCAAAGGGGACTGAGAAAGTATAAAATGAAATTAAATTTAGAAAAAAAATGGCATTTGTTTGTGATTATAGGTGTGATATTGTTCGAGTATTTTGTTTGTACTTCCAACGAAAAACGAGTTGCTTTTAATTCTCGCGTGTAAAACATTGAACCTAAAACAAGTACATATTTGCAATTATAACTGCAGATTAATTAAAACGTGCATACATACATATATATATATATATATATATATATATATATATATATATATATATATATATATAATCTAGTCATGATATTTGCAATCAAAATCGATCGGGAAGAGTGAGGCGATTGTGTGACCATTACTAAATCCTTCCTTCTCTCACATTGCTTATCTTATCTGTTTCTATTTCCTCTGAGGATGCCTGTCTTCTCACCATACACCAGGTAGGGCGATGCCCTGTCAGCGATGATGCCTCACGAAGTCCCTCCACAAGTCCCTATCAGCATACAGCTGCACACTCTCCACCTCTTCCATAGTTTTTCCTCTTGAGTCTATGGTTTGTCTGATACCGTCTCTCCATCTCTTCCTGGGTCTTCCTGTTGGACGCTTTCCTTGTGGCTGCCACTGGTAGTATTTTAATGGGTACTGATGCGCATTCATCCTCATGACGTGGCCAAACCATCTTAATTGAGGATGCCTGTATACACCAAAACTTTTGAATCATTCATCTTTTATTCCCAGTTGTCAATATCTACATAAATATGCTTCATTCATATATTCCTTGGCATTTTTTTCAGTCGTGGAAATAAATTATCTTTTAGTTAAACATTAAGTATATATCAGAACTTCACTCCTTTGTACGTTTTCTGTCTTCCACCAGAAAATTCCATTCACTTCGGAGAACACTGTTCTTTAAGAGATAACTATATAAATGAAACACAGAGAAAAAGTACTTGCATACGTACACTAATGAGATTATGTAAAGAGGAGGTAAAACAAGAAAAAAAAAAGCATATGGAAGAACGATTAAAAGGTTCAAAGACCTCAACCGAAAGAAAGAAAACGGGGCTAGGAGCGGAGGGGAAGGGCGGAGAGGAGGAAAATATGATTGGGGGAAGGAAAGAGATAATGAGAGTCGTGGATAAAAATCCCAGGTAGGGGAAGGGGAGGAGGCGTTAAGGGGGGAAGGGAACCAGATTTGTAAATTTGCAGATGGTGCCCGGATGGCAGAGATCCGGAAGTGAAACAGATAAGGAAAACGAGATGAGACCAAAAATAAATGTCAACAGAAGTCAAAAATGGCGGAGAGAAAAGGGTGAATAAATATATATATATATATATATATATATATATATATATATATATATATATATATATATATAGAGAGAGAGAGAGAGAGAGAGGGAGGGTGGAGAGAAAGAAAGATTTGGGGTAAAAACGCAAGAAAAACAAAACAAAACAAAACAGAAAATAGATATTATGAATTAAAGTGAAATAAATAGTGAATAAATAAACATGTATATATATATATATATATATTTATATACAGTATATATACAATATACATATACATATACATATACATATATACATATATGTACACACACACACACACACACACACACACACACACACACACACACACACACACACACACACACACACACACACACACACACACACACACACATAAATGTATATATATATACATACATACATGTGTATATATATAATACATATATACATATATTATATGTTATATGTTATATATATATATATATATATTATATGTATATATATATATATATATATATATATATATTGCCACAAAAAACTAGTTGAATAATCAATAAAATCAAAAGACAATTTACAAAACGAAAAAGGACGAAAATGAGGTCCTATAGATTTAACAAAAACAAAAGACGAAGCAAAAACATAGTTTGGAGATATTTACTGCGCTAGCATCAAATCATTCTAGATGACAAATGTCCTCACTCACGTGTCGACTGCATCATCTATTTGTCTCTAGTGACCCCTCATTCCTCTTCTCTAGAGCCGCATCACTTATTCTCACATTTCTAGACTATAAAACTATTTCTCATGTTGCCGGAACTACTAACGCCATTTGTCTCATTCGTCTGGCTCCCCCAAATTCGGAGGTCGTTTCCCAGATAGATTATTTCATATTTTGTTGACACTAACCAAAGCTTCTGTTATTAGGGACACCGATGAACGGAGTGTGGAAGGATATGGGGGTCAAGAATTGGGCTCCATAGTCACCTCTGCTGGTATCAGCGCTTAAAACCTCAGCATCAGCGCCCAGCTTCACTCACACCCATCTCACCTCACCGGAACACTCTTGTCGTCAATCATCAACGGACCACCATAAGTAAAAGAGAGATTTAAAGAGGGCAGGGGGAAAAGAATGAAAATAAAATTTAGTAATGATTAGTATGCTTCGTGACCCTGATCCGTTGGGAGTGAATAAAGTTTCTAAAATACTGAAAATGATTCTCACATGATCAAAATCCTTTGATGGATGCCATAATGAAATATTTGCAGGATGTTATCAGATGCAAGGGGTTGGGGGTGGTTGTAAGCCTCCATTTACTGAAATAATCTTAGGTTGAAAAAATATATATAAACAAATAAACAAACAAACAAACAAGTAAGCAAGCAAGCAAGTAAACAAACAAAAACAAAGAACATAAACAGAAAAAACAAAACAAAGAAAATAAAAGACAACAGGCAAACTAACAAATGAATGTGTAATAAATAAATAAAATAAATAAATGAATTAATGAATTGATAGACAAAAAGATAAAATGATAACCAAATAATAGATAGGTAAATAAATAAATAAGAATTAGTAGATAAACAAATGAATAAAGAAAAAGATAAGTAAATAGATAAATAAATAAACAAATAAATAAGAAAAATTAATACACAAAAATATGTACATATATAACAAATAGGTGAATAAATAAATAAATACATAGGTAGAAAATAAACAAACAAAAACAAACAGATAAAAATATCTGAATGAACAAATGAAGATAAACGTTTTGAGATAGATAGATAGATAGATAGATAGATAGATAGATAGATAGATAGATAGATAGATAGAGAGAGAGAGAGAGAGAGAGAGAGAGAGAGAGAGAGAGAGAGAGAGAGAGAGAGAGAGAGAGAGAGAGAAAGAGAGAGAGAGAGAGAGAGAGAGAGAGAGAGAGAGAGAGAGAGAGAGAGAGAGAGAGAGAGAGAGAGAGAGAGAGAGAGAGAGAGAGAGAGAGAGAGAGAGAGAGAGAGAGCGTTCGGTATTATGTACTGTTACTAATACTAATACTCCTACTAAAACTAATATTAGTAGTATTACTATTAGCAATATTAATATTAATACTAATATTGGGAAGTGCCCAGCCTCATTTGTGAATTTATTATGATGTCCAGGGCTTATTGTACATTGATAGCCGGTTATATATTTTGTTGTATAATCACTATGCGATTTTGCATATTATCATTTAAGCGAATAATGATTGTATATTTGCGAAGAGTAAATTACGCGTCCCATGGTAATCTATATATTCAACAAGCCTAATTTTAGTAACTTTATGTGGTGACTATGCATCAGTTTAATGAGCCCATTTATGTACAATAAAAGCCATAAATATTTTAAAATTACTGGAGTTGTGAAGAGTGAATGAATGATTGTTTAACGAGAGCTTTATGTTTGCAGATTTGGAAGCTAATTTTCAATATTTTCTTTAACTTCTTTGTTAGTTTTTCTTTTTAAGCAACGCTGATTTTTATTCGTGAAATATGAAAATATTTATTGACCTAACTTTATTAATTTTTACATATAAAGAAGTGCCTCCATGTAAAATAATAACCATAAACCATATGAAGTGAAATAAAATGAAAGAAAATGAATAAGATAGATAAAATAAGATAAAAAAATAGATCAAAATAAATAAATGAAAAGTGAATGACAAATAAATGAATAAATGAATAAAAATGGATAAAGAAATACACAAGTAGATAAAGAAATAAACAAACAAGTAAATGAATAAATAGAAGAATAAATAAATAAATAGAATAAACGGATATATAAAGAAAATAGACAAAATAATAAATAGTTTTAATTTATTATTAATATGATTTTTTTTTTTTTTTTTTTTTTTTTTTTTTTTTTTTTTTTTTTTTTTTTTTTTTTTTTTTTTTTTTTTTTTTTTTTTTTTTTTTTTTTTGGATCAAAAGGTCTCCTGTCGGCATGCTTTGCCTTTGTAATCCTTTGTAAATGATAAAATATAATACAATATGATACATGAAATGGAATGAATATGTTGCAAATAAAGTATACATTAATGCTCAGATTCTACTGTTTGCTATAAAATGAATTAAATCGCCTTGTGGTAGCCAGAAAAAAATATGTGGTTTGACTGGGCTGATAACATTAACAAGTACTGCCAAAAGAACTTTTTATATATTTCCTGTTTGTAATAAGAGGGAGGGTGGAGGGGTGTGGAGTGCATTCAGGGATGGAATGGGTGGGAATGATTTTATGCCTTTTCCTTTTTGGCTACCTCCAATGTAAGGGGGAAAAAGCCTTGGTATATGTACGTATGTATGTAATAACGACACAAGTTAGCCTTTATATATAATTTTTTTTATCTAAATTATCAGAAAAGGGGAGAAAAACACTCGTGAGCGGAAAAGAGGACTAATCAGTCCTATTCTAAGAATCAGCCTTTGCAGTCTTAATTAAAAAAAAGTATGTAATTCCAGTTGATTTGATCTTATTTTATTTATTTTTCATTTTGGCGTTGAATCAGGTAATCTATGTTGATTTTACCACCGCACCGTGTAGTTCCTTTGTGTGTGTGTGTGTGTGTGTGTGTGTGTGTGTGTGTGTGTGTGTGTACGCTCTCGTGCACACACCCAAAAACTATTTCAGAGAAAGTAATCTTTCTTTCAGAATACAATTTTTAATTCTTAATGGAGAGGGCAATACCACCAAAACTAATTGTTTTTTCACAGCTACAGCAATAACCTTAATAATAAAGACTCAATTCACATAAACACATATTCTTTATCTATTATCTATACACATATAGTGAATATTTACAAGCCTAAGCGGCATAGACATCCCCGATTTCACAACGAGGAATCCGGGCTTTATTCCACGTCATAAGAACTGACAAGAGATAAGATATACAATCACATCGCGCGTACGTGATAACGACACAAAACATTCTCCCACCTCCCCCCACCTTCCGTCAGTCCGCGGATCCAGGCCCAATCGGCGCTGTCAGTCAGCCTGACATAGGAAGATTCTCTTCTCCTCGTCGACATAGGATTGAATCTCTACGCACGTTCCAAAAAGGCCGAGAGAGTGCGATCACATTTCTTTCCTGAACCTAACCTAGCCTAGCATAACCTAAGTTAAGCTAAGCTAGCCTAGCCTAACCTAACCTAACCTATCCTAACCTAACCTATCCTAACCTAACCTAACCTAACCTAACCTAACCTAAGTTAAGCTAAGCTAGCCTAGCTTAACCTAACCTAACCTAACCTAGCCTAACCTAACCTAACCGAACCTAGCCTAACCTAAGTTAAGCTAAGCTAGCCTAGCCTAACCTAAACTAAGCTAGCCTAACCTTACCTAACCTAACCTAATCTAACCTAAGTTAACCTAACCTAACCTAACTTAACCTAACCTAACCTAACCTAACCTAACCTAACCTAACCTAACCTAGCCTAACCTAAGTTAAGCTAAGCTAGCCTAGCCTAACCTAACCTAACCTAACCTAACCTAACCTAACCTAACCTAACCTAACCTAACCTAACCTAACCTAACCTTACCTAAGCTAACCTAACCTAACCTAACCTAACCTAATCTTATCTAAGCTAACCTAACCTAACCTAACCTAACCTAACCTAACCTAACCTAACCTAACCTAACCTAACCTAAGCTAAGCTAAGCTAAGCTGAGCAAAGCTTAGCTAACCTAACATTCCTCTCAAAGAAACCAAGACAAAGCAATACACATTTCTTTCCCAAAACAGTTGAAGTACTCACCCCAGAGACGCTCGGCTTTGACCAAAGGTAACACTTTTGTCCCGTGTGCTAGGTTGGATTCTGGTTAGAAAGAATTTGTTAATTGAAAAGAATTCCAAATCCTTTGTAAGGTTGAAAAAAACCTTCCAGGAATCTTTTTGTATTTCATGTTTCTTGAATCAACGCAACTGAATGCAATGGCAATGAATTTGATGGGAGACCCTTCGATTCATAATGAATATTTAGATTTGAATATAAATTAACCATTAAAAGTATTTATGTATAGATATAATAAATAAATTAGATAAACAGATAAACCAATAAATGGATTCATAAGCAAATAAAATTGGTAGAATAAATAAGTCAATAAATGGATTTACACATAAATATGATGAAAACATAAAAGGATAGATAGATAAATAGAGGAATGAATTGATAGATAATTAAGTAGGTAGATAAATAAATGAATAATCAAACAAATAAATAAAGACATAAATAGATAAATAAACGAATAGGTAAGTAATAGATAATCAACAAATATACAAAATAGAAATAGGTAAATGAACGAATAAACATATATATAAATAAATAGATAAATAAATGAATAAATAGATAAATAAAAATTAGATGATAAACAAATGACAGATGAATAAAACAATAAATAGATAACTAAATACATCGATTAATACATAGGTAAATAGACAAAGGAATGAATAGAGAAATAGATAAGTGTATAAGTAATAAATAACAAAGCAGATAAAGGAACATAAATAAATAGATAAACATAAAAAAGGGGACACCCATAGTCTCAAGATGAACTGTGGATCTCATCTTCTCCTTTTAATCAGATGGATCTTGTCCAACCAGAGTTATCTTTGTCCTGATGAAGATCCCATCTTCTATAGACCCTCCTTCCCCCCCGTTTTCTATACAACTTGTTGGTCTTCCACCTTGACCATATCACAAAGTTTTACTTGGAAGTAATCAAGGGGAGGTTGTATTAGAAAATATATATTTGTGGATCTATTCAGAGGTTGGCAGGTCACGTGATTTGTTATTTGTTTGTATTGCGTTACAGATACCAGCGATTCTATCCGTGGAGGTCGCAGAGTTTGTGAAGGGGGAATCTAAGGAAGGGAATAAAGAGAAAGGAGAAATCACATAAACTCTTGATTCAAAGAATATGGAATACCACAAAGGAAATGAATGAAATATGGACCGAGCATTTTCGTCTATTCAGACATCTTTAAGGTACACCAACAGAAGAAACAAAAGTATACAAGCATACACACACACACACACACACACACACACACACACACACACACACACACACACACACACACACACACACACACACACACACACACACACATATATATATATATATACATATATATATATATATACACACACACACACATATATATATATATATATATATATATATATATATATATATATGTATAGACACACACACACACACACACACACACACACACACACGCACGCACGCACGCACACACACACACACACACACACACACACACACACACACACACACACACGCACGCACGCACGCACACACACACACACACACACGCACACACACACACACACACACACACACATATATATATATATGTATATATATATATATACACATATATATATTTATATATTATCAGTGTATTTGGGAAGGAGTTTTTCTCTAATGCATATATCATTAAAAGTGATGGCTAGTTTTGCATTAATTATTTTCTTATAGCTATTTTCCATATACCTTATTATAGATTTATGTTCCTTAGAAAGGAAATTTATGACTTGGCTGTATGTAGTCATATTAGCTAGATCGCGATTTCGGGTTCTAGACCCTTCTCCGGTAGCTATAGGGATGTACTATCTTATAGGATAAGAATTAATCCGACGAGTCTTATGAAAGTTCTGAGTTTTATACTAAGCCTTCTTACTTGCTAATCACTCTAGGGGAGGTCACCCGGTATTTCGGACAGTGACGAAATGTCTCATGTGGTGTTATGTCTCATGAGACATAACACCACAAACATGAGACATTACAAAGCAAACGCCAATATGGGACAAAACGCCACCAGTGCAAACACCAGACAAAACGCTTGTAATCTTATTTT
>NC_134784.1:74511944-74514444 GCF_046742065.1 Oratosquilla oratoria
AACTTAATGTATCCTTGTGGAGTGTTGGTTTCAGTATCGTTTCGCATGCCCTGGACCCGATTTCGAATTCAACAGTTACCGATGTCCATAACTTGATGAAGCTATCCTAACACATAAGGCTCAGGTGACATTTGCAGTAAGAACCAAGTCCCACTAGTACAAGCTTATTTTCCCTTTTCTTTTACATGTTTTTTTTTTCTAGTTAAACATTTTATATTTGGTATTTGATTGATATACAATTTGGTATCATATAAAAGCACAGTCCACACTGAAATTTTCCCAGCGTTGCAAGAACTGGAGTTTTGGATGATTATAAAAACGAAACATACAGAGTTGGAATTTGGTATCCTATTCCCCAATAGCAGTTAAGTACAGGGTTATCCATAAATCTTAGCCATTCGTTGACAAAGTGTGTAACTTTTATTTTAAAAGTCTCTTTCGATTTCCGTCGCTAAACCGGTTTTCATCCACACATACGTGCACATATACATCACGTATACACACACGCGCGCACACACACACACGCACACACACACACACACACACACAAAACACACTCACATACACCACACACACACACACACACACCCAAACACCCACCCACCCACACACACACACACACACACACACACACACACACACACACACACACACACACACACACACACACACACACACACACACACACACACACACACACGACTCGGTGGCGCGTTTGGTAGAGTTCCCGACTGACACTACGGCGGTCCGGGGTCGAATCCTGCCCAGAGCTGAAATAATATCAGTATCGCTGCGCTTCGAGTCGTTACCTCAACTCTCGTGGGCGGGGAGTAGGGTGAGTGTGTGCGTGCATTACCTATAGATCGGTCATACGAGCTCTGAGCTCTCTTCCAGGAGGGAAATAGTTGTCAGTCACGAGTTTAACACGTGATCCAAAGACCAAGGTGAATACACACACACACACACACACACCCGGCTTGCTGGTGCGGTGGTAAGCATCTAGGGGTCCCACGTTCAGATTTTGAAGTTTGCCCAGCGCTTTCGAAAAAAAAAAAAAAACAATACTACAAGCCGTTGCTGTCCCGTTTGAGCAAGGGAATAGTTTATGTGTGTGTGTGTGTGTGTGTTTGTGTGTGTGTGTGTGTGTGTATGTGTTTGTGTGTGTTTGTGTATGTTTGTGTGTGTTTGTGTATGTTTGTGTGTGTTTGTGTGTGTGTTCGTGTGTGTGAGTTTACAGTATAGTTCATGTATGGGTCTATATACAAGTTAAAAACGCTCGTCCGTAAGAATATTAGCTGCTGATGACGAGTCCAACACGTGATGTATGGTAATTTAGAAATTCTCGGAGTAGATTTTCTGAATACGTTCATTTCATCGATCCCAGTGATTTGTCAGACATTTCATTCTCCCTTTTCTTATGGAAAATGGGAGTGAAAAATGATCTAATATTAGAAGTACTCTTTCTCATCTATTCCTAACTTTCGTTTAGATAGTTGCATTTATCTAAGATAACCAATCCGGTATTTTAGTTGAGTAAAGGTACAAATTATTTCATAACATGAAAAAATGAGCGAATAGTTAGGAATAAAATTCAACGAAATACAATGGAAAGATAATTCATACATACATTATATATACATACATACAGACTATATTTTCCACATAGATCTCAAAATGAATGAACAGGAAAAGATTCACACATTTTTATACATCACATAAAATTGGACTGTAATGACCAAGTGCTAAGGTATATAATTTCATGAATTAAAAAAATCTAACTTTATATATATATATATATATATATATATATATACATACATATATATACATATGTATATACATATATATATATATACATATATATATGTATACATATGTATATACATATATATATATATATATATGTATGTATATACATAAATAAATGTATATATATTTGTATATATACATATGTATATATACGTTTATTTATATATACTTATATATATATATATATATATATATGTATATATATATATATATATATATATATATATATATATATAAATATATATATGAGTGGAAGGGTGGTGAGATAAACACCGAGTAATGTTGGAGTGAAACAAGCGGACTCGAGTGGCGTGGGTTAGCAGGAACGCGGACATGAACGCGTGTATATATATGTTGATTTTATGCTTATGTACTCATACTCTGAAGAAGTCCTGTTAAGGACGAAACGTCAGTAAATTTACACTCCAACATTACTCGGTGTTTATCTCACCACCCTTCCACTCATTCTGTCGTCCTTCTGTCCAATATATTTATATATATATATATATATATATATGTTGATAAATTGTTTAAGACAAATGAGAGAGTGATAGGTGGGGAAGGGTAAACGAAGATGGGCTAAGAATACATTTATTGTTCTTACGTTTCGGTTATTATAACCTTCCTCAGAGAACTTGTCACAGAACATCTTGGTCACAACATTTATACCCGTAGTGGGGGAACTTGTGAA
>NC_134784.1:74539444-74542579 GCF_046742065.1 Oratosquilla oratoria
GAGCGCGCGCACACGCACACACACACGCACGCGTACACACACACACACACACACACACACACACACACACACACACACACACACACACACACACACACACACACACACACGCACACATATACATATATATATATATATATATAATATATATATGTAATATATATGTATATATACATCACATATATGTATATACACACATGCCATAGGATTAAATCATTGCACATATGGCAACAACAGAAACCAAGGCCCCTCATCTCTACCATGTTCACACGATCAGATTCCCGTTCTGTTGCAAAAGCGTTGCAGGAAGTTGCATACCGGGGGATTCCGCGGAATGCTCTGGCCTACACAAACACGCAGCTCAAGTAATTATGTAGCGCAAGCTATTCACTGCACAGGTGTTGTAGTCCAGGTTCTACAGCAGAATTCCAAGGCCATTAGACCATCTAGCCTTTAGGACATACGAAACTGGACCACGGGTTTCTAGGATCATGCAAACGTATCTTACTTTGTTCTTCCACGTTTAGGAACGTTTCTGTATCTAGACAATGATTTTGTGAAAAAACAATGGTGTTATTATAATATTAAGAAAAAAATAACGTTTTTTTTTGTGTCTGAAATTCTATGATACAAAATGGTGCAGCGTTCTATGGTACAGAGTGTTACGACCTTCTTGGGGCGAACTGTTAATCACATTGCGTACAGACTACTCCATCTCATTTGACCAAAGTATTACCGCAAAGCATCATGGAGATCTTATTATTGTAACCAGTAAGCAATCTAACTAATTTGATATTCATCTATGATTTCATTTATTATTTTACTTATATATCTATTTCTTTATTTATTCACTTATTCTATTTATATATTTATTTATCTATTTTCCTATCTGTTTAATTATGTACTTATTCATTTATCTATCTGTTTATCTATTTATTTTTATTTATTCTTTCATTTACTTAAAAATCCATCTATCTGTTTATGTATTTATTCATTAGTTAGTCATCTATTTATCTACTTCATTCATTCACTAATTCATTCATTAATTTATACAATCATCAATCTATTTATTCATGTATTTATTCAATCATTCATTCATATACATATTTATCTATTTATTTATTCATCTAATTATTAATTTATTTCTTTACTTGTTTATTAATTTATTCACTTACCTATATATTAATTCATTTAATCATGAATTTACTCATCTTTTTATGTATTAATTTTTTGTTGTTGTATTAGCTGAGAAGAAAATGGCTTAGACGAGATTCTTATCAAATACTAATTAATTACTAATTAATTACATTATGTAGCTTATGGAAGACTCACTCTTTGAACGTGACCTTTATCGGTCGAGACCCCACGTAGTCGAAATTCTTCTCCTAAATCTATAATAAAACAGTTTGCCGCTTCTCAGAACAAAATATATCAAATGCGCCAGAGTCCAGAATATTGTCGATTTAACTGAATATGATGAATATTTACTAAAGAATAGATATTTGATGCAAATAGATATTAGATTAAAAATCACGACGTAATGCAGACATAAAAAAGTGATTGAGAGTGGTGACCTCCAAAACTGTTTGGCAACACTTTCAAAGAACATTTCCGTGTTCAAATGAACAGACGGTAGTACAATTCTAATGCTGCCACTACCATGCTTCTGTTGAGTGAGAACGCCTCAGTACTAATGCCAAGAAACAGTTCATCAATACCATGTTCTCGAAGAACAGTATCCATTTCATCATAAACCCGTTACTTGATGCAAAGACCAACATCAATTGCAGCTGCAACACTAACTTAAGATGAGGATGGGGGTGAGGGTAGGGAGGAGAAGGAGGAGGAGGAGGAGAAGGAGGAGGAGGAGGAGAGGAGGAGGCGGAAAGGAGGGTGAGAGGGAGAGAGAGTAGAGGACAGGTGGAGAAGAAGGAGGAGGGAAGGAGAATGGAGGAGAAATGGGGAGAGATGGGGGGAAATGATGGGGAAGACGGAAGGAAGGTGGATGGAGAGTAGGGCTAGTGGAGGAGGAAAAGGGGTAGTGTGGAAGGAAGGATGGAGAGAGGATAGGTGGAGCAGTGAAAAGGGAAACAGTGGAGGGGAAGGAGGATGCATGGGAGGGAGGGAGTGGGAGATGGAGATGGAGGGGTGGAAGTGGAGGCAAGAAGGATAGAGGAAATGGGTTGTATTGAGGTAGAGAAGAGAATATAATGGCTGCATAATCAAGATTAGTGATTCGAGAAATGGAGTTTAACGAAATAGACTCAACGAGCGTTCGTGTAAGGATTCGTGTGTTACTATATTGATTTACTTAATAATCTTAATTTATTTAACATTTATCTTTTCTATTTGTTTATTTATAATATAATTTTCATTCTATATCTTTGTTTTATTCATTTATATGAATTTATCTACTTATTGACTTACTTATCTATCATCGCAATTTTAGTTTGTTTATTAATTATCTATAGTTCATTTATCGCGCTATCATCCCTCTTGTTATGTCCCATATCTACTTGCTACATATGTTTACTAGAGTTTCTCCTTCATTATTATTTCATGTTTATGTGTTCTATTTGTATTCTAAATTTATTTAGTCTATATTGTCTTTATATTCGCATATGTCTGCATGTGCTGTTGAGTATGTTATCACTTTTTCTATTTCCAGGCGGTCTCGGTGGATATATAGTGTGTGCAGGATACTAGTACATAATACCTTCTTAAATGTCTAAGTGTCGTGGACCAATTAATTTCTGAATACTGTCTGGATGTAACGAGCTCTAGATTTTCATATTTCTTTGTAGGAACTGCGTAGTGTATTCTCACTCTTTGCTCGAGTTTCCGATCTCTGGGCGCGAGTCACTAGATAAAACAGAGTATGGAGCGTTATTACACTAATCGATTTGGGTTTTTGGGATTTGCTGAAGGAAATTGACCATTCGTATATTCTCGTTGTCAAAGCGTTATAAGTCAACAATCCTCTTAACTAGATTGTGACCACTTAGCGGTTCGGGGTAATGGCAAAGGGGGATCTAACTTAAAAGGAAATAGGATCTTATTAAGGCCGATACGACTTCTGGATGTATTTATGCAATATAAATATATATTATTAAACAATATATATATATATATATA
>NC_134784.1:74568079-74593079 GCF_046742065.1 Oratosquilla oratoria
GAAAAAAAACTTTGTAATTACAGACCAGACACCTCGCAATTTGAAAGTGGATGAGCTATTGGCAGGAAGTCTGGAGTCTGAACACATCCCAGATCACCTGTTCTGCAATGTACACCCAAGTCTGATGTTTAATCAAGTCATCACCAAACAGTGGGCTGAAATAGAGAACACTCTGGGTAGAGACAAAATCTACTCAAACTTCCTTGTCAATGCAACAACAATCGCAACATGTGTGACTGAACAAGCCCTCGATTGTATGACTCGACTCCTCAACCATGACTTTGATCACAAACCATGGAACCAGGCACATGAATTTGATATCCACATAGCCTCTCGACCAAACAAGTCTGTAAGCCTCAAGCACGAGCGCTTCAATCGTCTGATACTGACCTGTGCCACCAGTCTCTACCATCTGGAAGATAGATGTGGCATTCTTTCTGCAGAAATATGAACATGTTACCAGTCAGTTAGCTTGCATTGTGAGGTGTTTCTTAGACTTGGGCTTTCTGGTGGTGATGTACTGTGCAGGTGCCCTTCTTGGACTTCATCTAGTTGAGTCATACCTGTCTTTTACAATGTCAGCTGAAACAACCTACAGCAAGATCATTCCAGCATCTCAGCAGCTGTACCAGGAACTGGAGGAGGTAGATGTGGCCACCTTGATGCAGGTTCAGGAACAAGCTTTCAAGTTTGTGTCCCTGGAAATGTTCCAGTTTACAAAGTGTGATGAGGACGTCTGCCATACTTAAAATGGCAACCTCATTCCAACCCCAGGTCATTAGACTCTTGAAGATGATCCTTCCCAAGTTGGCAACGGGCTTTCAGAGGCAGAAGGGCGATATCTTTACCTTTAGAGACTATGATGAGTCTGCACAGAATGCTGTCACTCAGATGGATCCAGAGAAGTTGGAGATGGCACCAATTCACAACCTGAAAGCAGAGCACAGTGTTGGATTTGTTAACTTCGAACTGTCAAGAGGTGCCAAGCAACTTGGCAGTGCATCAGCAGCACAGGTCAAAGCCAAGTCGACGGATTTTATAGATAGAAGGCAATCAGGGTCATTCAGGGCCTATGGCAGTGTGGTCAGGAAAGAAGGAAAGCTACCAGAAATCATGCTTGCATGGAACACAAGGAAAGATGAACTGAAGAAGCAAGGCTTGCAGGACAAAGAGATATCCAATGTGTCAGTAGATCGGCGAAAAAAACAAGGACCTGGACAAGCTGCTGCAGTAAATGAGTATGTGGCAGACACATGCTCATTTTTGTTTTTGTTTTGTTATCATTTGTCTGTCTGATTTTCATTTATTATTAGTTATATGTCAATTTATCATTATTTACTATTTACCTGTTTGTTTATTATTTAACTATACCTATGCATTTATTTATGTATTCTATTTGTTATTTACATTATTATAGTTTTTATTTATTGTTTTATTATTAATATGATTTTTTTTTTTCGCATCCGACCTAGATATGGATCAAAAAGTCTCCTGTCGGCATGCTCCGCCTTTGTAATCCTTTGTAACCAATACACAAAGGTAGAAGAACGCCTGCACCTGGAGATTCGCTATGCTCGAGACACGTTGCTTTCTCTGCCGAAATCAAACGACCTATTATGACTCATGAAAGACCACAAGGAGCTTCCGATCAACACCTGTGCAGTGAACCTGAAACTGTACTTGAAGAACATTACTTCCAATGCAGAGGTGACAGTCGAAGTCTTTGATGAGGCCATGGACATAATCCTATGTCACTGACTATCCACTGAGAGCGTTGGTGAACAATAACACACTCTGGACACTCGAATTGAACAGTATGGACACACATTCTGGTCTTGCTGTGCTTGATGTACATTATTATTTGTCTCTAGTAAACCTAATGTCAATAATATTGAGTTTCCTTACTGTATTCCAGGTCTTTACCAATATTGTGAGGCAATTTTGAATCAAAAACGCGTTTTTTTAAGTGCAAAATTCAAGGCATATGTACAGGGAGTTAGGCTTGATCAAACGGATTATGATTTGATATTTTCTCGTTTATACTGACCATCTCCATATTCTAAGGGGTGTATATAAAAAAGTTGGTACTAACACCACCCCCTAACAAAATACTGTACACCTACACTTTGTCTCCTGAATGCCACAAAAGTTCTGTAAAAAATTATTTCTACAACGAAATACAATTTTTTTTTTCATCTCGGCCAAAGTGTGCGAGTAAGAAGGTAAATTGTGGTGATTTGATACCACTAGATAAAACTAATTATTCTTTACACGACAAGTCAGATACTCTACCCATCTTACTGGCGAGTTTGAATTTCCATGAATTCTCATGTCACTTTTGGTGATATTTCATTACTTTTTTTAATTCTAAATACATTTCTCGTGACCTCAGCTTCATGCACTCGTGACCTCAGCCCATGCACTCGTGACCTCAGCTCAGTCCACTCGTGACCTCAGCTCAGTCCGCTCGTGACCTCAGCTAGAGACCTCGTTTTTCTGCACAGACACCAGCTAGTGAATACCTGTGAATTTTATATCTCCGAATAGTGTTAAGTGATTGTGTTGTGTTTTTGTAATTGTATACGTATAGCGCTATACAGTTACAGATATAAGATAAAGTGCAGGGTTCTATTCAATTTCAAAACAGTTTTCTGTTACCGTATTCCAAAGGTAGGAGAAATAGTATAAGGTAAGCAGAGTAAGCTTCGCGTATTTAGTTTATTAGAGACCGCTTTGATTTGTTGTTGTTGATTTGTATTTTCTCTTTGCCGTTTTTATTGCTAAAGGGGGAGCGAAATGGCTTGTGAAGGTTGCGTGAACCTAGAGGTCCGTCTCAGGATGTGTGAGGAGGCAATTCGGCTTCTCAGGAGTGCGCTCCGTGAGAAGAGTGAACCCTCCCCACAACCCAAAGAGCGTTCCACTTCTTCACCTACTGTCACTGCCATGAGCGAGTGGCGCTCCGTGGGGTCCCGTTTGTCGAGCCCGCGTTCGGTAGACGTGTGCCCTGTGGAGCAACCGCTGGCTCTAGTCAATCGTTTTGCTCTACTGGAGGATGAAGTGGCTGAAAACCAGGAGTTCTTGGTGGTGGGGGACTCCATGGTTCGAGGCTATGACGACATCCTGCAGCGAAAGACTAAGCGACGTTGCAAGCTTGTATGTCAACCGGGCCGTGGGATCGTTGATTGTACCCGGTCCATCAGGGAGCAAGGACGGAAGAACACGGTTACGATTGTACATACGGGTAGTAACGATGTAGGTAGGGTGAGATCAGAGGAGCTTGTTCGGAATTACAAGGTCCTCCTTCAGGAGATGAAGGAACGTGGGAGCCGTCACGTAGTCTGTGGGATCCTCCCGAGGATCTACGCAGGTTCGTGTTGGAACAGTAGAGCCATAGGGATCAATGATAGGATATCGCAGTTGTGCACACAATTGGGATACCACTTTCTTGATCCTTGGTATCTCTTTTCTAGGCGCCATGACCTTTACGCTTCTGATGGGATCCACCTTACCCGCAGAGGCAAAGATGTTCTTACAAACCTCATTGTGGGAGTTTGTAATGAACCAGCTCCTTTTTTAGGGTAGAAGGCCAAAGGGAAGGGGAAATAGAATGTACTTGGGAAAACAGTGTAGAGTATAGCATTAATGTAGAACAATATACCAGTATAGGACAAAATATAATTTTAGGATATAATGTCGCTAGAGGACGAAATGTCACATTAGGATATAATGTCATAGGACAAAATGTCGCAATGGGATATAATGACAGTGGACAAAAGATCACGATGGGAAGTAATGATAAAAGAGAACAAAATATCACGATAGGATGTAATGATAATGGAGGAAAAAATATCACGGTAGGATATAATGTCATTGAAGGCCAAAATGTAATTTTAGGAAGGGATACCGGACAGAATGTCAATGAAGGCCAAAATATCATGATAGGATGTAATATCGCTAGAGGACGAAATGACACATTAGGATGTAATGTCTTAAGACAAAATGTCACAATGGGATGTAATGACAGTGGAGGACAAAAGATCACAATGGGAAATAATGATAGTGGAGAACAAAATATCACGATAGGATGTAATGATAATGGAGGAGAAAATATCACGGTAGGTTATAATGTCAGTGAAGAACAAAATATAATTTTAGGAAGAGATACCGGACAGAATGTCAATGAAGGCCAAAATATCAAGATAGGATGTAATGACAGTGGAAGACAAAAGATCACGATGGGATGTAATTATAGTGGAGGAAAAAATATCACGGTAGGATATAATGTCACTGGAGGACAAAATATAATTTTAGAAAGGGATGCCGGACATAATGTCACTGAACGACGGGAGGCCGGCGTGAATCACGGTGACGTAGGGGGACAAAATGTACAAAATAGATCGGATGACCGTAATCGACCAGATGTCCGTGATGGGGGAAATGTTAATTTTGATAGGAGAAATGTTAATGAGGCATTGAATGTCAATGAAGGACCAAATAATAATAATATAGAGCAAGGCATAAATAAAAAACAAAATTATAATATAAGACATGATATTGAAACTCAAAATGTGTCAAAAAGAAATAATCAGGAGTTTCTTAAAACTATGTACTTTAATGCTCGTAGTATTAGGAACAAATTTCAAGAAATACAGGCGTATGTCAAAAGCGAAAATCTCGATATGATAGGAATAACTGAGACATGGTTAAATGGTACAGAGTTCGAAGCTGAATTTAATATTGCGGGATTTAAACACTTTCATCAGGATAGAAACCACAAGAAAGGTGGGGGTGTTCTATTGTACGTTAAAAACAATGTTCATGCTTGTGTTTTAGAGAAAGTGAAACAGGATGCATATGACAGTTTGTGGGTTGAGTTAACCCAAACAAATGGACAAAAAATGAATATAGGTGTAATATATAGGCCAAAGACATTATCATTAGCAGACGACAAACTGTTATTTCAAGAACTGTCTAGTTTCTGCAACCGGGATTTATTGATAATGGGTGATTTCAATTTTACTGACATTGATTGGATGACCCTTGAACATGGCCATATAGGTAGTCGCTTGATTGATTTTCTTGGTGACAATTACTTAATTCAGCATGTAAAAGAGCCCACAAGATATGGAAACATACTCGATTTATTGATCACTAGCCGCGAAAGCATGGCAACTGATGTAGAAGTCGGTGAATCTGTTGCAAATAGCGATCACAACTTAGTCAGATTCAAACTCCTAAACAATTTTAGAATAGATACTTGTGCTTCTAAAATACCCGATTTCAGTAAAGCTCAGTTCATAGAACTACGTCAGGAGCTTCAGCTTACAGATTGGGAGGAAAAATTAAACGAAAGGCCTGTAGATCAGATGTGGGAAATATTTCAAAATACGCTCACTAAGATGATTCAAACTTACATTCCTTTTAAGGACAGACGTCCCCCAAATCAGGCTCGCCCAAAGTGGCTCGACAAAGAAACTGAAAAAAGTATTGCTAAAAAGAGACAGGCTTATAAGAAATATAAGTGCTCGGGTGCATCTAATGACTATGAAAGTTATGTATCAATACAGAGAGATTTAAAAAAGACAATAAGAAAAAGAAAACGACAATACGAAATGAACATCGCTGAGAAATCCAAAGAGAATCCCAAAGAATTCTATAGTTACATTAGAGATAAAAAGGTTGTTAGGAATCACATTGGTCCACTATTATCTGCTGACGGTCAACTTGAATATTCAAATGAAGGAATGTGTAATCTCTTAAACAATTATTTTAGCTCGGTATTCGTAAACGAAACACCTCAAAGTGAATTCCAAACTGAAACCTGTGAAAAGTCTGGGGTAAACTTACTCACTACGGTAAATATAACAAAAGAAAAAATTAAAAGGTGTATAGACAAACTCAAAGTTAACAAAACACCAGGGCCTGACGGTTGGCATCCAAGAATCTTAAAGGAAATGAAAAATGAGATTGTTGTTCCATTAGAAATTATTTTCAAGAAATCCATCATATCCGGAGATGTCCCAAGAGAATGGAAGCTAGCTAACGTTACTCCCATATTCAAAAAAGGTGACAAAAAGAAACCAAATAACTATAGGCCTATAAGTTTGACTTCGATCGTAGGAAAAATAATGGAAACTATCATCAGAGATGATATCGAATATCATTTAGAAAGTAACCGTTTGATAAATGATAGCCAGCATGGTTTCAGACGGAAACGTTCTTGCGTGACTAACTTACTCGAATTCTACAACACAGTTATCTCGAATTATGACAAAAGAAACAATATAGATTTAATATATCTAGACTTTGCAAAAGCTTTTGATACCGTCCCACACGAAAGACTACTTACTAAATTAGCTTTGCATGGAATAAGTGGTAGCCTATTAGGTTGGACTAGTAATTGGTTGAAAGGTCGAAAACAGAGAGTTGTTTTAAATGGAAAAACTTCTGGATGGAAAAATGTTGCAAGTGGAGTTCCTCAGGGTTCCGTTCTTGGGCCACTTCTATTCATAGTATATATAAATGATATAGACAATGGACTAAAATCTACTGTTTCCAAATTTGCTGATGATACAAAACTGTGCGGAGTGGCAAATGATCACTCAAACCAATTAGATATTCAAGAAGATTTAGATCAATTACAGCAATGGTCTGAAAAGTGGCTAATGAAATTTAACACAAGTAAATGCAAGGTAATGCACATAGGTAAAAATAACAGTAAGTACGATTACAAGTTATTTGGAAATTCGTTAACAAAAGTGGATAGTGAAAAAGATCTCGGCGTAATTATCAGTAACGACCTCAAATCATCCAAGCAGTGTATTTCAGCCTCTGAGAAAGCAAATAAGATTCTGGGATTGATTGCGCGATCTTTTGATTTCAAAAGTCCATCACTCATTAACAAGCTATATAAATCGTTAGTTCGTCCACATTTGGAATATGCTGTTTCCGTATGGTCACCGAATCTCATTAAAGACATTGACAGACTGGAAAAGGTACAACGGCGAGCCACAAAACTGATTCCAAATATCAAAAATAAATCATACGAAAATCGACTTAAGCACATAAATCTGTTTTCCCTAAAAAAGCGTAGACTCAGAGGTGACTTGATACAGGTCTTTAAGATTTTAAAGGGAATTGACAACATCAAAAGTGACCAAATTTTCACATTGAATGAGAATCAGACAAGAAACAATGGTCTCAAACTGTCCGGAAATAGATTCAATTTGGAAGTAGGTAGAAACAACTTTGCCAACCGTGTAGTTAATGAATGGAATAAACTTCCTGCACAGGTAGTGCAATGTAGTTCAGTTCGAAGCTTTAAGAATCATTTAGATAAATACCTAAGTAAGATGCTGTAATTATTATAATTTATGTTATATTATTTGTTTTTGTTTTGTTATAATTTGTCTGTCTGATTTTCATTTATTATTAGTTATATGTCAATTTATTATCATTTACTATTTACCTGTTTGTTTGTTATTCAACTATACCAATGCATTTATTTATGTATTTTAATTGTTATTTACATTGTTATAGTTTTAATTTATTATTAATATGATTTTTTTTTTTTTGCATCCGACCTAGATATGGATCAAAAGGTCTCCTGTCGGCATGCTTTGCCTTTGTAATCCTTTGTAAAGTACGCAGATGGACGCGTATTGTATGGTATTTTATAAATAACACTTTTGAAGTTCATGTTGTCAATGGACCTGTACTTTTAAAGCATGTATTTTTAGTTGTCCTTTATTTCTATTTTTTCAATGATCTTCACAAAATTTCATCAACCGTTACTCCATAACAAAGACTTCCTGTTGGTAATACTTGTTCTATATTAATGTTATATATGCACAAACTCAGAACTTCTTAGAGAGAGGGGGCAGAGAGAGAGAGAGGGATATATATATATATATATATATATATAGAGAGAGAGAGAGAGAGAGAGAGAGAGAGAGAGAGAGAGAGAGATGACACGATTAAAATAGTTATGTTATTCTGTACTCGGCGTTCTGCCTCTTATTTCTATAGTTTTCCCTTATCCAAATGAATTTTACATCTGGATAAGAGAAAACAAATAATTAAGGAGTAACTATATTAAATAAACTTTTCTACTTTGGCAGTAATCTTATTTATCGATTTCGACGAATTTTATCACCCATTTATACTATAAGAAGCACTTAAACCTAACATATCATTGTCTATATTTGTGATTTTTTTAATCTATATACTGAAAGGTTTTTACTCTCTTTTAGGGGAGGTAGCCAACCAATTAAGACATTGATCTATCCCACTTCCACCAACCTAGCTAGGTCAATATGAAAATGGAATTCCTGATATTTGAGCTGAAGTAGTTCTCATGGGATGCAAAAAGTCGCTATGAATATAATGCAATTTGAATTATCCATCTAGCTGTCATAGTTCTCGAGATATTGCATTTTGAATGGAATTAAATCGGGCCTATTTTGTCCGAGGAAATCGGACCGAAACGTGCGGTCTGACTAATCGCCGATCAAACGTAAACAATGACGGTTTTTACTGACAAGCACAATTTTATATAAAAATTTAGCATGTGGTTGCATTATTTGACCTATTTTCTTTAAGATGTGTGATTTCCATGTAATTTGATCATAGAATTACGTTTTTATCCTCTGCAGAATTACCCACCACAGCTACGAATACCGTCAAATTACATGAAAATCACACATTTTAAAGAAAATAGTTTGAATAATTCAACTATATGCAAGCTATTACACTAATAACACAATAGTAACAAACTTAATAGTGTAGTTTGATCCATACCACCAGTGATCATAGATAGCGAGCAGGACGAATCGTAGCTGTGGTCCGTAATATTACGGAGGATAAAAACGTAACTTCTCTTTGATCAAATTACATGAAAATCACACATTTTTAAGAAAATAGTTCAAATAATTCAACTATAAATCTATTACACTAATAACATGATAGTAAGAAACCTAATAAAGTGAAGTTTGATCCATCCCACCAGTGATGGATAAAATGGCGGGATGGATGTTGACGTTGTTATCCGATAATCCGACCCGATAGAAAAAAAAAATTAAACAACCGATTTCTCAGCTCTACCGTAACACGCTGCCTTTATTTTGGTATTAGAATAATCCGCGAGACTAATAGGTTTCGTTTATTTTGGTTAGTTGCCAGTTTTCTGAATTTATTTAGCTCATTTTTTACGCTGAAACATAAACCAATTTTCGATTTACTGCTGAATGCAAGCCGCCATGTTTATCTTTTGTTTTTTATGTACCAACACGTAACTGATGATGTAATTGTTTGAAATTTACTACGATCGTAGTAAATACGCTCGCATAACATTTTTATGAATGAAATTTCCGTCGGTGTGTAAATTTGGCCGTGTGCATGGCGTGCGCATAAAATGACGCGCTATTGTGCTCGTCATTGACGGTGGCGCCTCTGGTGGTGTTTGACCTACCTAAGTCCAAGCTTAACTATTTCAATTGCATGGGAGCTTATGAATTTATTTTAGGACTCCTATCTCCTGTCCAAAATCATGAGTGTGGAAAAGGAACTAGAGCCAATCTAAAAGTACTGTTATATTTTCGAATTTCCTTTTGTGCTTTCAGTACACTAATAACTCTATAGTTTATGCGCGCCAAGGAGTCTGTTCAGGGTGAGGCATACGTCGTGCTAAATCAACCTCAGTACGTCCCTCTCTCTCTTTCTCTCTCTCTCTCTCTCTCTCTCTCTCTCTCTCTCTCTCTCTCTCTCTCTCTCTCTCTCTCTCTCTCTCTCTCTCTCTCTCTCTCTCTCTCTTATTTTTCATCTATGTGCTATTTAATTATATTTTATTCTGTATATTGTAAAGGAAGCTATATAGTACAATGAATATCACTTTTTACGATTATAACAGCGATTACCTTTACCCCATCCTACCTGTGTCACCTGTGGCACCTCGTCGTGGCACGTGTCATAGAATTTATTCATATCGTTGTTATAACCCTAAAAAGTGATATTCATTGTACAATACAGCTTCTTTTACTATATAGAGATTGTAAAAGATCAAATAACACATGGAAAATAAGAAAGAAACATGTACTAAGGTTAATTTGCAAGAATGGGTAGTGGTAAATCATGACGTATCCCATACCCTAAACGGACTCTTTCGAGCGCACAGACCATGATAAACCATCACGTAATAGACGTAACACTAATTGTCAATATCAGTATTTAACCTATGGTTATTTTCTCTTCCCTTATATATTGATTTATTCGCTTATCGTTATGTCGAGTCAAGAAATTTCTAGCTCATGTAACAGAACTTACCCAAACCAGCTTGAAATGTTCCAAAAGTAGAGGCATTAACTACCCTCACACTAAAAGAATATGTTCCAATTTGTTCCCTCCACTGACCTCTCTTCTTCAGTTTGTACGTGTTTGATCTAGTACTTCCTTCACTGTACTAAATGAAGATTTTATAGTCCACGTTTTCCATACTTTTCAGGGTTTTATGTCCCAATTATATCTCCAGTTCGTTTTCTCTTTTCCAGTGTTGGTATACTTTTTGGCTACCCCCCGTGTAGGGGGAAAAGCCTTTGGTATATGTATATATGTATATGTATGGTATACTCAGTCGCTTACATCTCTGCTCAGTCAAGGCCCTGCAATTCTGGTACTAGTTTGACCATTATATTTTATTTCATTTTTTTTTTTTTCACTTTTTCCAACACTTATGTCCTTTTTGTGAAATTGTGACCAATTCTGGGCCGCATATTCTAGTAGTAGTGTCGCATGTTCTTTTTTTTCACACCTCAAAGTTGGTGCTATCACTCCAGCCAATAAAGGTTTCTCCGGCTGTATAGATTGATGTGTACCCCCCCCCCAAGACTCCTGTGACTGGACAGTGCATCATTAGGTGGTCAGTGCCTAAGGAAGTTTCTTGACAGGCAGTGCATAGCGGGGATTCCTGATAGCCCCATCGATGCAGGTTGGCTGCAGTTCTGCCATGACCTGACATTAGCCTGTTTACATGTGTCTATTGTCTTCTAGTTAGGTTATGAAACCCGGGCAGTGGTTCAGTGGGGTCTATTATTGATTCTCCATGTTAAGGAAGATTCTGTCTCCAATTTTCTTTCCAGGCTTCCTTGATGTTGAAGTTGCCGTTTATTGTCTTAGAGAAGGGTTTCCTTGGTTTTAGTCGTGAGGTAGTAGAAGCTGCGTCCTTTATTTGTTTGAGTAGCGTGTCAAATTTTGTATTTAGGATACGTTTGTGCTGCTTTTGGGTGATCTCCTCTCTACGAAAGTGAGGAGGGGCTATGTTGCCCATTGTTGATAGCCAGTTTGTTACATAAGAACATAAGAATAAAGGAGACTGCAAAAGACTATAAGGCCTACACTAGGCAGCTCCGTATCCATCACCACCTGTCATCCCCATCCATAAAGTTGTCTAATCGTTTCTTAAAACAACTGATAGTTTCAGCGCTTACTACATGGTTACTAAGTTTATTCCATTCATCGACCACCCTATTAGTAAACAAATTCTTGCCTATTTCCTTCTTAAATTTAAATTTGTCCAGTTTATAACCATTACTGCGAGTCCTGTTCTGTTGTTTTAATATGATGACCTTATTTGCATCACCCTTGTTAAAGCCTTTGATCCACTTCAACACCTCTATTAGATCATCCCGCACTCTGCGTCTTTCCAGAGAGTGTAAGTTAAGGTGCCTAAGCCTCTCTTCGTAAGGCAAATTTCTGTGTCCATGTGGATTTGGTGGCACCAAATATATGAGGCGCATGCTGTCATTCAGCTTAGTGTCTACTATGCCTGTGTGGGCACTGAGGGACCATACTGTGGCACAATATTTGGCTACACTGTAGAATAATGGACCAGTGCTGAAGTTACTGGCACGCTCTGAAAGGGACCCCATGTCCCATGATGTTCCAGCGAGTTTTCTGATAAGTGATCTCCTTTTCTTTGGTTTCACTGAGGTGTTTTCTAGATGCTGATTATAGATCAGTGTTCTATCAAGGACTACTCCAAGGTATTTGAGATGTTTCTCCAGTGGGAGAATTTTGTTATTAACTTGTACTTGTGAGATTTGGTTTGCTTGGCGATTATTGAGGTGGAATAGCATTGTAACAAGTTTTGTTGTATTCATTTATAGGTGCCAGTCGGAAAAGAAGACTTGGATGGCTTGTTTGTCCCTGCTGTAGGTAAGACTTTACTAATGAACAATACAGGCTTTTCCACATATTTATATCTAAATATTCAAGGTTTCTTCTAATTAAACCAACCATTCCATTCAGACTTGAGGTTCAATGCTACCAGTACATCTGTTTCTCTAATTCTGAGGTCTCGAGTCCCTCTCTATCGAGCTCGTAAATAAAACTTGAATTTCGGTGCCCAATATGCATAACTGCACATTTCTCTGCCTCTTCAACAGGTCCCTGACCCCATCACTATCATAGACATAGTTGAACTCTGGTATTTGTGTCAATCTTTCATGTACAAACATATTTTAACATAAGAACATAAGAACATAAGAAATAAAGGAGACTGCAAAAGACCATAAGGCCTACACTAGGCAGCTCTGTATCCATCGCCACCTGTCATCCCCATCCATAAAGTTGTCTAATCGTTTCTTAAAACAACTGATAGTTTCAGCGCTTACTACATGGTTACTAAGTTTATTCCATTCATCGACCACCCTATTAGTAAACCAATTCTTGCCTATTTCCTTCTTAAATCTAAATTTGTCCAGTTTATACCCATTACTGCGAGTCCTGCCCTGTTGTTTTATTATGATGACCTTGTTTGCATCACCCTTGTTATAGCCTTTGGTCCACTTGAACACTTCTATTAGATCACCCCGCACTTTGCGTCTTTCCAGAGAGTGTAAGTTTAGGTGCCTAAGCCTCTCTTCGTAAGGCAAATTTCCGAGTCCTTGTATCATTTTGGTCATTCTTCTCTGTACTGATTCTACTGAATTTACGTCTATTCTGTAGGACGGAGACCAAAACTGTACCGCATAGTCAAGGATGGGTCTAACTATCGCTAGATAGAGTTTAATAATCACCTCTGCACTTCTATTCGTTACCATCCTAGCAATGAAGCCTAATGTCTGTTACCTTTATTTCTGGGGCTAATACACTGCTTCCTGATTTTAAGGTCCGGACTCACCAGAACTCCCAAGTCCCTCTCGCACTCAGATTTTTCTAAAAACGTGTTATCTAAGTTGTATCTATTTTCGGGGTTGTGTAGCCCTACGTTTAACACGCTACACTTAGAGATATTGAAGTTCATTTGCCATTTCACCGACCATGTTAACAGCTTATTAAGGTCATCCTGCAGAATCTGGGCGTCGTCTCCTGACCTAATTAGGCGTCCTATTTTAGTGTCGTCCGCAAACTTACTAACATCACTATTTAACCCTTCGTCTAAGTCGTTTATATACATAATGAACAACAAGGGACCCAAAACAGAGCCCTGGGGGACCCCGCTAGTAACATTGCCCCACCTAGATTTTATTCCATTTATGGTGACCCGCTGTTTTCTGTTACTAATCCAAGCTCTAATCCATTCTAACACTTTTCCTCCTATGCCATGGGCTTTGATTTTATTTAGTAGTCTCTGGTGTGGCACTTTGTCGAACCCTTTGCTAAAGTCAAGGTAAATAACATCGTAATTTTCATTGTTGTCTGACGCCTTATATACCTTAGTGTAAAAGGATAGAAGATTAGTCACACATGACTTACCCTTGGAGAAACCATGCTGTGAAACACGAATTAAATTATGCCCTTCAATGTGTTCTCTGAGTCTATTTACTATTATTGATTCAAGCATTTTTCCTATAACCGATGTCAAACTGATTGGCCTGTAGTTGCATATAGACGATCTATCTCCCTTCTTAAAAACAGGAACAACGTTTGCCTGCCTCCAAGCAGTTGGAACAGAACCAGTGTCTACCGATTTATTGAATATTTCAGTTAACTGGTCGCAGATTTCAAATTTACACTCTTTAAGCATTCTTGGAAAATTTTCGTCTGGACCCGGAGATTTTGTAGCTTTAAGTCTGTCAATCTGCTTGACTACTTCTTCTTTACTAATGCTGATATTAGTTAGACTACTTTCTTCATCCCCTCTGAAAATCGGATCGCTGTCAGGTACTTTATCTAACCTCTCATTAGTAAACACCGATAGAAAATAATTGTTAAACTCCTCACTCATTTTTTCTTCCGATTCAATCATGACATTTTCATCGTTTTTAATTGGTCCTATTCTTTCTTTATTTTTTGTTTTATAGAGGTGAAAGAAACCCTTTGGGTTGGATTTTGCTTGACTGGCAACCTTGATTTCATAATTACGTTTCGCTGAACGCCCCCAATTGACCTGACCTAAGGTATGCGTATTACCCTCCTTGGCCCAGACCTGACCTAGGGTATGCATATTACCCTCCATGACCCACACCTGACTACCAGCCCCGCAACGAGAATCAAGAATGTCTGCAATTTCCTTACCATTTTCAGTTATCCCCACCCCTGTTATTTGTAACACAGAGTACACCTTCTTTTAACTTAGTTTTGCTCCTCACAAAACTCCAGAAGTGTCTGGGATTTGTTTTAATGTTTCTACACAGTTTTATGTCAAATACGATTTTAGCTTGTCTCACTATGGGTGTTTTTAGTTCTAAGTTTAGTTTTCCTGACTTAAGTCTTCTCCAGACTATTTTTTTTTTTTTTTTTTTTTTTTTGTCATCCATTTTGGTAAAACCTTTATTGCATACTTTCTCACTAATGACACTTAGAAATAAAATAATTTAAGATAGCAACCAAAATTTTGTTTCTCTTACTAGCAGAATTTAAATTCAAGCTGTCAGTGGCTGATAGTTTCTTCCTGACTTCGACATAGTTTCCTTAATCAAAACAGTATTCATTATTATCTTCACTACTTACACTACCACTGACTTTTGACTACCTTGATCTTGGATCAACAGCCATTACCTTACCGGATGAGAGTCTCAAAGTCCGTATACAGTTCGACGTCCGAGTAATGTTATGACCTTGCATACAGCAAACACCCTCCCAGTAAAAGATTGGAATTTAACTCAAATTTCCAACCCCCAATTGAGGCCAAATCTACTGCAGTGTTGTAGTGGCGGACATAAGTGTATTGATCTAACTGTGATATACAGGATGGGAGCAATTCTCCACGGGTCACGTCTCTCTGTCTCCAATGACCAGGTATTGAAATTACCTACATGGATTTCTTTCTTTTTTCGTGTTTTGGTGTGTTTTGTGAATTGATGCATCTGTGTAGAAAATTAGTTCTAACGTCCTTCAAACATTTCATCCTCTGTAGATTAATGTGTGTGCATGTGTGCATTTATCTAATTTGCCTAATTGTATTTACCTAATTGTGATTCACCATGGTCTTGGATCGCGTGTTGGGCTCGTGATCGACAGCTATCTCCCTCCAGGAAGAGAGCTCAAGAGCTCATATATGATCGATTTATGGGTAATGCGACCTAACACGCACACACACACCCAACTCCCCGTCCACGAGAGTTGGAGTAACAAATCACAGGACAGCAATACTGAAATTATTTCAGCCCTAGGCGGGATTTGAACCCGGACCGCCGTAGTGGCAGCCGGGAACTCTACCAACTGCGCCACGAGTGTGTGTGTGTGTGTGTGTGTGTGTGTGTGTGTGTGTGTGTGTGTGTGTGTGTGTGTGTGTGTGTGTGTGTGTGTGTGTGTGTGTGTGTGTGTGTGTGTGTGTGTGTGTGTGTGTGTGTGTGTATTATAACTCGGGTTAATCAATAATGATGAAAATAAAAATCTTTGTCCGTTACCCGATCTGAAATATATTTTGGTTTTACTTGCATTTCATCTTCTTTATTACTTACAGCCGTATTGCTAAAATTCACACAATTTCAATGAAAAATAAGTAGTCACACGACAAATTAGTGACGACACTGATTGTCGACAAAATAAAGCTCACGTGTTGAGAACGTCGTCGCGTGATCACAGATTTACGTAATGTGTCTGGCGTCTGTCCCATTCTCCGTTGGGTGGGGAGGAGATGATAAAGAGGGACGATGGCGGAATTTCTTCTCCTCCTCACCCACCCCACCCAACCCCTCGATAACACCCCCCCCCCTGTCCTGACACCTGTCAATACACGTCTGACAGACTTGTTGATTCAGGACATCTGTCTCAACTGAGAAGTGTCTGGGACAAATGGTCTACATAAGCGGTACGTGACTGTAAATGGGGGATTTATATGTTTAGAAAAAAAAAATCAGTTGGCATGGAAAATATAAATAGAGATAATCGCATATATAGTTTATGATTAATGCATATACTTGCATGTATAATTGCATTCATGTATACTTCATTAGACCTAGAATGAAAGGAGGGAGACAAAGAGAAATCAATACAAGGGATGCAGTTGACGTCAGCATAAGCTGAGAAACAATTACCATGGATCAATAGTTGATGGGGAGCTGATAGCTGAGAGGGAATGGAGGATGTCGTCTAAACCAAATTAAAATCTATATGTTTGAGAAGTAAGAGATGCAACGAATTCCGAGCTTAAAAAAATAAATAAATAAACAAACTGAGATAGGCAACGGCATAACAATGCTTACCGGCTTCTTCGAAATTCAGGCGACGTTTAAAAAAGGCGACGCAAGGACGACGCTAGATCTGATGTGGAATTTAAGAGGTTGATGAGCTGGGAAGGCGGAATGAAAAGGAAAGGATGGAATCACTTGAAAGGATCCTTGAAAAATGCAAGTCCTCAGGAAGTGACTCAGATAGGTCGACTCACGGTACAAATTCCGTAGCATCATCTAATGCCATACCGTTTTGAACTGGGGGAAGACATTCTTTTCTAATAACGCTGAAGAATTGTATTGCTATCAAACTGCATGCTGGTCATTTTTTTCAGTTTATTCGTTTATTCTTTTATTTATTTACTTATTATTCGTCTTTTCATTTATTTACCTGTTTATTTAACTATTATCTTTTATTTGTTTATTCATTTGAATAAAACTTATATAAAAATCACTACACAGTAAAATATTTGAATATATGATAAAAGTTAATGTAAGTAAAAGTATTTTATGTGTCAATACAAAAAATCTTAATGAAGAAATCGAGGGCATTTTCCCATTTAAAATATAAGATATATACTAAATGCGCTTATCCTGAGGCATTGTAGTAGGCTACACAGAGGGAAATGAGAAAAATAAAACAAATCTACCATACAAGGCAACAGGAAAAATATGTAAATAGATAAATAAATAATAAAAAATAAAACAATACATGGACCAAGGTAGAACAATATATAGAGCAACCAGAAAAAAATAATAAAAACCTAATTTAGGAAACCTTGAAAGAGAATGGTGTGGATAGGGGAGAGGGAAAACGTGATGCTCAGAGAGGAAGGCGAAGACCAGCAAGCCTTGTGTTGTTGTGATCGCGCCATGGAAGTCAAGAGAAGCCGTGGAAGGAAACTGAATGAGTTTGAGCAAAGGTACATACATAAACACGCACACATACGTAAATGTACACACATAAACACACGTACATACATACATACACACATATGCAGACATACATATATACATGCACACACACACGCGCGCTAGCGCACACACACACACACACAAAGGCGCGGCAGATACATTCATACATGTGCGTGCGCGCACACACACACACACACACACGATCCTAGGTCTCGCTATCTATGTTTATTATCATCAATTTCCCTCAAGATAACAAAGTTCGACTAATAAACCGTGAGAGATAAGATTCAATCAGTCAGTAGTCATTCGGAGTCTATTGCTAGACACAGGCTTCTCCTAACCTCTTCCACGAGATGCATAACCTGTACAAAAGTTTGTCAAGTCACGTGATCCTACAAGCTTCTCTCTTTCGCCCCTTCACTGATGAGTGTATGTAGTTCAAGTCTACTGTTGGACAAAGCCCTCTCCTAACCTCTTCTATGAGTTACTCAACTGTACACAAAATTTGACGCCGCCCGAAGGGATTTCTCCCCGTCTTCTCCTTTTGTGCATGGGGGGATGGAGAGGAGGGGTCGCCGATTTAATGAAGCGGCCTTGCTATGAATGTGCTGTCTTGCGACACTGCTTCTGACCCAGGGCAGTAGACAAGGTGCAAGGATGACCCGTCATCCAAGAGGTGCTCAGATAAGAGGGAGGGTGGAGGGGTGTGGAGTGTATTCAGGGATGGAATGGGTGGGAATGATTTTATGCCTTTTCCTTTTTGACTACCTCCCTTGTAATAGGGGAAAAGCCTTGGTATATGTATGTAGGTATGTACTCCTGCAAACTCCTCTATCTCGTCTTTTGTCCTGTCCCCTCTTCCACGATTACAGTATTGGTCTGTTTTCTATATAATGATAGACATGTATAGCTAGTGGTCTTGCTAGACGGGCCTCAAAGAGGATCATCTCCCTGCCCTATGTCTCTAAAGCCTATTTACACTCTCATCTAGCATCAAACCTACAGGTACTTAACTTTCACTTGCTAACACAATTACAGCTGCATAGTATCAAATATGCTCAGGTGACTCACATTTACATAAGATATTCCATAAACTGCGTATGCAATTACAGGTAAAAGATGACTCATGTTTGGATTACAGCGAATTATTCTTCAAAATTTATGTTTGATTCAGTATTCTACTGTGCTCAGCTTTGCTATTGTTCATCATAACCATAAGCTGGACAGCAGACTACACCTATGATTATATACAATTAGTTATCATTCTCGATATTTGATTGCAAAAATAATTACAATTACTCAGTCGTGTAATTAATTACCTATATAGAAGTTGGATATTGATCCAAGGTTGGCCCTAAGATTGGTGATTATTCATCATAATCATCTGTCCTACGATGTTTCCCTGAAGAACCTCTCATAATCTGTTTAGGCGAAATAATATAACTCAGTAACAGAGTGTACACGATTTATTTTCTCTTTATGACTGATAACATTACAATCCTTTCATCTCAGTTAAATTTTGATTTTGATCGTTGATTATAGGATAATTAACATTGGCCCGTCCGCGATAAAATACATAATATATTGAAAATAATTAAATCTTTGAACAGAGTATGCAAATAACAGTATACATATATAAATTTAACAATACAATAGTCATCCTCATACAACATATAATATTTGAAACATACTGTGTAATCTAAAAGACATACATAATAATCCGATACAGAATAATAATTTTATACACAGTATGATGTGTACACTTAGGGAACACTAGCAGTTGCAGCGTGTTGCAACAACGACACATTAATGGGGGTGGGCGGCAATTCTGGTCTGGATATGCCGCCCACAAGGCTGACAAAATAATTATAATAAAAAAGTCAAAGGAACCCTAAATACTTTACCATAATATACGAATTTTGCTTTAGAATCGACAGAATATGAAATACTTTCCCCATATCCTTTCAGCAATGGGGACATGAAATAACGTTTTTAAAATCTGTTTAATTATTTCGCAAGCCAATAGATATAACAGGCAGTAAGGAATGGTGGAAATGGGAAGTGGTGATGGGGGAAGAGGGGTGCGTTACTGATAACTTTGCCCCTGGACGGCACTAATGCATGTTAGGGCATTGCACAGATATCAAATCGAATCAGCCATCCTGAGTCCACTGCTGAACGAAGGCCTCCTTCATAGCATTCCATGATTCACACGACCGCCCCAACCTCTGCCACGGCATTCCTGTAAACATCTCTATCTCGTCTCTCCACCCTCTGTCTGGTCTCCCTCTCCACGCTTCCCATCTCGCGGCGTCCACTCAGTAATACATTTGCTCCATCGCTCATCAGTCGTTCGCACTAAGTTACCTGTCCAATTCTACTTCCTCTCTTTTTGCCACCTCCACAATATCTTTCACTCTAGTCTGCTCTCTTTCGGTCTCTCAGCGTTATTCCCATCATTGATCTTTCCATTCTCCTCTGTGCAGTCCTTAGCTTTGTTTCCATCGCCTTCGTCAGTTTCCAAGTCTCACACCCGTAGATTATTGCTGGCAGAATGCATTGATTGTAAACTTTACCTTTCAAACATAAAGGTAGAGAGCCTCTCAGGATTTTATTATACTTACCAAACACTTTCCAACCAATTGTAATACGTCTTTTTATTTCATTATCATGATATTTAATTATTTTCACCATCTGGTCTAAACAATTATACTCTTCAACTTCTTCAAGACTCTCACCATCGATTATAATCTCTTTACTTTGAACTTTTATGTTGAACATTACTTTGGTTTTACTCTTATTCATTTTTAAACCTGCTTTGAGATTTTCCTTGTTCAGATCACTCAGCATATCTTGCAAGTCTTCTGCTCTTCTGAAATAAGAATAATGTCCTCCGCAAATCTTAATAAGTGGTTTAAATATTCACCATTAATCTTCAAACCTTTCTCTTCCCAATTTAGCCTTCTGAAAATCTCTTCCAGACAAGCTGTAAATAATTTGGGGTGAAATGGTATCGCTTTGCCTTACTCCTTTCTCGATCTTGATCTTTTCTGTCTCTTTATGTAGCCGAATTATAGCGGTACCTTTCACATAGATCTTTTCTAAAAACCCTTACGATCTGTTCGTTTGTACCCTGTTTGCATAGCGAGATTATTATTGCTATTTGTTCTACCGAGTCAAAGGCCTTCTCGTAATCTACAAAAGTTAAACAGAGAGGTATATTGTATTCTGTCATTTTCTCGATTAGTTGGTTCATCGGCTGCAAGTGGTCTAGAGTCGAATATCCGCTCCTAAAGCCTGCCTGTTCTCTCGGTTGGTTTCAATCTAAAACTTGACTTAGTCTATATGTAAGGATCTTGGAGAATAGTTTATATAAATTTGATAACAAGCTAATCGGTCGATAGTTACTAAGGTCCTTCTGGTCTCCTTTTTTATGAAGCAAAATAACTATAGCATTGCACCAGGATTCAGGAACGTTTTCATGACATAAACACTGGGTGTACAACTGAGCTAACTTAATATGAACTTCTTTCCCTATGTCTTTCAATAGATCTATCGATATACCATCTTCTGCAGGTGTTTTTCCTTGTTTCATGTTTTAAAGCAAATTGTACTTCTTCCTTTGTAATTTCTGGTACACTACTAACGTCTACAGATGAATTTACTGACTCAACTACGGTCTTTAACGAGTAAACCTCTTGGTAAAATTATTCAACTCTTTTTACCATTCTACCTCTACATTTAATTATTTCTCCATTTCTATCTTTCAAACATATCATTTTCTGTCTTCCTAAAGGATGTCTGCACTCGGTCCCTTTAATAATTCTACCTTTCCGAATAGTTTTCTCTATTTCATCCATGTTTCTCTTTCTTTTCTCTGATCTCTGCCTTTTGTTGATAAGCTTGTATTCTATTCTTTCTATTTCGTCTCTCTTACTTTTAACCTGCATGGTATTTTTCCTTCTAATTAAGTCACTTGTAGCTTTGAAGTATTTGTTTTCTCTAATATTTTTTGTACTTCCTACTTTGCCGATTCCTTAATGATATTCACTAAATTCAAATTCATACCATCGACAGTGTCCTCGTTAATTCTTAGAGCTTCGAATCTATTTTTAATTTCTAACTGAAATTTCTTATTATTATCCTTAACTTTTGCAAGGCTTATTTTCTTTCTTAAAACTAGTTTATTTCTCTCGGCTCTGAAATTGAATTTAGCTGTGCAACCTAAATTCTATGATCACTACCTATATTGACTTTATTTATGACCGTAACATTGCTAACGCTTTTGCTCTCATCTCCTAATATAAAGTCTACTTCGTTCTTTGTTGTTCCATTTGGACTTCTCCAGGTCCATTTACGACCTACCCGCTTCTGGAAGAAAGGCACAGATATACCCAAGGCAATATCAGAGAGCGTTGATAAATAAGAATATCGTCAAAAACATGCAACATTTGATGAAAACTAAGTTATTTGATCCGCAATCCCCTGAATGAACCAGGAGCTTATTGCAAACATATCTTTCTAACTTCATTTTCCAATTATGATATCTACTCTAGCTACAGCCAAGCGATTTTATTCATCTATAGGACACTACCTCCGCAAGGAAAGGCTAAAATATATTACTAGCATATCTATATTCACTCTATTTGCCGATAGGCGATTTTATTCAGCAGAAGAAAATTCCCTTCCATCCCAACAAATCCCAAGCGAAAAGGCTAAGCTAAGAAGAACTCTTGATCTACGATAAGGCTCATAATTGTATACTTTAAACAGAAACTATGAACCTAATGAGACCTCGACCTTGGAACCCTAGTCCTCCACTTTCACTTTCCTTGACCTCCTCCCCCTCCCACCCAGTAGCGGCTAGCTCATGACCACCCCCTCCTCCTTCTCCTCCTCCTCTTCCTCTTCCTCCTCCTCTCCCACTCTTCATAATCCTCTTTCTCTCTCTCTCATTCTTCCTCCTCCTCCTATTCCCCCAATGCCTCTCCCTACTAGACCTCTTCTTTTTCTCCTCTCATTCTACCCTCTTACTCTTCTTTCTATTTTCACTCCCCATCCTCCCCATACGTACATACATACATACATACATACATACATGCATACATACATACATACATACATACATACATCCATGCATGCATGCATACATACATACATACATACACACATACATACATACATACATACATACATACATACATACATACATACATACAGACAGACATACAGACAAACAGACATACATGCATACATACAGACAGACAGACAGACAGACAGACAAACAGACATACATACATGCATACATACATACAGACGGACAGACAGACAGACATACAGACATACATACATGCATGTATACATACCTATAACGAAAGGCCCTTTCTCCCATATAATGGGGATGGGATGGCCCAGTCTAAGACATACACCTACGCTTCGCCATTCCCACTTCCTTCCAACACCTATTTGTTGTCCCTTTTGTCTTATCTCTTTGTGGATGAAGGTCCATCACTCCCGCCTCACACACACACTATTCGAGTCACAACCAATGTAGCAAGACACAGCTCCTCTACAGCAAGGCCCGACAGCCAAAACTGGTTTACGCTTTCGTAACATGGCAGCCCTCCCCACCTATCCACTCAAGAATTCAAAGCAGACAAGAAACTCCTTCGAGACACATCAGTTTGTTTTCAATTCACAACCATTCTCCACTCACATCTATCTCTTGCCCTCTCCCTTCCCTGCTCGACAGACATTACTCTTGTACCCAAGGTCCCCCTTAACACCCATCAAGCTTATTTTTTGGTCCACCTCTGCCTTCCATACTAATTTTGCTTGTCTTCCTTCACTCGTTCTTTCAATAAGCCCATACCACCCCAGTATTCTCTGATCAATTTATCAGTTTTCTTCCCAGTCCCAACCTCCGCCTCACCTCTTCATTACACACTCTACCCATCCTCGTAACCGCCACTACATTTCTTAAACAATTCATCTTAAACATACGACTCGGTGGCGCGGTTGGTAGAGTCCCCGACTGTCACTACGGCGGTCCGGGTTCGAATACTGTCCAGGGCTGGAATAATTTCAGAACCGCTGCGCTTCGAGTCGTTACTCCAACTCTCGTGGGCGGGGAGTTGGGTGTGAGTGTGCGTGTAAGGTCACAGCATTACCCATAGATCGGTCATACGAGCTCTGAGCTCTCTTCCGGTAGGGAAACAGCTGTCGGTCACGAGTCCAATACGTGATCCAAAGACCAGGGTGAATCACAGTTAAACTCCTCCTTTGTGACCCCTTCGTACAGTCTGCTTTTTGGATTCATCCCAAGATACATATTTCTCATTACACTTTTCACTTTTCTAAGACTTTTATTTGCTTCCTTTACTTTAAAGTTTACTTCCACCCCTACTCCTCTTTTCCCAGCTACAAGTGGTCCTATATACTTAAAGCTCTTCACTTCCTTTACCCCTTTCTCCTTTAAGACTTACCTCCAAAGCACTACCATTCTCTCCCCCTTGTGTATCTCAACACTACTTTTTCTCACAGATAATTTAAGCTTTCTCCTCTCATCCAGAAAGGTAATGGATGTCGATCACGAGCTGGAGCATGTGACCAAGACCATGGTGAATCACACACACACACACACACACACACACACACACACACACACACACACACACACACACGACTCGGTGGTGCGGTTGGTAGAGCGCTGGGCTACCAGCATGGTGGTGCTCGTAGTACTTGGTTCGAATCCTGTCCAGGGCCGAAATTATTTCGGTATCGCTGCGCTTCGGGTCGTTACTCTGACTCTCGTGGGCGGGGAGTTGTGTGTGTGTGTGTGTGTGTGTGTGTGTGTGTGTGTGTGTGTGTGTGTGTGTGTGTGTGTGTGTGTGTGTGTGTGTGTGTGTGTGTGTGTGTGTGTGTGTAAGGTCATAGCATTACCCATAGATCGGTCATACGAGCTCTGAGCTCTCTTCCGGGAGGGAAATAGCTGTCGATCACGAGTCCAACACGTGATCCAAAGACCAAGGTGAACACACACACACACACACACACACACACACACACACGCACGCACGTACGCGCACACACACACACACTTGCATAACATATATATATGTGTGTGTGTGTGTGTGTGTGTGTGTGTGTGTGTGTGTGTGTGTGTGTACACAAACATAGGGTGAGAGATACTTGTTCAGCAGTATGTTCCAAGTGAATGATGACTGGGCACATTTCCATGTACTCTCCTTCACGACGACTTTCCAAGTTGGTTGGGCGTTCAAAACCGGTCTTGGTGCAGGTCGGGAGGGAACTGTTGCGCCCTTGACGCCGTTTCCCCTGTTCGGATGTACAACTGCAGCCTCATATACAGACAAGGTAATAAATTCCTCGACGCTTACTTTTCAAGTAGCGGTATCTGGCAACTAAAGTAAACAATAAACGTTCATTTTTGAATGAAAGGACAAAGTGGTTTG